>NC_133329.1:250540043-250860043 GCF_042186555.1 Aquarana catesbeiana
TTGACAGTTTTTTAGTGAAATGGTAGGGGTAAGTACCCCCTTACCATTTCACACAGGGGGGGGCGGGATCTGGGGGTCCCCTTGTTAAAGGGGGCTTCCAGATTCTGATAAGCCCCCCGCCCGCAGACCCCCACAACCACCGGCCAGGGTTGTGGGGATGAGGCCCTTGTCCTCATCAACATGGGGACAAGGTGTTTTGGGGGGCTACCCCAAAGCACCCTCCCAATGTTGAGGGCATGTGGCCTGGTACGGTTCAGGAGGGGGGGCGCACTCTCGTCCCCCCCTCTTTTCCTGCGGCCTGCCAGGTTGCGTGCTCGGATAAGGGTCTGGTATGGATTTTTGGGGGGACCCCACGCCTTTTTTTTTTTTTTTTTTGGCGCGGGGTTCCCCTTAAAATCCATACCAGACCCTTCAGGTCTGGTATGGAATTTAGGGGGAACCCCACGTCATTTTTTTTTTTAAATTTTGGCCGGGGTTCCCCTTAATATCCATACCAGACCTGAAAGGTCTGGTATGGAATTTAGGGGGACTCCCACGTCATTTTTTTTTTTATTTTGGTTTCGGGGTTTCCCTGTGTTGAATTCCCATGTCGTTTTTATCAATGAACTTCTATGTGTATTGTCGGCAATGCAATAGCCGCAGGTAGTTTTATATGGAATTTTTCCTTCGAAATGTCATTTTGCTGTCAGACTAGCACGGGAAACATGCGCCCATTTACAGGCATACTATAGACACCCCCCAGGTACGAAATTTAAAGGGATATTACACTTTTATTGTTTGACTTTAAGCATTATTAAAATCACTGCTCCTGAAAAAACGGCCGTTTTTAACTTTTTTTTGCATTGATCCATGTCCCCCGGGGCAGGACCCGGGTCCCCAAACACTTTTTATGAAAATAACTTGCATATAAGCCTTTAAAATTAGCACTTTTGATTATTCATGTTCGTGTCCCATAGACTTTAACGGTGTTCGCGTGTTCGAGCGAACTTTTTTCCTGTTCGCATGTTCTGGTGCGAACCGAACAGGGGGGTGTTCGGCTCATCCCTACACTTGGGCACAAGCCAGGAGGCTTTGCGACATGCTAATGATAGGTACAGACTCCATGCTGACTGCAGACGCCTGCCTGCGCCTTCCTACCAGGTTGAGGACAGGGTCTGGCTGTCATCTCGCAACCTCCGACTTCGCGTTCCCTCACTGAAGTTGGCACCTCAGTTTATTTGGCCTTTCCGTATTCTTATGGCTTATGCATTAGACCTTCCTTCTAATATGCGTATTTCAAATGTATTTCATGTCTCCCTATTAAAACCTTTGGTCTGTAACCGCTTTACCACCTCGGTGCCACGTCCTCACCCTGTACAGGTTGAGAACCATGAGGAGTATGAAGTACAGTCTATTGTTGACTCCCATAGGTTCCATGGGCGCATACAGTACCTGGTGCATTGGAAAGTGTATGGTCCGGAGGTACGCTCTTGGGTCTCATCCTCAGATGTACATGCCCCTGTGCCCCCTTGTGATTTCCATAGACGTTTTCCCCTCAAGCCTGGTGGTCCTCCAAAGGGGAGGGGTCATTGAGGAGGGGGTACTGTCAGGGCTGGGCTCAGCCCTTCCTTCTCTGAACTGGCCACTGTTGATATCCCGCTCGTCAGTCCTGCCTACTTAAGCTGTCCAGTCCAGAGGAGCTCTGCCTTCACCTTGGTCACATCACAGAAACTACCTCCTGCGATCCTGTTCAAGACTTGCTTTGCTGACATCCCTTCTGGCTCCAGATCCTGCTTGCTGTTCCACTACATTGATCCCTGACTTCTGGCTTGGCTGACTATCCGTTCCAGTTACTGAACTTTGGCTATGTTTTGACTACGTTTGTTCTTTTTATTTTTTTTTTATTAAACAAGTGTGATTTAACTGTACTTCTGTCTCAGCCTGATTTCATGGTTTCTGATAACACCATTGAGGCATAGCATTGAGATCACTGACAAGTAAAGTGGATAAAAGACATGTGCGATCGGTTTCGTTCCAAATCGAAATGTAGACAAAAATTCCATTATTCAGATGTATCCAAATTTCCGAATCACAATAGTAACGAATTTCAACAAATCCGAAATAAATTAAAACAAAACTAAAAATTCGAATTCAAAAATGAAATTGAATTTAAAATGGTAACATATTGCTATAAATACAATAAGGTCTAAAAGTGAAATAAAATTATTCCTACTGATTTATAGAATAGAAAATAAAGGAATAGAATATAAAAAATTAGAATAAAACAGAATAGAATCAAAAAGAAAATAAAGGCATAGAATAAAATAGGAAAGAACAGAATAGCGTAGAATAAAACAGAATAGAATAGAAATAAAAGCAATTGAAAAGAATAGAATAAAACAAAATAGAATTAAAAACAATTAAATTGAATAGAAAAGAATCCACCAGAATAGAAAAGAAAGGAATAAAATAGAATGAACATAGCCATCTTTCGAATTTCAAATAGATTTTAAAATAACGAATATACAAAATGAATCCAAATATATGAAACAAATTCTGAAAACTAATCATTCTAACATAACGAAAGTTATTAACTTAACGAATGAACTTGAAACCAAATTTTTCCGGTTGTGCACATCTCTAGTGAATAACACTGATATCTCCAATGGTATCTGAAAGTTAGTCGGTATATTAGGCAGAAAGTATACCCGTTTGTCCATGAAGTTGATGTGTTGAAAGCATTAAAAATGGACATTGCAGTTCGTTGTGCATGGGGCTGTGTAGCCACAGACCAGTTAGGGTGCCCATGCTGACCCGTGTCCACAGCCAAAAACATCTACAATGGGCACGTGAGCATCAGACCTGAACCACGGAGGAATAAAATTAGGTGGCCTGGTCTGAGGAATCACATTCTCTTTTACACCGTGTAGATGGCCAGTTGCGTGTGCGTCACTTACCTGGGGAAGAGATGGCAACAGGTTGCGGTATGGGAAGAAGGCAAGCCAGGGGAGGCAGTGTGATGCTTTGGCCAATGTTCTGCTGGGAAACCTTGGGTTCTGCCATTGATGTGGATGCTTTTTGACATGTACAATCTACCTAAAGATTATTGCTGACCAACTGTATACCCTGAGGGCAGTGGCCTCTTTCAGCAAGATAATGTGTCCTGCCACACTGCAAAAATGGTTTGAGGAACACAACAATGAGTATTGACTTGACCTCCCAATTCTCCAGATCTCAATCCAATCGAGCATCTGTGGGATATGCTGGAAAAACAAGTCCGATCCATGGAGGTTCCACCTCATAACGTACAAGACTTAAAGGATCTGCTACTGACGGCTTGGTGCCAGATACTACAGCATACCTACAGAGATCTATTGGCATCCATGCCGCAACGGGTCAGAGCTATTATGGTGGCAAAAGGGGCTGTTTTAGCAGCAACAGGGGGTCCTACTCAATATTAAGAGGGTCATCAAAATGTTATGGCTGATTAGTGTATATATTTATAAATTTGTATATAATAATGCTTTCATACATGTTATCATTCATATTTACAGTATGTCACTCAGTTTTCATAATCTCTTCTTTATTGGCATGGGATTGATTCCTAGAAGGTGAAGGGTACTATGAGAGAGAGTATTGGTTTGTGGTGAACGTCAGACACAGTACTTGGACCTCTAAGCCAACCCGGCAGTACTATGCAGTAAGACTACTTTAGGATACGTCCTCCAACCGAGTCACCAGGCCCCTCTCCAGACCAGCACTCTGCATGATCCTTCCATGACGGGTCCTCCCCTGGGATCTCCTCGGTTGTCCAGCTTCTTCACTCGGGATAGACAGCTCAGGACCATTCCTCTGCTGCTGTGGTAGGCCCCAGACAGGCTTCTGGGCCCACCCATGCGCCGCAGCGACGCGGGCCTCCAAAACGGAGGACCACGAGGTGGTACTCTAACGCATACCTGTCGGCCAGGAGGGTCAGCAGGTGGCTGAAAACGAACCCCTAAACATGGCGTCTGTCCCATAAATACCCCCTCCCAGAATGCAACTCGGAGGACCACCTCCACCGAGTTGACTCCGGGACAGAGGAGCACCCATACACTTTGACACGTTGCTCTTCCAACACCAGCCAATGGTAACAGCGACACCCACCGGCACAGTGTGGAACCACACGCAACTCAGCCAAGCTGGAACAGAGGCAAATCTAACTTCCTCTAACAAGCAACCCACTAAATTTACCTATCAGATGGTAGATCAAAAATCTACCAGCGCTACATATATCAGAGGCCCTCATCTACACAGAGGCCCCCATCAGAGTCAGAAGCCCCCATGATGTCAGAGTATCCTTTATACATAGGAAACCTTCATCATCGTAGAGTCCTCACCTGGAAACTCTCATTCATCTCTGATCAGGAGTCCTCTCATTCATCTCTGATCAAGGGCAAACTGGGTTTCATGCTCGAGGCACCTGGAGGGAACCCGAAAAGTACCCTGGTTAAGAAACACTGAGGGGGAGATTTACTAAAACTGGCGAACTTAAAATCTGGTGCAGGTGTGCATGATAACAAATCAGCTTCTAATGTCAGCTTGTTCAATTAAGCTTTGGCAAAAAAAAACCTTGAAGCTGATTGGTTTCTATGCAGAGCTGCCCCATATTTTGCACTTTCCAGTTTTGGTAAACCAACCCCTGTGTTAGATGCCTGCATTCTCCACTGTACACTGTGATTCCATCCACCAGTAGTAGTGAAAAAGGAGTCTGCAGATGGAACTACTGCACAAGGTGTGGGGGTGCAAACATTCAACACACCAGGAAGTTTGACAGGTATGAAGATTCTGTGGGTTTGCTCTACAAGGAGCCAAGATTTTGCAAGGTGGCACGAACAGCATTCTTTTGCAATGAGCATTTTTTTTAAAGGCAACAGAATTGCATTCCATATAGGTAAAGTCGGCAACCAGGTGAGGATGAATAAAATGTCTCTTTATTTCGTCCAAGGAGTACACATGTTCCAACAGAATTGTAAAAGTCGGCGGCTCTCGCAGCTCCTCCTCACTTGGTGCCCCTGGAAGACGCATTTTTTTGCGAAACGCAGCGTAGGGCTGAGCGGTATTATCGCGCCACCTCCCATTGTCGCTGTACATCTAACAGGACGAGCTATCTGTGGTCATCCGGCCGGTGCCACAGTTTGTTCTTTCATCTGAAGATGCTGATTGTCCTATTTTACATGTAAGTGTTTATATTTTTAAAATAAATTGCTATCAGATTTTACACTATGGGAGCCCTCCTCTTCTTTTCTTCTATGATGACATTGCTTTGCTGAGGGTTGAGCCCCCTTCTTGTGGACCCATCCATCTCCATTCCAACACCTGATGCCCCGTCCAGTTTCCATTTCCATCTTCGCTCCTGGAAAGTTTGGACCACTAGGATCATAAAAGCCCTCCTAGACCCTCTGTAACGGGGGGTCATGGAGTTCTGGTAAGCGGCCAGGCTCTTACTGTCGGTGATGGTTCTATACAACTGAGGCCACATGCGGTTGAAAAACCCGCGATTGCTATCTCACTATTTTCGGGTTCTTTTTATGGACTATTTTTAATTATTTACAATGATTTTCTAATAGATTCATTTTGTTTGGACTTTATTTTCACATTTGTTTGCATTGATTGTGATTTGTTTGCACTGATTGGTTCCATACATTTGAGGCTCCATGCAGTTGAAAAACCTGTGATTGCCATTTCACCATTCTTTGGGTACTTTTTATGGATTACTTTTAATCATTCACAAGAGATTTTATGTGAAAACGATTTTCTAATAGATTTATTCTGTTTGGACTTCATTTTTATTCATTTATTTATATTTTGCACTGATTGTCGATTATCATTGCACATATGGTTTATACATTTTCTTACACAGGTTGCATTTAGTGGCTTTGATGTGACTATTTAGCCACACATTCACTCTTTCACTTAGCGCGAATCATTCCATTTTTTCTCTCGCAGCTCCTCCACACTTCAGATAACCCCCTGGGAGAAGCACTCTCCTGGGGGATTACCTTGCAGGTGCGCTCCCGAGTCCAGCATTGGGCGTCCATAGATGCCGAATGCAGGACTTGGCAGAACCCCCCCAGGACCTGCGTCATTGGATTTGACTGACAGCAGCGGGTCAAGTTCCATGGCTCAGGTAGGTAAAATGGGGGAGCGGTCACTGCCAGGTGTTTTTTCCCCTTAATGCGTAGGATGCATTTAGGTGAAAAAACACATATGTTTACAACCCCTTTAACATTGAGATAATGTGGTGAGCTAGGTGACTTCCCCTTCTTAACAAAATGAAATGTGTAAATAAACAAATGTTGGGATGATTCAGGTGTCAGCACCTTCGTCTTGGCTTGACCAAATGAACAGTGCTAAGGATATAGTGCCAAGGATGTTGCCTTGCTATTGAAGTACCATAAAGACATATCAGAAACATAGAGGCTCCCATTGTTTACCTTGCCTTCTGGAAATGCTTCCATACGTCAAAGTGGTTCCAAAGGCAGAAAGTTTTGTACCTTCAAAGATTCTCTGCATTAAAGTAAAAAAACCTTCTGCGTCCAAGATCCCCCCCATACCTACCTGAGCTCAATATCAATCCAGTGCTGTGCACGAGAGCAGCATTGCTGCACTCTCTCCTTAGTGGCTCAGAGGCAGCAGTAGGAGCTGCTGTCAATCACACCCAGTTAAAAGGGAGCAGGCGGCGGGGCCGAGTCACGCTGTGTATCAATGGACACGCTGCACGCATCTTAAGAGTGAGCCTGGATGAGTGCCCCCATAGCAAGCAGCTTGTTATGGGGGCACTCAGCAGGGGGGAGGATCCAGGAGTGGCGGTGGGGGACCCGGGGAAAAGGAAGGTAAGGGCTGCTCTGTGCAAAACCATTGCACAGAACATATAAGTATAACATGTTTATTATTTTAAAAATACCTTTACGTTCACTTTAGTCACTGATCTGGACCAAGTATATGCGGTTAAGGATTTATGATCTTTCTGACCTGTATATTTGTTCTGGATAAACTGGAGAAACTATCATTTCAGCCCAGCTTTCCTACTGAAAAAACAAGTGTTCTGGAAATGTCTTCAGCCAAGTAAATGTGCAAGGCAAGCATCACCAACATTACTTAGGTGGACCTATGTCTTAAAGTGATAAATACACATTTTAGGGGACATTTTAGGGATATACTGTACAATAAATTTCACAACCTGCATCTAGAAGGACTTTCCACCTTGTGACCATAAACTGCTGTGGATTTATTTCACAAAAATTAAAAGTAGTAGTAACAAGGCATCAGTTTTCAAATGCTGCACTTCATAGCGAGGCCGATTTAACTTTGGTAAGCAAAGCAGCAATGATCCTCATGATATCTACAGCAGGAAACCACAAAAAAAAAAAAAAAAGATCTATATTCGTATATAATTTACAGTATACTTAAAGTGTTACTAAACACACACACTGGTTAATTTATATTGTCCTTTCTATTTCTGTATATGGATGATTGCACTGTAATTATTTTAATTAAAAAAAAAAAACATCTAAGTACCCTTTTCCTAATCGATATACAGCTGTCACATGACCCAGATCTTTCCCAGCCTGTCTACAGGGAAATAAAAGCAGGAGGAGCTTATAGTCCTCTGCTGCTGGTCACATGTTAAAAAAAAAAAACAGCCTTTGGAATACAGAGCAAAATATCAAAATCTGTTTTAAATTGACATACAAATATATATTTGAAATTATATCTTTATTATTTTATGGAAATAACATGTTGTGCATACATCCCAACTTTTTGAGATGGAAATGAGGGACACCTATCAGCAAAAGTATGCAGGCATAGGACACACCCCTTGCCACGCCCCCTTAAAGGGGAATTGTACAAAAAACCAAGATTGGTTAAACCCACAACTGCTTTTTTTTACCACTACTATTCCTTTATATTGGCTTTTGGAATTTACAAATGCAGCAATTTAGAAATCAGATTAAGGATTTAGCGCTGGAAAACACTTTTTGATAGATAAAAAGTGCATTTTATATACATCTATATAGATCAGACCAAAATGAGGGACAAATGAGGAGAAATGAGGGACAGAGGGACATTGCTCCAAATCAGGGACAGTCCCTTGAAATCAGGGACAGTTGGGTGCTATGTGTTGTGGGTGGATTTCTGCCAGTCACAGACTGTGTCACACCCCTCCAGCCTGTGTCTTAGAATAAGATGGAGGTGAAGCCTCCATTCATCTTCATGTAATATCCTGCCTCCATTTTGTTTAGCTGGGTTTGGAAGAGGAAGGAGAGAGTGGGCTGCCATTTACCACTGTCACTGTGTACACACCCATATGTGTTTCTTTATAGTCACATGGGCTGTTCAGATGTGATGGTGAGGAAATTCTCAGCATAGAATCACACTGAAATTTGAGCATGTGTAGAGTTGCCACCACAGCTGCAAAATCCCTAACTTAATTGGGGACATGAACAGAAGGTGGAGATAGGGCACAGCAGGGTCAATCAGGTTTTATGCTGAATACAGAAAATGAATCTCATAGTGACTGAGTATTAACAGCTGACAATAGTCACCAGGACAAACAGAGAGGGTACATCTTCCTAATGGGGAGAATGGCATCAAATTATACCTGATAGCAGGTTAAATACACTTACTAGAAGTGAAGTTTCCTTTAGGCCCCTTTCACACTGGGGCGATGGGAGCATCGGCGGTAAATCGGCGCTATATTTAGCGCCGCTTTACCGTCGTCTTAGCGGTGCTATTTAGCGGGGGTTAAAACCGCCCCGCTAGCGGCCAAAAGATGGTTCAAATGGCCCGCAAAGCGCCGCTGCGCTATGTCGCCGGTATAGCCGCGCTGCCCCATTGATTTCAATGGGCAGGAGCGGTGTATACACCGCTCCTTCACCGATAAAAAGATGCTCTAGCAGGACTTTGTTCAGCGTCCTGCCAGCACACCGCTCCAGTGTGAAAGCCCTCTGGGCTTTCACATTGGAGAGACTGCAGTGGCTGTTCCAGGGCGCTTTGCAGACGCTATTTTTAGCGCTGTAGCGCCTGCAAAGCGCCCCAGTGTGAAAGGGGTCTTAATGGTTAAAGGGGAACTACAGTCTGAATTAGTAATAAAAAACATCTTTGCCATTCTGAAGCTTCCCTCCAACCACTTTGCTTATTATTTTATATATATTGTGATTCTGTACTTGCCAAATATGCTGCAGAAATCTCCCTCCACTGAGTCTGGCTGCAGCCATTTTAACTGTGGGCAGCTGAAGCTGCTGCCTGTTCACTTCCTGGTTTTACACAGACACACCTGCAGCTCTCATTGGCCCTCTTATGAATCCTCCCTTCCTGGCAAACTCTCACGAGAGAGAGAGAGCTGTGCATGATGTCATAAGCCTAGGCTAATGACCAGACAAGAAACAGGAAGTGGGCTGTATAAGGTATTTACTGGAAGAAAATAAATGTTTTACTAGTCAAAGTTAAAACAACAAGGGCAGAAGATTTAATAGATGGAAAGTAAAAAAAATGACTGAAGTCCGCGTTAAAAATTACTCTTTCCTTGGTGCTGTCCTTTCTGAGGTACAGCACTGTGAACTCTCCAACTACTTCAAGTAACACACAGGGACCAGAAGTGGTTGGCTAACTGTCCACAGTGTGGGTATCGTAGCCAGTATGGCATAAAAGGATTTGTATAACACCTCACAGTGCTTTCCAAAGATTATTACTGGTATTTAAAGTAGATTTAAACACCAACTAGATCACATCTAAAGTGTCTCTAAAGCCTTTTAAAGTTTACCCTATAGCATTCTCTTCATTAAATTAAAAAAACCTTCTGTCTCCAGGATCTTCAACCCCCCATACTTACCTGGGTCTGATCTTGAGCCAGCACTGTGCCCAAGAACAATGGCTCTCTCCGCTCTCTTCCTCCTTACAGGACAGATTGATAGCAGTGGGAGCCACTGGCTCCTGCTGCTGTCAATCAAATCCAGTGATGAAGGAGCACGAGGCGGGATGCGGGCAGCGAAGCTTGGGAAAGAGCCTGCACAAGTGCCCCCCTAGCAAGCAACTTGCCTACGGTGATACTCAGAATGCAGGAGGAGCCAGGAGCGCTGAAGGGGGACTCATGAAAAGGAAGATCGGGGCTGCTCTGTGCAAAACCATTCCACAGAGCAGGTAAGTACAATATGTTTATTAACCACTTAAATACACAGCATTTTCACCCCCTTCCCGCCCAGGCCAGTTTTCAGCGCTGTAACATTTTGAATGACAATTGCGCGGTCATGCAACACTGTACCCAAATTAAATGTTTTAAATTTTTTTTCCCCACAAATAGAGCTTTCTTTTGGTGGTATTTGATCAGCTTTTAAGTTTTTATTTTCTGTGCTATAAACAAAAGAAGAGCAACAAGTTTGAAAAAAACACAATATTTTTTACTTTTTACTATAATAAATATCCCCAATTTAAAAAAAAAAAAGAAAAAATTCCTCAATTTATGCCGCTATGTATTTATAATAAAAGTGTACACTGCGCTAAATTGAAAGAAAATATGGTGCGGAGCAGCTACTTACAAGGTGACAACAACCAAAGAAACGTGAAAATGAAATAAAAAGTAGCGCATAAATGGTGCCAAAAGTCTTCAATCAAGAAAACAACTGAAAAAAACAAATGTCCACAAATGATAAACATAACAGTGAAAAAACTTGTAAGTCTCTCAATATAGGTGAATAAAATCCTGTCGGTGAGTGGGAAACAAATGACATGGAATGTCCCACTGAAAACCATGCGTGGATGCAGGGAGACAGAAGTTAAAACGCAGGTGAATCAACAAATCATCCCCAAGTTGTATCTCTCAACAACATGCGACTTGGTAAAGGTGGTGTGTAAGAAACTCTTACCAGATATGATGGACTCCCTTGTCAGCGACAGGGAGTCACTCGAGCGGGTTGCCTCTCAGGGCCAGTGAACAGACATCACAGCTCTGCGAACCTTCTGGGTCAAACTCTGCGCGGATCTCCCGGGGTCGCCAGGTGGGTCCTCCCAAAGGATGGCCAAGGTGCGGATCAGAGGGAACAATGCGTCACGTGCAAAGGCTGGAGTGAAGGCTGGTTGAATCTCTCAGTAAGTATGTGGAGAAAAAATAAACAAGCTCCACATAGTGTAGATGAGCAAAAATAGGATTTTTATTGCTAAAAATGCCAGGTAACAATAAAATGTGATCACAAAGTAAAAAATCGAAAATGGGCAACAAGGAGGATGCTGGAAGCATTCCAGCATCCTCCTTGTTGCCCATTTTCGATTTTTTACTTTGTGATCACATTTTATTGTTACCTGGCATTTTTAGCAATAAAAATCCTATTTTTGCTCATCTACACTATGTGGAGCTTGTTTATTTTTTCTCCACATACTTACTGAGAGATTCAACCAGCCTTCACTCCAGCCTTTGCACGTGACGCATTGTTCCCTCTGATCCGCACCTTGGCCATCCTTTGGGAGGACCCACCTGGCGACCCCGGGAGATCCGCTCAGAGTTTGACCCAGAAGGTTCGCAGAGCTGTGATGTCTGTTCACTGGCCCTGAGAGGCAACCCGCTCGAGTGACTCCCTGTCGCTGACAAGGGAGTCCATCATATCTGGTAAGAGTTTCTTACACACCACCTTTACCAAGTCGCATGTTGTTGAGAGATACAACTTGGGGATGATTTGTTGATTCACCTGCGTTTTAACTTCTGTCTCCCTGCATCCACGCATGGTTTTCAGTGGGACATTCCATGTCATTTGTTTCCCACTCACCGACAGGATTTTATTCACCTATATTGAGAGACTTACAAGTTTTTTCACTGTTATGTTTATCATTTGTGGACATTTGTTTTTTTCAGTTGTTTTCTTGATTGAAGACTTTTGGCACCATTTATGCGCTACTTTTTATTTCATTTTCGCTATGTATTATTGTACAAATTTTTGGTAAAAAAAAATCATAAGTGTATATTGATTGGTTTGCGCAAAAGTTATAACGCCTACAAAATAGGGGATAGATTTATGGCATTTTTATTATTATTACTAGTAATGGCAGCGATATGTGATTTTTATCGTGACTGTGACATTGCGGCGGACAGATCAGGCGTTTTTGACCCTATTTTGGGACCACTAACTGCACTGATTACTGTATAAATGTCACTGGCAGGGAAGGAGTTAAGACTTGGGGTCGATCAAGGGGTTAAATGTGTTACCTAGGGAGTGATTCTAACTGTAGGGGGAGGGGGCTGAGTAGGGGAGGAGACCGATCGGTGTTCCTATATACTAGGAACGCACGATCTCTCTCCTCTCCACCGACAAGACGTAGATCTGTGTGTTTACACACACAGATCCACGGTCCTGCTCTGTAACGAAAGATTGCGAGTGCCCAGCGGACATCGCGGCCTCCGGGCATGCGCATTGGCTCTTCGGTGACGCGGTGGGCACGTGTGCGCCCCCTATATCGCCGGGAAGCCAAGGACGTCATATGACAATGGGCGGGTAGGAAAGTGGTTTAAAAAAAATGTTTAACGGTTTAGAATCACTTTAATTTTGCTACAGCAAACAACTCTGCCAAAGCCGGCAGAATATTAGCATGCATTAAAAAGGGAATTTACTCCAGGGATAAAACGATAATGCTGCCACTTTATAAAACTCTGGTTCAGCGGCATCTGGAGTATTCCGTCCAGTTCTGGTCACCAGTCCTCAGAAGGGATGTACTGGAGCTGGAGAGAGTCCAGAGAAGGGCAACTAAATTAATATGGAGACTGGAGGACCTCAATTATGAGGAACGACTACAAGTGCTGAGTTTGTTCTCACTGGAGAAGAGACACTTGAGAGGAGATATTCTAGAAATATACAAATATATCAATGGTGATCCCAAGTAGGAAAAGTAGGAAACTTTTCAGTGTTAGGGAGTGTAAGAGGACACAGGGGCAACACAATGAGACTGGAAGAGAAGCAGTTTAACCTTAAGCTGCGTAGGGGATTTTTCACTGTCAGGGCGGTAAGTATGTGGAACTCTCTTCCACAATCGGTGGTGTCGGCAATAAGTATGGATAGTTTTAAAAGATTCTTGGACGTGAAATGATTTTTCTACACACATACCACAAGTTGAACTGGACGGATTATTGTCTTTATTCAACCTTACCAACTATGTAACTATGTAATGTATCATAAACACTCACTGTACCATTTGTTTCCACCACCACGATTACCCATAGTTGCACAGGAGTCCTTCCCTTAACCACTTCGCGCCCGCGCTATAGCCGAAAGATGGCTACAGCGCGGCGCTCAACTGCCGGGAGGGCGTCCCTGGACGGCCTCCTATTTACGTTCCCCCTGCACGCCGCCGCGGGTGCGCCGCTGCGGGGGAAATCTGTGATGGCCGTGTCCCTTGGACACAGCCAATCACGGATCATGCTAAATGGCCAATCGCAGCGACCATTTAGCACTCAATCGGAGTGTCCAATGAGAGATGATCTTATATGTAAACATATGAGATCAACTCATCACCGGCTCTCCCTTCCGTGCTGCAGCGGGAGTGAAAACAAATTAGGTACACTAACACAACACAGTGCCATCTGTCCCCAGTGCCATCTGTCCCCATCGCCAGCTGTCCCCAGTGCCACCTGTCAGTGCCATCTGTCCCCAGTGCCATCTGCCCCCAGTGCCACCTGTCAGTGTCATCAGTGCCACCTGTCAGTGTCACGTGCCATCTATTATCAGTGTCACATGTCATCAGTGCCACGTATCAGTGTCATCTGTCAGTGTCATGTGCCATCTGTTATCAGTGTCACGTGTCATCAGTGCCTCGTATTGGTGCAATCTGTCATCAGTGCCATGTATTAGTGCCATCTGTTATCAGTGCCATGTATTAGTGCCATCTGTCATCAGTGCCACGTATTAGTGTCATCTGTCAACAGTGCCACATGTCATCAGTTCCACATATTAGTGCCATCTGTCATCAATGCCATGTATTAGTGCCATCTGTCATCAGTGCAATGTATTAGTGCCATCTGTCATCAGTGCCACGTTTCATCAGTGCCACATATTAGTGCCATCTGTCATCAGTGTCACGTGTCATCAGTGCCACATATTAGTGCCATCTCTCAGTGTCACGTGTCATTGTCCTGGTGCTCCGGGGCCTTCAAAAGTGTAATAGGTAGTCAACAAGTTAGATGTGTCATTTATGCTCCTAGAACACGTGACCGTGCTCCCTGCATGTTGGGCCTCTCTATGTGCCCAGGATGTGAAAAAGTCCCACACATGTGGTATCGTAATACTCAGGAGAAGTAGCAGACTGTATTTTGGGGTGTCATTTGTGGTATGCACATGCCATGTGAGAGAAATAACCTATTACAATGAAAATTTTTGTGGGAAAAAAAACCTTAATTTTGCAAAGAATTGTGGGAAAAAAATGACAACATCAAAAACCTCATGTGTAACAAAGTGCAGCGCTGTAGTATTGCATTAAATAACCTCAAATGATTTCAACGTGAATCAGTGAAAATTATATGTGACCAAATACAGTAAACATTTCATATAATAAAATGAAAATAAAAAATATAAAAATAATGAAAAGTCTCTGCTGACCAAATTTCATTCTGTTCCGTGTAATGATTATTCACAGTCCATATTCAAAATAAATAATCCTGTTCACCTCGTGAATATCAATAGGATGAATGGAAGGTAATTAGTGATGACACCGCCACCCTAGTGAATTGCAAGCTTTCCAGAGACTGTAGACTCAAAAGAACATACATTCTGTGAGTCAAATGTGCTTGTATTGCTCCTGGCAATGGAAGAAGAGCCTTTAAGGGTCCACACCGATGGAAGACTGGAGTCATCCAGGATTTAATGGTAGAAGATTTTCTCCATCAAGATGGTATGCATCCAGGAAAGTTTAGCCCATATAGGATGAAAAAAGGGGCCATATAGTGTAATTCCGTAAGCAGGAAAATATTTATTAAAATAGTAAACACTTACAGTTAAGTGGTAAGAAAAGCGCTTTGGATAAAATACTGGCGGCAATGGAGTCCTACCGACGCGTTTCGTCTCAGACTTTGTCTAGGGTGCTCCTCCACTGCAGCCATGCTCCCTAATAAAGGCCCTGTGACCCCTATGATGAGAATCCAGCTCGTGGCTCATTTGGCCGTGCACTTTCGGGTTCATCCAAAATGGCGGACCCGCGTGCGTTCCAAGCCTCCCTATTCCCTTCACCTATGCGTTCCAGCACCCAAAATGATTCATACACATTTCTCCATATATATTATTGTATCATCCACCAACTCTTCTTATATGTAGTAGCGAATCTGAGCCACCAATACATATACAATGAAAAAAACCAGGAATTATTAAGAGTGGCCATCTCACATCTGTATTTGTTCCCCGTCAGTTCGCCTGTATCACGCAACGCGACCTACGTGTTGAATCACGTGGTCGCGTATTTGTCGTGACGTCACACCTTGACGTGCGCTCCACATACAGTGGAACGCAAGCTAGGTGTGTCTAGAGGGGACGTGCGCTTCACGTCTCGATGTGATGGAAAGATCAACAACGTGACACGACGGCCGCACGTATAGATAAAAAATGTCTGTGGGGACACCAAAAAAATCCTCCAACGAACATTGCGAGTGGAGTCAACAGGGTGAACGGATACATCCGTCCATTGTATGTACACTATACCAAAAATCCATCAACCGGTAGTGTAAATAAGGTTTGGACATCAAAGACTCCAAATAAACTGTGTTATATTAATACTATTAAATACATATAATCGTGAGGTTTATGTTATAAAATATAAAGACTGTGTAATTGTAACATTGGTATATTTATGTAATAAATGTAATCCCATGGACTATATTGTAACAAGAGTGAATACTCTACTGGTATATTAGGGGGAAGTGAGTCATTCCGGCGTCAAAGAATCTCTTTGACACTTTTTATGTAATGGATACAGTCCCTTATTCGTAGTTGTAAGTAAGCTTGTGACCAATAAGAAAAGGGGCTTGATTTTAATATTGATGTCTAAGGTGGAATCTCCTCGGGTCACAGGGACTTTTTAGGCATTACAAATAACATCATATGCTTATTAAAATCGACACCACATACATATGTATACTTTACAAATTACCAATAATGAACTATCGCCTTTATGTTATATTCAAGAATCATTAATAAAGGAATTAATATCCAGATCCATATTCATGCCATGTGGAAAATGAGACTGTAGTTCATATATCCAGAATGTTTCTAGACGTGAGACCCCCCCTGGTCATGGCACCCTCCTTCCAAGGTGGAGTATACTTGTCTATGGCAATAAATTGGGAACCCCTTGGGTCACTATTATGGAATTCTCTATAGTGTCTGGGGACACTGTGTTTGGGGTCCCTACTTTTAATTAGAGTGGATATGCTTGCTCACTTTTATAGAGAATGTCCTTGTACGTACGACGTATTGCTTGCCACAAGGGCAAGTGATCAAATATACTATATGCCTAGTGGTACATGTACAGAATGGTTTAATGGTATATCTCCTTCCAGTGACTGTGGAACTGAATTCTGTCACCTTACGACGCTCTAGTGTGTTATGCTGACAAACCACACATTTCCTACATGGAAAAAAACGGTCCAATCATGGAAAAAGGACGGACGTTTTGGTGGGTTGATGACATTGGGTGCAATACGACCCTGCAACGATGGTGCTCCCCTAAAGATCACCCTCGCCTGTTCAGGTACTACTGTGCCCAGAACGTTGTCATGTTTGAGAACGTCCCAATGTTTTTTCATAATGTTTATGATTTGTTTATGTTGAATTGAGAACAAACTCAACATAGCCCACTTGAAGGTTGTATTGGGTTCTCTTTCCGGTTTTATCATAAGTAAAGACTCCCTGTTAGTATTAATGGCTCTCTGAAGTTCAGCATCAAGACAAACTTCGTTGTATCCTTTGTCTCTGAATGTTTGTTTGAGGATTTGGGCCTGTGTAATAAATGTATCAATGTCAGTGCAGTTCCTACGAAGCCTTAAAAAATGGCTTTGTGGGACCGCATTAAGCCAGGACTTGTGACGACCACTATCTAGAGGGATGAAACCATTTCGATCCGTTGGTTTAAAATATGTGTTGAATTTGAATTGTTTGTCTATGATAACAATCTCCAAATCCAAAAAATGGATCTTGGTTTCACTGGCCTCATAGGATAGAGAAATACCTCTATCATTGAGGTTCAGATATTCAAAAAATTGTTTGAGTGTTTCCAGCGTGACTCTCCATAGGAGGAGGATGTCGTCTATACACCTCACCCACAGGACCAACAACGTGGTCTCATGGGTATAGACAACATCCTCCTCCCACTTGGCCATAAACAAATTTGCAAGACTTGGAGCAAATTTAGCTCTCCCATTGCCACTCCCCGTTGTTGGAGGTAGTAGCGCTGGTTGAACCAAAAATAATTGTGTTTGGTTGCGAATTTGAGAAGTTCTATTAGATACTCACATTGAAGGGAGGCCAGGGACTGTTCTCGATCTAAAAAATGTCTGACAGCCTCTATACCTTTCTC
The DNA here is from genome assembly GCF_042186555.1 of Aquarana catesbeiana. Taxonomy (NCBI): domain Eukaryota; kingdom Metazoa; phylum Chordata; class Amphibia; order Anura; family Ranidae; genus Aquarana; species Aquarana catesbeiana. The sequence continues at coordinate 250,557,603 of NC_133329.1, forward strand.
GTGTGGTATACAGGTGTATAGTGATGCCACGTCAGCGGTGGCCATAATATAACCACCCTGGAATTCAATGTTTTCAAGGAGTCTAATAGTGGATCTAGTGTCTTTCAAGAAAGAGGGTGTTTGCCTCACGATGGGTTGTAGATAAAAATCTATATATTTTCCCACTCATGAGGTAATGGAATTGATACCACTTACAATAGGTCTCCCGGGAGGGCACACTGGATTTTTGTGGATTTTAGGTAAATAGTAGATGGTGGGAATTCTGGGTGCAGTAGGAATCCAAAATCTTTAGGTCATAACCCTTAGAAATAAGTTTCTGAAGCTGTTTTTTATATGCATTAGTGGGGTTATTGGGAAGTTCTCTATATGTTTCAGGTTAATTCAAGATCCAATACATTTCTTCTTCATATTGGCTTTTATCTAACACAACGATGCCACCCCCCTTATCAGCCAGACGGATGACCAAACTCTTGTGTGCACATAGAGATTCTAGTCCATTTTTTGACAAAGGTGGGTGGCGAAAATGTTTTTCAGGTAGTTTCGCGAGATCATTTAAAACTAGATCTCGGAAGATTTTTACTGCTGGGGCTATTGGAACAGGAGGAGAGAAGAGAGAAGGGTTGGCCAGTCCTGAATGTACGGTCCCTGAAGTAGCTGCAGGATATTCAGTCCGCAGTGGGTTGTGTAACGACACCCCGAGTATGAAAGGGGTTAAAGTCGTTTAGGACATTCCATACCCAAACACAAAGGCAGCTACCGAACACTACAATCAGCCGAACAAGGAACCCATACAAATTATCCACCCCAAAAACGAGACAAGGCTCTGTCTTCAGGTTTTCAGCAGGAATCAACTCATCTATTATAACACATGGAAACAGATAAAATAACTCAGACTCTTTCCCCCCCACTCTTGGAAAAGAGGGCGGGTTAAACTGTCCAATGACAATGGACACACAGGTCAGGTGTGTTTAACGTCTCATCAGTACACAGTTGTCAGGGGATGTTATACGCAACATCCAATGCAGGTGATCAGATCGCTGGGCTGCACCAAGGAATCAGGGACAAACGAGTAAATAAAGAAAGTATGTTTATTGTCAATGATACAGATACACGTGAAAACAAGACAGCAAACCAAAACAAGTAAATGGTGAAAACACAGCAAAACCTCAAAACCCACCTAACTAACTATCTAACTAATATAATACACAAGCAAGGAAACCAACATGAAATAAAAAATAAGGCATGGGCCAAAGCGACAAGGGAACAGAAAACAGGAATAATGAAGCAGACCAAGGAGTAGGGAACAGGAAACAGGGTTCAAGGTCAGGATACACAAACAGGGTTCAGGAACAAACAGGAACAGGCTGGAACAAGAGCAGGTACTGGCAGGGACAAGGGCTTAGCAGAGGAATTCTGAAGCACTGGAGGTTAGTTCAGGGCGGGTTTATATACTCCAGCAAAACCATGACAGGTGTGCTTGATGGCAAGTCTGTAGTCCAGGCAGGGAGACCCCCGCTGGTGGCCACTGGAATTACACCCTTTTGGTGCTGAATGTAATAGTGCCACCAGCAGGAGAAACCGGAGATGACACCATTCCTGACAGTTCCCCCTCCTAAAGGAGTGGCCTCCGGACACTCCATTCAGCCCTGGGTACGACAGTCCGAGTGGGTGCAGAAACACCTTAAAATGTTTCCCTACTGAGTCTGCGGACTTCTTCGCACTTCCAAGGCCAGAGTCTTTTAGTTCACTGGGGGACGTGCCATCAGAGTCTGAAAATAGGACACGTACCCCACCACCCGGGTCAGGAAGTTTGGATCTGGAAATGAAAATTAGCAGGGTAACGGGAAAGAAACCATCGCAGGCAGACCACACAGGAGCATTACATTTAAGCCAGGCGACAGACAGGATTGACCCAGCGGCAAGATGGCCATCAGTCAAGAACAGTTTTAGCAGGCCCCATGTCATCAGGCTGAGCAGAAAGCAGAGGTACATCACGCTGGGTAGTGGCACATCCGCAGCGAGCTGGGCAGCAGGCATGGGCACTTCAAGCTGGGCAGCGGGCTCATCAAGCTGGAGAGCAGGCACCGAGACATCAGGCTGGAGGGCAGGCACTGGAACTTCAGACTGGGCAGTAGGCACATCAGGCAGAACAGCAGGTGCTGGCACAACAAGCTGAACAGCAGGCACATCGGACTGGATAGCAGGTACTGGAACTTCAAACCGGGCAGCCGGTACTGGAACTTTAGACTGGGCAGCAGGCACTGGCACAACAGGCTGAACAGCAGGTGCCTTGGACTGGATAGCAGGTACTGGAACTTCAAACCGGGCAGCTGGTACTGGAACTTCAGACTGGGCAGCAAGCACAAACACTGGCACATCAGGCAGAACAGCAGGTGCTTTGGACTGGATAGTCGGTACTGGAACTTCAGACTGGGCAGTGGGCACAGGCGCTGGCACATCAAGCAGAACAGCAGGTACTGGCACAACAGGCAGAACAGCAGGTCCATCGGACTGGATAGCAGGTACTGGAACTTCAAACCGGGCAGCTGGTACTGGAACTTCACACTGGACAGTGGGCACAGGTGCTGGCACATCAGGCAGAACAGCAGGTGCAGTGGACTGAATAGCAGGTACTGGAACTTCAAACGGGGCAGCCGGTACTGGAACTTCAGACTGGACAGTGGGCACAGGTGCTGGCACATCAGGCAGAACAGCAGGTACTGGCACAATAGGCTGAACAGTAGGTACATCGGACTGGATAGCAGGTACTGGAACTTCAAACCGGGCAGCTGGTACTGGAACTTCAGACTGGGCAACAAGCACAAACACTGGCACATCAGGCAGAACAGCAGGTACTGGCACAACAGGCAGAACAGCAGGTCCATCGGACTGGATAGCAGGTACTGGAACTTCAAACCGGGCAGCTGGTACTGGAACTTCAGACTGGACAGTGGGCACAGGTGCTGGCACATCAGGCAGAACAGCAGGTACTGGCACAACAGGCTGAACAGCAGGTGCATCGGACTGGATAGTCGGTACTGGAACTTCAGACTGGGCAGTGGGCACAGGCGCTGGCACATCAGGCAGAACAGCAGGTACTGGCACAACAGGCAGAACAGCAGGTCCATCGGACTGGATAGCAGGTACTGGAACTTCAAACCGGGCAGCTGGTACTGGAACTTCAGACTGGACAGTGGGCACAGGTGCTGGCACATCAAGCAGAACAGCAGGTGCAGTGGACTGAATAGCAGGTACTGGAACTTCAAACCGGGCAGTCGGTACTGGAACTTCAGACTGGACAGTGGGCACAGGTGCTGGCACATCAGGCAGAACAGCAGGTACTGGCACAATAGGCTGAACAGTAGGTACATCGGACTGGATAGCAGGTACTGGAACTTCAAACCGGGCAGCTGGTACTGGAACTTCACACTGGGCAGCAAGCACAGACATTGGCACATCAGGCAGGACAGCAGGTACTGGCACAACAGCAGGCATCGGAACATCAGGCTGGGCGGCATACAGGAACACATCAGGCTGGAACAGATCAGCTGGTGGGGAGGCAGGATTGGATACTGGCATGATGGTATGGGTTGGAAAAAACTTCTGCTTCTTTTTGGTTTTAGCCACTGGGGATCTATAAGTGGGTACAGGGCTGTAGGTAGTGAATGCAGCTGGTAGAAGCGAAGAGTGAAAGGATGGTAAAACAGAGGGAGTAGGTTTTGAAGGGAGATTTAGTGGAGCTGATGGAGGCAGTTGAGAAGCAGCAGGGGAGTTAAAAGCAGGGTAGGTGCAACAGGAGGAAACAGGGTACTGGTATTTCATTGGTGGAAAGGTATATTGGGAGCTAACAGAAGCTGAATGCGACAGACTTGACCAGGCCTGTATTAATGATTGCACTGCATCAGGTTTGCACTTGGCTTGTCTGACCAGAGACTGCACTGATTCAATGCATTTTGCAAGCACCTGCTGAGAACAAGCTGAATATTGTTCAAAAAAAATGCTGAGTCATCCTCCAACAGCCAAACTAAAGATTCTACCTGAGCTGCACTAAAAGGGGGTGTATAGTCATCACCTCCCTCAGCGACATCAGACAGGGCCAACTCAGTACAGATCTTAATTAATGGTTGCACATCTCCAAACAAAAAACTGCCTTGCTCAATAAAAACATGAGCTAGGCGGATGCATTCTAACAATTGTTCCCTAGTGTATTCAGCCAATGTCTGATAACAAAAGTCTCTGTCATCAGTTGCCAGGAGCGATAAATACAAAATACTTTCAAAATCCATCTTTCAAAATAGCTGCGACTCAGGCCCCAATTCCCAGGTGCAACCGATCTGATTGTATGGCTTCAGTATTCTGTCAGGGGATGTTATTCGCAACATCCAATGCAGGTGATCAGATCGCTGGACTGCACCAAGGAATCAGGGACAAACGAGTAAATAAAGAAAGTATGTTTATTGTCAATGATAAAGATACATGTGAAAACAAGACAGCAAACCAAAACAAGTAAATGGTGAAAACACAGCAAAACCCCAAAACCCACCTAACTAACTATCTAACTAATATAATACACAAGCAAGGAAACCAACATGAAATAAAAAATAAGGCATGGGCCAAAGCGACAAGGGAACAGAAAACAGGAATAATGAAGCAGACCAAGGAGTAGGGAACAGGAAACAGGGTTCAAGGTCAGGATACACAAACAGGGTTCAGGAACAAACAGGAACAGGCTGGAACAAGAGCAGGTACTGGCAGGGACAAGGGCTTAGCAGAGGAATACTGAAGCACTGGAGGTTAGTTCAGGGCGGGTTTATATAGTCTAGCAAAACCATGACAGGTGTGCTTGATGGCAAGTCTGTAGTCCAGGCAGGGAGACCCCCGCTGGTGGCCACTGGAATTACACCCTTTTGGTGCTGAATGTAATAGTGCCACCAGCAGGAGAAACCGGAGATGACACCATTCCTGACAACAGTGTTAGCAGGGAGAGCTGTTGGAAGAATCCCCCCTCCCTCCAATGCAATACACATCCTGTGATCAAAGACAGACAAACACAAACCCTCCAATGCAATACACATCCTGTGATCCAAGGCAGACAAACACAAACCCTGCAATGAAATACACATCCTGTGATCAAAGACAGACAAACACAAACCCTCCAATGCAATACACATCCTGTGATCCAAGGCAGACAAACATAATAGAACATTGGTTTGCAGGAGGCTGGCATTTAGTCCCCTCCAAAAGCCTCTTTTCCGGCTAGGTCTGTCACATTTCTCCCCTTTCGGCAGGAGACTAACACAGGAGGAGACCCCAGACGGGTTGACTCTGAAGTTAGTCAGTAGTTCCAGTCCTCTAATGCTGGTATCCACACCGTACCCCAAACAAATTCAAATCCAACCAGATCATTACTTACCCAGCCAACCTCTGCCTCTCTCGGAGAACACGCCCGCCGCTGGGGAGGGGCCTGGACTGGCCCTTCTCCCTGTAGTCTTTTCAGCCGCTGGAGAGAAGACAGGGTGACTGGGCTCACGCCATCATGCTGTTGGGGATCTGGGCATGGGTAGTCACTGGGTTGGCTCCAGCGGGGCCTATCGGGGCGTAAGCAGAAATGAGGGGGGCCAAATCATTCCCCAGTAGTACATCCGCTGGCAAATCCTTCATCACCCCCACATTCACGTGTCCCAAACCAACTCCCCAATCCAGGTGAACACGGGCAACGGGTAGCCGGAAAATGGTGCCTCCCGCTACCCTTACGACTACAGTGTCCCCGGTGTGTTGGCTCTCTGGGATGAGGTTCTTCCGTAGTAGGGTCATGGTGGCGCCAGTATCACATAGGCCATTGGCTACCTTTCCATTAACCTGGACAGTCTGCCTGTGTTGCTGCCGGTTGTCCTGGTTAGCTGCTTGTACTAGATCAGCCTCATGCAGGACGCCCCAACGTTCTTCCTCCTCAATGCAGTGAGGTGCAGGCATGGATGTGCGAGGATTCCCCCCTGCTGGCTTTCTCCACGAGTGGGACTGCCTGGCTGGATTCAACTGACAGTCTGGCTTTTACACCCTAAACACCTGAGGGGTTGTGAGTACTCCTGGGAGTTGAACCTGGGCTGCCGAGAATAAGTGGCCACTGGAGGTGGTGCTGTAGGGTGGTACAACTGTGGTTTGTAGGCACCAGCTGGAGGGGGTGCCGCTGATCGATAATCCACCCGAGCTGTTGTCTTGACCACAGGGTTATCCAGTTTGCGGGCGTCTGTGTATTCGTCCGCCAGGCGAGCTGCTTCAGGCAAGGTGAAAGGTTTTTGGTCCCGGACCCACTCTCTGACTTCCGGGGACAGCTTGTCAAAGAAGTGCTCCAGCAGGAACAGCTGCAGCACCTCTTCCCCGGATACTGCTTGGCATCCAGCGACCTAGTGGGATGCTGTGCGGTGTAGGCGGCATGCCCACTCAGTATATGAGTCTCCAGTCCGCTTGCTCGTCTCTCGGAACCGCCTCCGGTGTGACGGCATACCTGGCCAAAAGTGCTTCTTTTACCAGCCCATAGTTCATAATATCCTCGTCTGGGATGGCCCTAAACGCTTCACTGGCCCGGCCGGACAATTTCCCAGACAAAATGGTAACCCATTCCTCTGTGGGCACCCGGTGTAGGGCACATTGCCATTCAAAATCTGCAAGGTACCCATCAATCTCCCCTTCTGCTTCAATTAAATTTTTAAAAGCAGCAAAATGTACCTTTCTCCTTTCAGTTGGTGCTGTTGTGACTCCCGCTGCTGCAGCACCTCTTTGCTGTAGCCAATTTGCATCAACAGCCGCTATAACTCGGTCTATGATCTCCGCTGTAGGGTTAGGGCCATAATGTGCCAGTCTTATGTTAACAGCCCGATCAAAACTTGCCTCTTCGGGTGTCCTGTCTGTTACGCTGGGCCTTGCGATTATGTTGGGTCTTTCAGCTCTATCCAGTTTGACTAGTTCTGCGATAATGTCCCTCTTCTTACGGTTGTTGGCCGGTCGGCCCTGGTTCTCCAGTAAGTCCTTGAGGGTAGAGAGCTTTAGCCGTCCATACTGTGCTTCCATTGTCCTGTGTCCTCTTGTAGCTGTCCTTCTGGGCTGTGGGAATGATCCTGCTGCTAGCCACCAGTGTAATGACACCCGAGTATGAAAGGGGTTAAAGTCGTTTAGGACATTCCATACCCAAACACAAAGGCAGCTACCGAACACTACAATCAGCCGAACAAGGAACCCATACAAATAATCCACCCCAAAAACGAGACAAGGCTCTGTCTTCAGGTTTTCAGCAGGAATCAACTCATCTATTATAACACATGGAAACAACAGATAAAATAACTCAGAGACTCTTTCCCCCCCACCCTTGGAAAAGAGGGCGGGTTAAACTGTCCAATGACAATGGACACACGGGTCAGGTGTGTTTAACGTCTCATCAGTACACAGTGTTAGCAGGGAGAGCTGTTGGAAGAATCCCCCCTCCCTCCAATGCAATACACATCCTGTGATCAAAGACAGACAAACACAAACCCTCCAATCCAATACACATCCTGTGATCCAAGGCAGACAAACATAATAAAACATTGGTTTGCAGGAGGCTGGCATTCAGTTACCTCCAAAAGCCTCTTTTCCGGCTAGGTCTGTCACAGGTTGGAAATCAGATACCTTTGAACATTAATTTTTCGTACTTATCTATGAATATCAATGAAAGTATGAAATGTATTTAATTTTCTTGGAGGGGCATATTTAAGGCTCTTAACCAACACTGACATTTCTGCTCTAGTGAGTATTTGAGTACTTAAATTGAAGACACCTTGGCCTACTAAACTCTTTTTCTCTTTTCTATTCTCCTCCCACCTCGACACCCTCTCTTGATTCTGGGCCTCGTTTTCTGGCATATCGGTCTTTGTGAAAACCCTGATTCTCATATGTATTTGGATTATGTGCATATGAGGAATCATTATAATTATCTCTCCTGTTATCCAGATCTCTTATATCCCTTAGAGGTGAGTATCTATTATGGGTGGGTACAGGAGGAGGAGAATAATAGTGATGAGGTTTGTTCTCGTGATATGAATCCGAACGTGTCCTTTGTCTCCTTATAGGGAGAGGCCCAGAACCAAAAGAGGGTGTCGAGGGGGGAGGAGAATACAGAGGAGAAAAGAGAAAAAGAGTTTAGTAGGCCAAGGTGTCTTCAATTTAAGTACTCAAATACTCACTAAAGCAGAAATGTCAGTGTTGGATAAGGGCATTAAATATGCCCCTCCAAGAAAATGAAATACATTTCATACTTTCATTGATATTCATAGATACGTACGAAAAATTAATATTCAAAGGTATCTGATTTCCAACCCACTGCGGACTGACTATCCTGCAGCTACTTCAGGAACCGTACATTCAGGACTGGCCAACCCTTCTCTCTTCTCTCCTCCTGTTCCAATAGCCCCAGCAGTAAAAATCTTCCCGAGATCTAGTTTTAAATGATCTCGCGAAACTACCTGAAAAACATATCCGCCACCCACCTTTGTCAAAAAATGGACTAGAATCTCTATGTGCACGCAAGAGTTTGGTCATCCGTCTGGCTGATAAGGGGGTGGCATCGTTGTGTTAGATAAAAGCCAATATGAAGAAGAAATGTATCGGATCTTGAATTAACCTGATACATATAGAGAACTTCCCAATAACCCCACTAATGCATATAAAAAACAGCTTCAGAAACGTATTTCTAAGGGTTATGACCTAAAGATTTTGAACAAAAAAAAAAGCCTTTTTGATTCCTACTGCACCCAGAATTCCCACCATCTACTATTTACCTAAAATCCACAAAAATCCAGTGTTCCCTCCCGGGAGACCTATTGTAAGTGGTATCAATTCCATTACCTCACGAGTGGGAAAATATATAGATTTTTATCTACAACCCATTGTGAGGCAAACACCCTCTTTCTTGAAAGACACTAGTTCCACTATTAGACTCCTTGAAAACATTGAATTACAGGATGGTTATATTATGGCCACCGCTGACGTGGCATCACTATACACCTGTATACCACACGAGAAAGGTATAGAGGCTGTCAGACGTTTTTTAGATCGAGAACAGTCCCTGGCCTCCTTTCAATGTGAGTATCTAATAGAACTTCTCAAATTCGCAACCAAACACAATTATTTTTGGTTCAACCAGCGCTACTACCTCCAACAACGGGGAGTGGCAATGGGAGCTAAATTTGCTCCAAGTCTTGCGAATTTGTTTATGGCCAAGTGGGAGGAGGATGTCATCTATACCCATGAGACCACGTCATTGGTCCTGTGGGTGAGGTATATAGACGACATCCTCCTCCTATGGAGTGGCACGCTGGAAACACTCAAACAATTTTTTGAATATCTGAACCTCAATGATAGAGGTATTTCTCTATCCTATGAGGCCAGTGAAACCAAGATCCATTTTTTGGATTTGGAGATTGTTATCATAGACAAACAATTCAAATTCAACACATATTTTAAACCAACGGATCAAAATGGTTTCATCCCTCTAGATAGTGGTCATCACAAGTCCTGGCTTAATGCGGTCCCGCAAAGCCATTTTTTAAGGCTTCGTAGGAACTGCACTGACATTGATACATTTATTACACAGGCCCAAATCCTCAAACAAAGATTCAGAGACAAAGGATATGACGAAGTTTGTCTTGATGCTGAACTTCAGAGAGCCATTAATACTAACAGGGAGTCTTTACTTATGATAAAATCGGAAAGAGAACCCGATACGACCTTCAAGTGGGCTATGTTGACTTTGTTCTCAATTCAACATAAACAAATCATAAACATTATGAAAAAACACTGGGACGTTCTCAAACACGACAACGTTCTGGGCACAGTAATACCTGAACAGGAGAGGGTGATCTTTAGGGGAGCACCATCGTTGCACCCAATGTCATCAACCCACCAACACGTCCGTCCTTTTTCCACGATTGGACCTTTTGTTTCCATGTAGGAAATGTGTGGTTTGTCAGCATAACACACTAGTGCGTCGTAAGGTGACAGAATTCAGTTCCACAGTCACTGGAAGGAGATATACCATTAAACCATTCTGTACATGTACCACTAGGCATATAGATATTTGATCACTTGCCCTTGTGGCAAGCAATACGTCGGTCGTACAACAAGGACATTCTCTATAAGAGTGAGCGAGCATATTGCTCTAATTAAAAGTAGGGACCCCAAACACAGTGTCCCCAGACACTATAGAGAATTCCATAATAGTGACCCAAGGGGTTCCCAATTTATTGACATAGACAAGTATACTCCACCTTGGAAGGGGGGTGCCATGACCAGGGGGGGTCTCACGTCTAGAAACATTCTGGATATATGAGCTACAGTCTCATTTTCCACATGGCATGAATATGGATCTGGATATTAATTCCTTTATTAATGATTCTTGAATATAACATAAAGGCGATAGTTCATTATTGGTTATTTGGAAACTAATTTGTAAAGTATACATATATATGTGGTGTCGATTTCAATAAGCATATGATGTTATTTGTAATGCCTAAAAAGTCCCTGTGACCCGAGGAGATTCCACCTTAGACATCAATATTAAAATCAAGCCCCCTTTCTTATAGGTCACAAGCTTACTTACAACTATGAAAAAGGGACTGTATCCATTACATAAAAAGTGTCAAAGAGATTCTTTGACGCCGGAATGACTCACTTCCCCCTAATATACCAGTAGAGTATTCACTCTTGTTACAATATAGTCCATGGGATTACATTTATTACATAAATATACCAATGTTTCAATTACACAGTCTTTATATTTTATAACATAAACCTCACGATTATATGTATTTAATGGTATTAATATAACACAGTTTATTTGGAGTCTTTTTTCTTTATATTTTATAACATAAACCTCACGATTATATGTATTTAATGGTATTAATATAACACAGTTTATTTGGAGTCTTTTTTGATGTCCAAACCTAATTTACACCACCGGTTGATGGATTTTTGGTATAGTGTACATACAAGGGACGGATGTATCCGTTCACCCTGTTGAGTCCACTCACAACGTTCGTTGGAGGATTTTTTTGGTGTCCCCACAGACATTTTTTATCTATATGTGCGGCCGTTGCGTCACGTTGTTGATCTTTCCATCACATCGAGACGTGAAGCGCACGTCCCCTCTAGACACGCCTAGCTTGCGTTCCATTGTATGTGGAGCGCACGTCAAGGTGTGACGTCACGACAAATACGTGACCACGTGATTCAACACGTAGGTCGTGTTGCGTGATACAGGCGAACTGACGGGGAACAAGTACAGATGTGAGATGGCCACTCTTAATAATTCCTGTTTTTTTTCATTGTATATGTTTTGGTGGCTCAGATTCGCTACTACATATAAGAAGAGTTGGTGGATGATACAATAATATATATGGAGAAATGTGTATGAATCATTTTGGGTGCTGGAACGCATAGGTGAAAGGAATAGGGAGGCTTGGAACGCACGCGGGTCCGCCATTTTGGATGAACCCAGAAGTACATGGCCAAATGAGGCACGAGCTGGATTCTCATCATTGGGGTCACAGGGCCTTTATTAGGGAGCATGGCTGCAGTGGAGGAGCACCCCAGACGAAGTCTGAGACTAAACGCGTCGGGAGGACTCCACTGCCGCCAGTATTTTATCCAAAGTGCTTTTCTTACCACTTAACTGTAAGTGTTTACTATTTTAATAAATATTTTCCTGCTTACGGAATTACACTATATGGCCCCTTTTTTCATCCTATATGGGCTAAACTTTCCTGGATGCATACCATCTTGATGGAGAAAATCTTCTACCATTAAATCCTGGATGACTCCAGTCTTCCATCGGTGTGGACCCTTAAAGGCTCTTCTTCCATTGCCAGGAGCAATACAAGCACATTTGACTCACAGAACGTACGTTCTTTTGAGTCCACAGTCTCTGGTAAGCTTGCAATTCACTAGGGTGGCGGTATCATCGCTAATTACTTTCCATTCATCCTATTGATATTCACGAGGTGAACAGGATTATTTATTTTGAATATGGACTGTGAACAATCATTACACAGAACAGAACGAAATTTGGTCAGCAGAGACTTTTCATTATTTTTATAATTTTTATTTTTTATTTTCATTTTATTATATGAAATGTTTACTGTATTTGGTCACATACAGTTTTAACTGATTCATGTTGAAGTCATTTGAGGGTATTTAATGCAATACTACAGCGCTGCACTTTGTTACACATGGGATTTTGAACGAATTGTCTGTTTGTTGTGTCAGCTGCTAGATTTTGAGCAAGCGCAGTGATTACGTTTTTTGTTTATTGTTTGAACATCAAAAACCTCACCATGCATCTTACTAAATACCTTGGAATGTCTACTTTCAAAAAAGGGGTCATTTGGGGGGTAATTGTACTTTCCTGGCTTGGAAAAGTACATCAGGTGTGATCATTTTACATACATCAGGTGTGATAATTTTTTTATGATTTGCACCACAGATTTTCTAACTTTCACAAAGACCAAATAATATACACTAATTTGGGTTATTTTTACCAAAGATATGTAGCAGTATAAATTGTGGCCAAAATTTATGAAGACAAATTTTGTCACAGAAACTAAGAAAAATGTGTTTTTTTTCAATATTTTCGGTCTTTTTTCATTTATAGCGCAAAAAAATAAAAAACCCAGAGATGATCAAATACCACCAAAAGAAAGCTCTATTTGTATGAAAAAAGGACAAAAAAAACATTTGGGTACAGTATTACATAACTGAGTAATTGTCATTCAAACTGTGAGAGCACCGAAAGCTGAAAATTGGTCTGGTCAGGAGGGGGGGTTTAAGTGCCCAGTAGGCAAGTGGTTAATGGCTGTGTGTTGAGTTATTTTGAGGGGACAGCAAATTTACACTGCTATATAAGGTGTACACTCACTACTTTACATAGTAGCAAAGTGTAATTTCTTCAGTGTTGTCACATGAAAAGATATAATAAAATATTTACAAAAATGTCAGCAGTGTACTCACTTTTGTAAGATACTGTATGTTTAAGCTCCTGAGGCAGCACATTTCAGTGCAAAACTAGTTGAGCAGGAATTCCTCACTTTGGGCTGCAACAATCTCTGACCGATTGTCACCGTACAGATTTTCTACTGGTGTCATATTGTATATAATCATATCCTGTGTCGGGGAACCTAGCAAATTGGTATGTCCTTGTCAAAGAATATTTGGACACATATTTTGATACTGTTTGATTTTAAATGTATCTTTTGTTTTTTTTTATATATATACTGTACATTTCTTAATAAATTATTCACTCGATGATTTTTTGTAATAAATAAACTGTTATTTACTTTATATATTCTTCCAAATGTTTTTTTGAAAGTGCCTTTAAAGTCCACTAGGGGATTTCCTTTTGCTTTCTTAATAAAGATGTACAGACTTTTTAATCTAAATAATTGTGCCTGAAAAGTCAATTTTCTTCCTTGCAAAACTCCTTTTTTAGCATTAACAGGACGCGGCATAGCGTATCTGATTCAGGGCTTTTTTTCAGCGGGAATGTGGGGGAACGCAGTAACGGCACCTCCAGCACTGAATGTATGAAATGGCAAGAGATGCTAGGGTGTGCTGAAGGGTCATTGATACTGGCTGCTGGGGGATCTATTGTTCCTGAAGATCTATTTTTGCATGGTGGTCTATTATTACCGGGGTGGTCTAATATTGTTGTTGGTGGGGGATATATTTTTGCTTGGGGGAGAGGGCGTATGTTTGTATGCTGGAAGGGATCTACTGTTGAAGAGGGGTCTATTGTTGCTGGGGGGATCTAGTGTTGCTGGGAAGGTATATTGTTGCTGGGGGGATCTATTGTTGCTGGGTGGTCAATTGTTGCTGGAAGGGATCTACTGTTGAGGGAGGGGGTCTACTGTTGCTGGCTGCTGGAGAATGTATTTATGCTGGGCTGGCTGCTGGAAAATCTGTTCTTACTGCCGAGATCTATTGTTGCTGGGGGAATCTATTGTTGCTACGAAGGGTCTATTGCTGCTGGCTGCGGGAGATTTACTTCACTGCTTTTCTTGTTGTTATTAACAAGTTCCATACAAATGACTTATCACCACAAAATGATACTTGGTTCTGTATTCTCTAAAAGGGACAATACTGGGAAGTGGGTAGGGGGTGGAACCAAGGGATGGTGCTCGGAGGTGGGTAGTAGGCGGAGACAAGAAGTGACTCAAAAGGGGGGAAATCCTGCACCTGTTCTCTGAGAAAAAAAGCCCTGATCTGATCCACAGTGCCACCCAGTGGTGACACCTTTTTTCTATAATTTGTGGCCATAGAGGTGATCCGGGACCAGGATGTTACCGATCATCTCTATGATCTAGGAGACCGGAAGCGACAAGCATTTAGTCACTTCCAATTAGGGAAAATATAAACAGAGCTTTTTTTTCTGGAAAACATGATTTTTATTTTTTTTATCTGATGCTTTTAAGGGTAGAGGAGAGATCGGGGGTTTTATATATCCCAGATATCTCCATAAAGAGGACCTGTCATACTTTATTGCTATTACAAGCGATGTTTACATTTCTCGTGACAGCAATGAAAATTAAAGGGACAGTGCAAAAATGTTTTTTTTAAATAAAATAAATAATTTAAAAAAAGTTAAACTGCCCCCGACTTGGTGCGCAGAGGTGTAGGCATACGTGGGACACACACACATATGTAAATGGTAATGGCACCATACGCGAGACATTGCCGTGAACGTTATATTCCCATTATATTATATATATATATATATATATATATATATATTTTTTTTTTTAAATGGGTTATATATTGCGCTTATTAAAGTGTATTTTAGCCCCCAAAACATTGCATTTGAAAAAATGGTGCGCAAATACTGTGTGACATAAAAAATTGCAACACCCACCATTATATTCTTTGGGGCCTCTGCAAAAAAAAAAATGTAATTTTATAGCAAAAAAATACGTATTTTTACATGTAGAAGTGTCAAAATAAGCCTAGTCTTCAAATGGTCAAAGAAAACATTGTAGAACCAGGCATAGCAGTGCCATACTATCCAATATATACAGCCGACTTCTACTAACTACCCATCGGTACGCCTGGGAAACACTGGGGTTAGAACTACTGCGGTAAAAGCAATACATGTACAGATTATATCAGGAATTGCCGGATCACATTATAGTGACACACTTTACTCATAGATTATACACTACACAGGAAAGTGGCGACACATATGAAACTCTACTTCCAGCTCATGTCACCCGTCTGTCATGTACAAGTAATAGCACTGATCTAATAGATGGACACAGCTCCTCCCCCTCTTAATGATATCATGTCCGCCCCGGAAGCGGAAATGCGTTCCAGCAACCCGCTTCAAGTGGACTGGTTAGGCACTCGTTTCCGGGGCTTGGTTGGGCACACATCCGGGAAGATGGTTCCTAGTAGTTGACAGTGCCCACGTACAGCCGCATGGTAGTGTAGCCGTCCTCGATCCTGTAGTGTGTGAAGATGTCAGACGTAGGGGTGGAGGAGAGGGCGGATTGCAGGGGCTGGACTGACAAGCAGAAAGAGGAATTTTATACTAAGGTGAGCTGTATCCTTGTAGGAGATAAACCCCCTCTTCTCTGTTTAAAGACTATTCGGATGTCCCCTCTTTAAAATCGGTCTGAAATTGTATCATGGCACTTATTTTTAGTCTTTCATCAAGTGAATTGTGGAGCGGACTTTGCACTATAAATGTACCCTTATTACATTCTTATTGGTTTTCAGGTTTCTTCTGCGATTGGGTTGATTTTCATCACTTCCTGTTGTGTCTCTGTAACAGGAAGTGGAAGGAAATCTCCCCAAGTTTAACCTAAAAAGCAATACAACCCTATCTCTGTCCAAAGCTCAAAACCAAGCTGTGTCCAGGGTTTTATTTTACATGCCAGACTGTCCCTTTTCGGTCCACTTCATCTACCCCCAGCCACCTTTTTATCCATTCAAATGCTTAATCTACTGAGCAAGAAAAGAGGAAGGATCTTGTATCCTGGAGAACAAACACACTTTCCTAGCAGAAATCTGTGCACATTTGGTGTAAATGCTGTCCACCAAATTAGGAGTAAAACTAAAGACAAAACTTCTTCCTGTTAGGCTGTGTTCACACCTGAGCGTATTGTTTTCAGACAGAAAGTCGCGTGATTTTTGTCGTGTTTTTGTAAAGGTCACCAATTTAAAAAGCAGAAAAACGCCTGTTATCTGCCAAAACAGAAGCTTCTGTACTCTTTGGAGCAGAGGGTGTTTTGCTTCAGGCGACCGAATGCTCCAGATGTGAACAGGGGCTATTGAAATGAATGGGATTTCACGGATTTGTCTTGGGAGTTTTTAGAGCTGAGGCTTACAGCAGAAAAATGCCTAGCTGTGAATGGAGCCTTAGTTGTTTTTTTTTTTTTTTAATTTTTTGCCATCCGTATCCCATTAGGGAGATTTAAATTCACTTCCTGTCTTATAGTCAAAACAGGAAGCGAGAGGTAATCTGTTCAAAGTGTATCCCATTGAAAGGTTTCTCTGCTATTTCTGTCATGGTGACTAACCAAAATTTAGGATTTTCTTTCACATCTGTGATAATGGTAAACAGACCAAATAGAGAAGGTGACTCTCCCTAACAGGGACACAGACCGCAATAAACTAAGACCTGACAGGTGTTCTAATCCCTCTCCATTCTGTCTAAAACTAAAAAAAAAAAGAATCCACTTACTCAGTGGGGGATCTCTCTGCTGATCTCTGCTGAGCAGGCGGATGACAGGTCCGCTCTACTATGCAGAGCAGACACAGTCCCGCTTTCCTCTATGGGGAAATCAGATGGAAATGGACCACCTGTCTGTTTCCATTCGATCCAGTCAGCTGGAGGGATGGAAAATGGGACCACCATCTGTCTGTTTTTGGTGGATCAGATGGCGGTGGTCCGCTGACATCCGCCTCTCCGAAGGGGTGAATGGATGGTCCGATCAGGTCCGCCTGAAAAACTGACAGGCGGACCTGATGAGACAGCCTGTGTGAAAGGGACCCAAGTCCTACTTTAAGCTTTCCTGTCTGAGGTCATTCTGTATTTGTAAACTGAAACAGGTAGTATTGTTATGGAGAACGGGTCAATGGAATGCTAGCAAAGCTGTGGCCCTGGTAAGGGAGGGACTTAAAGTGGAGTTCCGCTTAAAAAAAATAAAAATAAATCAAAGTCAGTAGCTACAAATACTGCAGCTGCTGACTTTTAATAATCAGACACTTACCTGTCCTAGGGTCCAGCGATGCAGGGGATCGAAGCGGCGCCGACATTGTAACTGTGGGCGCCCGGCTGTGGCTTCACAGCCGGGCACCCACTGTGCAAGCGCGAGCTGCGCGGCACACCGTGACTGGCCGGGCAATCGTCTGAGACCTGTGATGTGTCCCAGATGATCGCCGAGAGGGAGGGGGGAGAGGTGATCTCTCTTCCAGTGCCGCGGTGCACTGGGAGGAAGTGGGAGCTGGGACCCTCGAAAAAGAGGGTATCTGCCCCCCCCCCCCCCCCCCCCCCCCCCCCCCCCAAAAAAAAAAGTGACATGCCAAATGTGGCATGTCAGGGGGTCACCTCCCTTAAAGCGGAAGTTCCATTTTTGGGTGGAACTCCGCTTTAACAAAGCCACATTGGCAGGAATGGGAATTGAGAAAGCAAGAATGGGGATCTAAAGATCAAAACACACACACACACACACATATATATATATATACACATTATATCTTATCTATCCAATCAGGCAGGCCCTTGCCCTACACAGTTGTTGGTGGATCTGAAGAAGATTGTACAATCAGTGTGGTGGATTCATGTTGTTTGGGATATAGTGGCCGATCCCAGTTTGACAGCCGTTTGTGTGCCTGGCCTCACCCGCAGACAGTGTACATTTGGGCCCGTGCACTTGCATGGCTGTCAGATTGGGTGCAGCAGCTGTGTACATGAATGGCAGTGCCTGCTTGAGGATGCAATGAACACCTGTTCCTCCCTATGTGGACAAACATAGCCCTCACATGGGCGTACGCTGTAGTGCACCCGTGTGAATGAGGCCTATTAGTTCTCTGCTGTGTGTGTTTAGTCAGGTCAGGCAGTACATGTAACACGCTTCTAGTCACCCAAAGCTAATACCATACTAGTACAGTTTTTCATGGATTAAACGTGATGCTTGCTGCTAATACTTTTCTTGTTTTCCTTGTTCAGTTTAGAGAACAGAAGGTTGTAGTTGAGGAATTATCCAGCCTGAGGAAAGATCGGGTAAGTAATAATAATAAAAAATATACAAGTTTGTTTTCTTTGGTTACTTCATCCTAAAACTGTCATCTCCCATCACAGGTTAGCATGTAGACAAAATCAACGTTGTGAATAAAAATGAACTTGCATGATGAAGAGTCCATTTAGTCAGTAATGTGTTTGTCTGCTCTTACAGAATAATGTGAAGTCAGGTTTACTTCTGGGCGGCTGGTAAAGTGAAACTAAATAATATTATTAAAGGCGCCTATCCTTATATAGTGACTTGTGTGAAGCTGCCCTCCTTTTTAAAGTGAAAAATTCCACCTTCAATATGTGTAAAAAAGGAAAAAATATGGCATTAGGGCAGCCAAATGACCACAAAGCTATTAACATCCATAAAATATACGTAATGATCCCCATACCATTCAGAAAAATTCTTCTGTATTTTGATCGGTGTTATTTCAGCAGTGCAACACCTTTCACCACCACCATAAAAAATACGCACTCATCGACAGTCCAGCGACCTCTAAATTAATAAAGGTCAACAAAAGCTGTGGGATCGGACATATACACATCCAAATCGATCACATCATTAATCAGTAGGTCTTCTGAGATGACACACTATGCTCATTATCTCTCCAGGAACACCACAATATCAAACCACCAAAAAGAGTACTAAGTGTAGTTTTTTTTTTTTTTTGTTTTTTTTTTTTTTGTTTATTAAACCGATTTCACAACATATAAAAGTATTCCTTTCACTTGTAAATGTGCCCAACCTTGGCACCAATGTAAACAGCCCTGAAAGGCCAGCAGGGGTTCTCCTGTTGAACAAAAAGGAAGGCAGTTGGTAGAGCTTAGCTGTAATGTTAGGAAATGTCAGGCATCAATAATAAAGTGAAACTATATCAGATTGGAGCACAGAAGAAGCCTTTCTGGCATAAAAAGATTATAGTTGGCAACTTGTGGTGTTTATAAGTTTTAAAATGTAATACTGGTGCACTTAAAATACCTCTGTACTGAGAAACATGTAGGCTGCTTTTTTCTGTTATGTGTTTTTTTTTTGTTTGTTTGTTTTTCAGAAGGTGTACAGACAGCAGCCCAATAGCAACATTTTCTTTCTTGCAGACAAGACTAAAACACTGAGTGAATGCAAAAGTGAGTCCAGATGTACCAAACGGCTTCAGTGGTTTTATTTGTTCTCTCAGCCATCTCATATGTTGAGAGCAATACCACTTTCAAATAGGACAGATCACCTTGGTTATAAGAATTTTGTTTTAACTACTTCACATTTGGGCCAATTCTGGCATTTTTCTCCTACATGTAAAAATCATAATTTTTTTTTTGCTAAATAATTACTCAGAACCCAACCCCCCCCCCCCCCCCCCCCAAAAAAAAATATATATATATATATATATATATATATATATATATATATATATATATATATATATATATATATAGCAAAGACCCTAGAGAATAAAATGGTGATTGTTGCAATTTTTAATGTCACGTATTTGTGCAACAATTTTTCAAACGCGATTTTTTTGGGGGAAAAATACACTTTTTAATGAATTTTAATGCAAAAAAGCACCATAGATAACCCAATTTTTTGATAAAATATGAAAGATGATGTTGCTCCAAGTAAATAAATAACAAACATGTCACACTTTAGAATTCCACATATTCGTGGAATGGCGCAAAACTTCGATACTTAGAGTTATGAATGTTTAGAGTTATAGAGAAGTTCTAAGGGCTAGACTTATTGCTCTCTTGAACGTTCACTGTGATACTTCACGTGTGGTCCGAACGTTGTTTACATATGCGGGCACAACCTAAGTATGCGTTTGCTGCTGCATGCTAGCACGAGGGGACAGGCGCGCTTGGGGGAGATGTAAAAGCACTTCAGTGGCTCATGAGCTGCTAGGATGACTTTTACGAGATATGGAATCGCTGACTGAAAACAAAAATGTCTGGAAAATGCCTGTAGCTGCAGGCATCATCCAGATGTCATCAATTCAAGCCCAGGACGTTATGACGGCCTTCCTGCGGGAAGTGGTTAAAGTGGTTGTAAAGGCTCAAGGTTTTTTCAGCTTCATGTATTCTATGCATGAAGGGAAAAAAAACTGTGTGCAGCAGGCCCCCCCAGCCCCCTCAAAAACCTACCTGAGCCCCATCTAGATCTAGCAATGTGCATGAGAGCCTAGGCTCTTCCAGGTCTCTCACTCATTGAGTGAGACAGCAGTGGTAGCCATTGGCTCCTGGTACTGTCCATCATAGCCAATGAGGAGAGAATGGGGTGGGGCCAAGCCACGCTGTGTGTGAAAATACACAGAGCAGCAGCTCGGTAGCAAGCCTGCTCAGGTGCCTGCATAGCAAGCTGCTTGATATGGGGGCACTAGTTAGAAGGGAAGGGCCAGAAGTGCCGGTGGGGGACCCATGAAGAGGGGGATCGGGGCTGCTCTGTGCAAAACCACTGCACAGAGCAGGAAAGTGTAACATGTTTATTATTGCAAAAACAAACCTTTTTAATATCACTTTAAAACATGTTTGTTTACAACATACAATATGGGTGCTACGTGGAGTGTAAAATGCCCTCATTTAACCCAAGTCATATGTGGCAAAATCATTGCCAGATCTATAAAATTCATTCAACCTCTGTAGTGCCAAGCCAGCACAATCTCATTCTATCCCACAGTTTTCTAATCACATCCAATTTAGGTATGTAAAACATACTTTTGGGAAAATCGGCAAAAAGTTTTACTTTTACTGGTTCTGGAAAATTTGCCAGTCCCTGCTTTCAGGGACAGCTGTTTTGTCATAATGAAGCACTATTTGTACAGTATATTTGATATAGACATTTGCTGCTGTAAACATTCTTTTACATTGGTAATGCTGCAGGTTAAATACACATTTTCTTTGCATACTGAGGAAGCTTTTGCAATAGTTTCATTGTGGGGAAAAAAAATTCAGTGTCTAAGTACTATAACCAGGATCAATATGACAGCCCTTGAACACAAACCTGTAAAATCTGTTTAGCAAATGGCAACCTAACTATACAAATGTTTGCCTTTTTTAATTTTTAACAGAAACACTGGATGACCTGACACGTACATATCAGATTTTCCAGGACTCTGAAATGATACAAGAGCAGAAATAAAGCCTTTAGTGCTTTCCAAGATGTGTGGAATATGTTGTACTGTCAGTTTATGTGCCCATGTGGACATGTCCCATTATCAGGAAAACAAGAAGCTAATACGAAGAGGCCCTAATAGTAGCCAGCAGCTAATTAGAAGTGATCCCACTCACCATTACAGTTGTTTTTTCTCTGGGCATGTACTTCATCTAAGAGGAGAACTGACTCCACAGCCTCTGCAGGATGAAAATGGCAATGTTTTTCTTTGGAATGGAGAAGTTTTTGGAGGAATTGAAGTTTCGTCTGCAGCTAACGATACCTTTGTAATGTTTCAGCATTTAACCTCTTGTGCCAATGAGCATGAGCTATTGTCAGTCTTCTCTAAGGTGCAAGGACCTTGGGCTTTTATTTTCTATCAAAGCAAAAATCACAGCCTCTGGTTCGGAAGAGATTTTTTTGGTCGGCGAAGTCTTTTATGGAAATTTAGTGATGATCTGGAAGAAATCTTGAGTCTGACTTCTGTGGCAGAATCCCTGACTGATGAAGATCATTGGCAGGAAGTCCCAGCATCAGGGATTTTCAGGTGTGACCTGAGTACCTGTGCCCAGGTAAAATCTATATCGCTGACATGGTATCCATGGGTGTCTGTATCAGAAATGCAGCTTCCTGGAGCAACAGTACACGATGAGGAACAAAAATGGATTTTAAACACCCTCCCAAAATGTGTAACTCAACTAAATATTGGAAGTGATGGACTCCTTGTGCCAGTTTCTGCATTGAACACAGACATTACTGATACATTTTCAGAACAGAAATTCAAAACGTCTTGTAAGACTGTAAGTTTAGAAGAACTACAATTGCTGATTTCTGATGAACACAAGAAAAATATTCAGTTGTTTGTAAATGTTTTAAGTAAAGCTGTGCTAAAGCGCGTTCTGAACCTTCCACGCTTAAATCAGTCATTGTCTCCAGCACCTGAAAGGCAAGCAAATGTTGCCATACTTTTTTCTGGTGGAATTGACTCTATGATTTTAGCTGCACTTGCAGATCGCCATGTTCCACCTGAGGAACCCATTGACCTTTTAAATGTAGCTTTTATGATGAGGGCCCCAAATCAGCAGAAGGCACCTTTGAAAAAATGCCGCAGAGGGAAAATTCCAAGTTCTGCGTTAACTGGAAACCATTCTAATCCTGGTGCTTTGCTGACAGATCCCTTTAATGTCCCTGATCGAATAACAGGCAGATCTGGTTTGGAGGAGCTTAAAGCCTTGAGTCCAACAAGAATATGGAATTTTGTAGAAATAAATGTCACTCTGGAGGAACTGAATCAAATGAGGCAAAAGTATATATCTCAGTTGATCTATCCATTAAACACAGTACTTGATGATAGTATTGGCTGTGCTGTTTGGTTCGCTTCTAGAGGAATAGGTATGCTGCAAAGTAATGGAGAAAAGAAACCCTACAACAGCACTTCTAAGGTAATTAGAAACTGCATCAGACCTATCCTGCAGTGTTTGAAGGAGCCATAAAATATGGGCCTTTCAACTATCTACAGTAATTGATTTCAATGTTGGTATGGCTAAAAGCTTGTGGGAAAAAAGATTGTGTTTTAATGCAGGAATAAAATGCCGTGTATAGCGGTTGTTGTTGTTTTTTTTTTTTTTTTTTGTGCAGATGTATTTCTCAAATTCACACAACAAAAATTTTATCCATAGCTACCCAAGTCTTATTGGATGCAAGTAACAATACATAAAGTACTCCTGCATTAGAAAATGCCATTTGGAGTTGACGGACAGCTACGTGTGCCCACAAAGCTGCCTCATTTGCTTCTCCAGCTGCATTAAAGTGGTTGTAAACCTCCAGAAATTAAAAATGAACAAAGCATATCCCTCTATAGTGTGTGCTTGTCTCAATTAGGAGCACTAGGTGTAATTTCTGTCTGCTGCGTTTTTCCTCTGCTATCTGCATGAATCATGTCTGACAACTTTTCCTAATGCCAAGAAAAAAATGGTGACGGGGGAGGTAACTCCAGCTGATTGACAGCCACAGGTTTGTTCCTGTGTGCTGTGTGAATGGGGGTGTGTCCCCCTTCCCTCCAATCAGATCCCAGACCTCACTGCGCTCTGCAGAGTGTGACTTCAGCTCCCTGCCCCCTTTTTTCTGACAGCTCAGACAAACTTTATAAATTCTGAACAACGAGGTACAAGTTATGTAGGGGGATTTGCTTCATCTCTGTTTATCACATGAGGATAGTCCACTTCACTGGGTATAGGTAAGGGTTTACAACCACTTTAATTCTCTTCTTCAGAGCAGCACAGGACCACAGTAAATCTGCTAGGGTCACTGGCTCCGGTGCATTTCCTGCCACTGTTTATTAAAGGATAAGTTCACCTTTGGGAATATGTTACGTTTCACCCATTTTTAGGGTGGAACATGTAACATGTCCCTGCTGCTTTTTCTCTTTGTGACAGCAGTACGGGGAGAAATTTCTTGTACTAGCTCTCACTTTTTGAAAACTGTGTGGCCTCGTCCTTTATTCACAGAGCTCTGTGTATGAATGAACTACAAGTCCCAACATCTTTTGCGGCTGTCGGCTTGTAATTCTCAGTGAACTTCCATGGCGCTGTTGAGCACTCTGGTAGTTCATTAATTCTTCCTGTCAGTGTTAACCTGCCTGTATGATGTACTGGGCAGATAGCTCACATTTGACAGGTCAGCAGGAGACTTGCATGGCACCAGTGATTTGTTGATCGCTGGTGCAATGCTTTCCTGGCTCCTAAAAAAAATAGTGAATGCACATATTATTTATTTATTTATTTATTTATTTATTTATTTATTTTTAAGTGAACTTATCCTTTTAACCTTTCACTGTTAATGGCATCCTCACTAACCAGTAGTAGACATAGCAGGGGATGGGTCAAAAACAGCACTGATTTTGTGGGCTTCTGGAATGCTGAACAAAAAAATAATGCTGGTGTGCCAGCATTGGAAAGTGCGTTTTTACCAAAAAATGTTTCTGCGTTTTACTTTAATCCCATCACTGACATTTTATTTAGATGCTACATGCTGCAAGGAGATCAGATCTGAGGCAAGTGTTAAAGTAACATAATTCCCACCAGAGAGTTCTGTTGTGCTATTGGTGGGTGTTTTAAAGGATAACTTTACCCTCGAGAACTCCTGCAGTGGCTTGGTGATCCGAGCCCTCTGTGTCTCCGCAGTAAGGGGAGAAGTACCCCATACCAGCTGTCACTTTTCTGAAAAGAGCGCAGCTGCGTCATTCATTCATTTGCAGAGTTCTGTGAATGAATGGACTACAAGTACCGACATGCTTTGCGGATGTCGGCTTGTAGTTCTCAATGAACTGCCAGGGAGCTGTTGAGCGTTGTGGTAGTTCATTGATTCGTCCTGTCAGTGTGAACCTGCTTGGCCGTACCATGTACGGGGCTGATGGCTCACACTGACAGTGGGCAGGTGTCCTGAATGGCACCAGCAATCTTCTGATCGCTTGTGCAATCCTTTGCAGGCTAAAAAAAAAAAAATTTAGTATATGCACAATTGTGTTTTTTTTTTTTTTTTTTTTTTTTTTTTTTTTTTTAATACCTGCAAGAAGGTGAACTTCTTAACATTTTTAATGTCTAGGAAAAGAATACTCGGGAGCTTCAACTTCTCCATGCATGATACAGAAAGTCGGTGAGTTCTGGCGCACAAGCCCCAGCTATCGTTGCAAGAAAAGTTAAGGTGACATGCATTCTGATACCAGACATGTATGGTACCTGACATGAAGCTGCCCTGTCCTATCCTTTTACTATATTATGCTGCTTGATGTTCCAGCTCATGGAAAAAACTCCATGGGGGGAAAAAACAGCATTGCCGTACAGCCGAGTTTTTTTTTTTTTTTTTTTTTCCTTCTTCCTGTTGGTCTGTTTTAATTGGTCAGGTTTGTCTTAAAAGGGATGAGCTGGCAACCCATTCTGTAGTAAAGCATTGCAGTGTTGCTTAATCTGCTCTTTATCCACACTTTAGGTTGTGCTGACTGGTATTGGTGCAGATGAACAGCTTGGTGGTTACTCTCGTCATAGAGTCAGATTTAATATGTTGGGATACAAGGGTCTTCTTGATGAGCTGAGTATGGAATTGGGACGCATCTCGTCTAGAAACCTTGGGCGAGATGACCGAGTTATTGGTGACCATGGCAAAGAAGCAAGGTAAGCCAAAGTATTTGGTTTTTATTAACAGCACAAACATCATTGCATCGCTGCATTTTAAAGCAAACCTGTTGCTCAAAAAAGCAACGTTTATTTTGAAATAAGATGGTCTATATTTCACCCAAACAACTAGAATTTTAAAAGCAGGTCAGCATTGTAAGCCTCCATGAGCCTATCATGACAGGACTAATTTAAGAAACCTGTTGAGCAAAAAAAAAAAAAAAAAATCCCACAAGACCAGTCCCCTGCGATAGAAAAGCCTTTGGGCTGGGTTCACACTATGACACGCTGCGGCTCACAGCAGGAGTCCGGTGTGTCTTCATTCACCGTTTCAGGTCTGATTTCAGCCCGAATTTTGGGCTGAATTCGGACCTGAAACAAACCAAAAGACGCACAGGGCACCGGAGCGGAGATGTGTGAACCGGCTCCATAGAGAGCCGGTCACAATCTCCTGACATGTGAATTGGAAGCGGGGAAACCCACATCCCATTCGCATAGGTGTGAACCCAGCCTTGTACTTCTCTCCAGCCAGTGTCTCCTACCTTCTCAGTTTCCTTGCTGTAGCCTTCATTAGTCTCTTCTGCATTTGACACTTCCCGGAGTGTCAGAATACTTGTGCCCTTCACCATGCTTCTTTCCTTTGACCCCCTACATGACTAAAAAACAAAGAAGTGATGTAAAGGTACGAGAAAGAAACGAGAGAGGTACGCCATTCAGTTGCAGCGCGGATTTATCTATCTTGACAGCAACAGCGTTTGCTCCCACGATACATAAAGCTGTGACTCCAGTGCTGTAGGAGGTGATTTCACCACCACAGTTAAAAACAAAATGGTGCATGTATGCCCATCATTAGAAGTGGGTGGATGAAGGGAGGTATTCTAATGGTGGGCAAACCTATCAATCAATCTCTTCTTCTTTTTTTTTTTTTTTTTTTTTTTCGTTCAGCCCACAGGCTGCAAAAAAAAAAAAATTACAATATATGCCCACAAGGACCAGCAACGTACTGGTATGTTGCTGGACTTTGGTTATACCAGAATGATGCCTGCGGGTTTAGGTATCATCTTGGTATCATTCTTTTCAGCCAGCGGTCAGCTTTCATGTAAAAGCAATCCTAGCAGCTAATTAGCCTCTAGACTGTTTTTACAAGCAGTGGGAGGGAACTCCCCCCCCCCCCCCCCCCCCCCCCCCCAACGTCTTCCATGGTTTTCTCTGGCTCTCTTATCCCAACAGGGAACCTGAGAATGCAGCCAGTGGTTCCGCCAGCTAACCATAGAGCTGATCAGAGACCAGAACGGCTCCAATCATCTCTATGGCCTAAGAAACCGGAAGCTACTAGCATTTCATAACTTAGATTTCACCGGATATAAACCGTGCCAATGGGAAAGCATTTTATCACACCGATCTTGGTGTGGTCAGATGCTTTGGGGGCAGAGGAGAGATCTAGGGTCTAATAGACCCCAATTTTTTCAAAAAAGAATAACATTCCCTGAGATAACAATAAAAATGATTAAAAAAAATGAAAGGAACAGTTTAAAAATAAAATAAAAAAACAAAATAAATAATTTAAAAAAAAAAAGCACCTCCCCTCGTGCAAAGGCGAACACAATCGTCAGTCTGGTGTCATATGTTAACAGCAATTGCACCATTGATGTGAGGTTTCACCGCGAAGGTCAGATCCAGGGCATCAATTTTAGCAGTAGACATCCTCTGTAAATCTAAAATGGTAACCTGTAAAGGCTTTTAAAAATGTCTATAGTTTGTCGCCGCTGCACGTTTGTGCGCAATTTTAAAGCATGTCATGTTTGGTATCCATGCTCGGCCTAAGATCATCTTTTTTATTTCATCAACCATTTGGGCAATATAGTGTGTTTTAGTGCATTAAAATTAAAAAGTGTGTTTTTTCCCAAAAAAATGCGTTTAAAAAATCGCTGCGCAAATACTGTGTGAAAAAAGAAAATGCAACACCCACCATTTTAATCTGTAGGGCCTTTGCTTTAAAAAAATATATAATGTTTGGGGGTTCAAAGTCATTTTCTTATAAAAAAAAAAAAAATATATATATATATATTTTTTTTCATGTAAACAAAAAGTGTCAGAAAGGGCTTTGTCTTCAAGTGGTTAGAAGAGTGGGTGATGTGTGACATTAAGCTTCTAAATGTTGTGCATAAAATGCCAGGACAGTTCAAACCCCCCCTAAATGACCCCTTTTTGGAAAGTAGACACCCCAAGCTATTTGCTGAAAGGAATGTCGATATGTGGTGATATGTTCCATATGTGGAATTACACCCCAAAATACATTCTGTTGCTTCTCCTTAGTATGGGGATATCACATGTGTGGGAATTTTTGGGAGCCTAGCCGCGTACAGGACCCCCGAAAATCAAGCACCGCCTTCAGGCTTTCTAAGGGTGTAAATTTTTGATTTCACTCTTCACTGCCTATCACAGTTTCGGAGGCCATGGAATGCCCAGATGGCACAACCCCCCCCTCCAATTGACCCCATTTTGGAAAGTAGACACCCCAAGATGTTTGCTGAGAGGTATGGTGAGTATTTTGCAGATCTCGCTTTTTGTCACAAAGTTTTGAAAATGCAAAGAAGAAAAAAAAATACATCTTTTTCTTTCTTCATTTTCAAAAACAAATGAGAGCAGCAAAATACTCTCCATGCCTCTTAGCAAATAGCTTGGGGTGTCTACTTTCCAAAATATGGTAATTTGGGGGGGGGGGGGGGTTGTGCTATCTTGGCATTTTATGGCCTTCGAAACTGTGATAGGTAGTGAGGAGTGAAATCAAAAATTTACGCCCTTAGAAATCCTGAAGGCGGTGCTTGGCTTTTGGGGTCCTGTATGCGGCTAGGCTCCCAAAAAGTCCCACATGTGGTATCCCCGTACTCAGGAGAAGCAGCAGAATGTATTTTGGGGTGTAATTCCACATATAACCATGCCATGTGTAAGCAATATGTCATTTTTTTTTTGTCATTTTTCAATCACTTAGGACAAAAAAATTAAATTTTCAATGGGCTCAACATGCCTCTCAGCAATTTCCTTGGGGTGTCTACTTTCCAAAATGGGGTCATTTGGGGCGGGGGGTTTGTACTGCCCTGCCATTTTAGCACCTCAAGAAATGAGATAGTCAGTCATAAACTAAAAGCTGCGTAGATTCCAGAAAATATACCCTAGTTTGTAGACGCTATAACTTTTGCGCAAACCAATAAATATACGCTTATTGACTTTTTTTTACCAAAGACGTGGCTAAATACATTTTGGCCTAAATGTATGACTAAAAGTTTATTGGATTTTTCTTATAACAAAAAGTAGAAAATTTCATTTTTTTTTTCAAAATTTTCGGTCTTTTTACCGTTTATATCGCAAAAAATAAAAATTGCAGAGGCAATCAAATACAATAAAAAGAAAGCTCTATTTGTGGGAAAAAAAGGACGCAAATTTTGTTTGGGTACAACATTGCTCGACCGCGCAATTACCAGTTAAAGCATCGCAGTGCCAAATTATAAAAAGTCCTCTGGTCTTTAGGCAGCCAAATGGTCCGGGGCTGAAGTGGTTAATGGCAAAATCCTAAAATATTTTAACACGGATGCCTTTAATTATTTATTTTTAACCAAGTTTCCACATGCCTACACATGTGGTTTTGTGAAAAAAACGTGTGGATTCTGAGGTTGAATGGGCTATAATTACATCCTGAGCTGTTTAGTAGCCAATGAAACCTAGGAGTGAGGTAATCAAGACTTCATATCTTGTACTGCCTAATGCCCTGTACACACGAGCAGACTTTTCGACTGGACTGGTCCAACGGACCGAATCCGTCGGACAATCCAACCGTGTGTGGGCTTCATTAGACTTCCAACTGACCTTTTCGGTCAAAAATCCAACGGACTTTAGATTTGAAACATGTTTCAAATCTTTCCGCCGGACCCAGTTCCTATCGGGAAGCCCATTCGTCTGTATGCTGGTCCGACGGACCAAATATGATGCAAGGGCAGCTATAGCCCCTGCCCGCGAGAATGTTTCCAGCGCGATCCTATCGCGCTGGTTCTCGGCAACAGGGTACTATGCATCTCACGCTCGCTGCAATAGGAAAAACACATTTTCCTATTGCAGCAAGCGCGAGAAAGAGGTGACAATATCCCTTGGGTCTGGTATGGATTTTAAGGGGAACCCTCTATGCTGCAAAAAAAACGGCGTGGGGGTCCCCCCAAAATCCATACCAGACCCTTATCCGAGCACGCGCCCCCCCTCCTGAACCGTACCAGGCCGCAAGCCCTCAACATGGGGGGGGTGGGTGCTTTGGGGAAGGAGGGTGCCCTGCGCCCCCCCACCCCAAAGCACCTTGTCCCCATGTTGATGAGGACAAGGGCCTCTTCCCGACAACCGTTTAATAAGGGGGCCCCCAGATCCTGGCCCCCCGCCCTATGTGAATGAGTATGGGGTACATCGTACCCCTACCCATTCACCTGGGGAAAAAAGTCAATAAAAAAACACACTACGGGGGTCTTCTTCCGACTTCGGGGGTCTCTTCCGACTTCTCCACTCTCTCCAGCCTTTTCTCCTCCTGCCTCTTCTCCGCTTCTTCTGCCGCTCCCCGGTTCTTCTGCTGGGCTCCTCCGCTATCTTCTGCTCTTTTGCCGCTCTCTTGCTAGCGGTGGCCCGGTCTTCTCCATCGTCTTCTTCCCTCTTCTCTTCTTCCGATGTTGACATGACATTCTATTCCTGCTGTAATGTTGTGTTCACGGTGCGCAATGACTTGTATAGGCATGGGGCGGGGTCACCGGGTGATGTCACCCAGTGACCCCGCCCCTTATGACGTCAGTCCTAGGGCATGCTTTATATAAGTTCTTGCGCACCGTGAACACAGCATTGACACTTTTTCCCCAGGTGGATGGGTAGGGGTACGATGTACCCCATACTCATTCACATAGGGCTGGGGGCTCCCGGATAAGCCCTCTGCCCGCAGACCCCGACAACCAACGGCCAGGGTTGTCGGGAAAAGGCCCTTGTCCTCATCAACATGGGGACAAGGTGCTTTGGGGTGGGGGGCCGCAGGGCGCCCCCTTCCCCAAAGCACCCACCCCCCCATGTTGAGGGCAAAGTGGCCTGATACGGTTCAGGAGGGGGGGGGGGGGGCGCTCGCTCGTTCGTCCCCCATCCCCTTTCCTGACCGGCCGGGCTGCGTGCTCGGATAAGGGTCTGGTATGGATTTTGGGGGGACACCATGCCGTGTTTTTTTTTTTTTTTTTTTTTTCGGCGTAGGGAGTTCCCCTTAAAATCCATACCAGACCTGAGGGCCTGGTATTCTGAGACGGGGCTCGCTAGGTGTTAATTAAGTGACTTCCTTTTCTAGTCCCGTCGTACTTCATCATGTTCAAAATGAACGTGTGTGGGCAAGTCCGGTAGTCCGCCGTAACGCGTCGAAAGTCCGTCGGGAAGACAGTCGGACCTATTCTGCCGGAAAGTCCGGTCGTGTGTGCGCGAGTCCGTTCGTTTGGAAAATCCGTCGGATAAACCGTTGGACCAGTCCGGTCAAAAAGTCCGCTCGTGTGTACGCGGCATAAGGCTTGTTATTTCACTTCACACCAGTGTGGCTTTGAAGTTGCACTACTTCAGTGTGACGTCAAAGCAACTATCAGTGCGATTTCATGTGTGGCTTACAGACATCTGTGCAACTTCATTTAACAGAATGCAAGTCGCACTGAAATCACACAGAAATGGTGCAGGAACCTTTTTCAAAGTTGCTGCGAATCGATTGTCGCAAATGGGGTGTGACTTGTCATGTGACTTTAAACTGGTGTGAATCAAGGCTGTTTTCCTTTACACCTGATGTAATTCTAGACCAACTTGTCAAATCATTTTTTCTTTCTCGGACATCACGGGACACAGAGCCTCAGTAATAACTGATGGGTTATATAGGTATCACTAGGTGATTGGACACTGGCACACCCTACCAGGAAGTTCAACCCCCTATATAATCCCTCCCCCTTGCAGGGATACCTCAGTTTTTACGCCAGTGTCTTAGGTGATGGACGTGTAAAGATATCCTGTGCAGAGCTCCAAAGGGATTATCCTATACTGGGGCAAGCCAGGCGAAACGGATCCATTCCAAAGTGTCTTTTCTAGGCCGAATTGGATGGTACCCGGGCCTCGTGTCCGAAGAAACGAGGTTTTACTTGTAACGCTTCCTCTTTTTAGAGAGCTGGACCCCGCATATCAGAAAATGGTTTTCTATCCTTATTTCTGGCCGGGTGCTTTACAGGCCAGAACTGTGGATCCCCCTATTCGTAGGGGGCCCCGGTCTCTGAAGGTTTTTTCAAATGGAGCCCACCGTGAGAGGCGAAGATTGGGTCTGTGTAACAGAACCCTGTGGCTGGATAAGGTAAGGGAGATTCCACAGAATTTTTTTATTCTAGTAGGTTTCTCCTTTAAGGTAAATGCATGTTATGCCTATTGTCACCAATACCAACCAACCTCATGCTGATGTCTGTCTCAAGTGTTCACGCTGCACAAGCTCCTCCGGCCGGCTCAGGTAGGATGGGATGGGGGGCTCTCCTTAGGGATATCTCCCCCCAGACTAGGGGGAGGCCGCAGGTGGGTTGTAAGGCGGTTATACAGCGCAATTTCACCGCCGCCGCCATTTTGCCACGTGCAGGCTCCATCTCTAACGGCCTCTCTCCTTCCTCCCCCAGCCTTCCCTCTATGCTGATTCCGGAGGGTCGGCTCGCGCTGGAAGCGAGCAGTTTTCGGAAAACGAAGGGGGCGGGGGCGGTAGAGGGGGGGCGGGGCGTCAGCACCGCGTGCTCAGACTCCCACAGGGCCGGCTGCAGGCTATTATAGGCACTGATTACAGGTGCACTAAGCCTTTTGGAGGGACACAGAGCTGACGGTCGCATGTAAGGTGGGACACAGGCATTCTCCTAGGCAGCATTTACTAAGGTAACACCAGACCGGGCATTTGGTAGCAAGGCTTTTAGCCAGACATCGCTCAGCAGTCAGTGTTCATTTTGTGATACCTCCACCTTGTTGCTTTGCACTATGGGTAGAAGAAGTTCAAACACCCCAAGAACCAGAGACTCTGTGATCTCGTTCAGGTTCTGAGGACCCCCTGTCTCCAGCATCCTGCCCCCCTGAGGGGCCAGGGATGGCTAGCCAAGGAGAGCCGTTGGGGTCGGGGGCTACACCTGCTTTTGGCACTTCAGCCCCTGTATACATTACACAGGAGGTTTTTTCCTCAACCATTAATGGTTTAGAGGAAAGATTAATGGCCGTGATTACATCTTCACTCAGTGGAAGAAAACGCACTAGGCCTTCCTCTGTTCCCCAAGACTCTCAGGCAGAGGATCAGGATGGGACGGATGATTCCTCTTCGGAGGAATCAGGTGGAGAGGGACCCTCTTCGGCTTCCCAAGAGGAGAAAGTCTTAGTGCAGATCCTTACTGGATTCGTCCGCTCCACATTTAAGTTGCCCATATCTGAATCAGTTAAAGAACCCTCTTCTTCTTTAGGGTCACTGAAACCTCCTCAAACAGCACATGCTTTTCCTGTTCATAATTTACTTGAAAAGCTCCTTTATTCTGAGTGGGATCACCCAGATAAACGTTTTTTTCCACCGAAAAAGTTTTCAACACTTTATCCTATGGAAGAAAAGTTTATCAAAATGTGGGGAATACCGGCCATTGATGCTGCCATTTTCTCCATAAATAATAGTCTGACTTGTCCTGTAGACGATGCTCAGGGATCCTGTGGATAAAAAGATGGAATCCCTATTGAAGGATGTTTTCTCCTTAGCAGGTTCAGTGGCTCAACCTGCAGTAGCAGCGATTGGAGTCTGTCAATACTTAAGAGACCATGTTAAGCAGGTCATCAAAGTTTTACCTGAACAGCAGGCCCAGGGGTTGGCTAACCTTCCAGCAGCCTTATGTTATGTTGTTGACGCCATCAGAGATTCTATCATGCAAACCTCTAGTCTGTCACTGGGGTTAGTGCATATACGTAGAATCCTATGGTTGAAAAATTGGTCAGCCGAAGCACCATGTAAGAAGCTGCTGGCTGGGTTTCCATTTCGTGGTGAAAGGTTGTTTGGAGAGGACTTGGATAACTATATCAAGAGAATCTCTTGTGGGAAAAGCACTCTCTTACCTGTTAAGAAGAAGAGTAAGCGTCCCTCTTTCAAACGGACTCTTTCCCCAGCGCCTGGGGCTTCAGCCTCCAGACAGTCTCAACGGCCTCCTCCGGCTGGGTCCAGAGACAAGAGTCAACCCCAGGGACAAAAGAAGTCCTAGGGGAAGAAGCCTACTAGGCAAAACACTAAGACCTCTGCATGAAGGGGCGCCCCCGCTCGCTCGAGTGGGGGGAAGACTGCGGCAGTTCTCAGGGCTCTGGCAGGAGGATTTCCAGGACAGATGGGTAATCTCCACGGTAACCTTAGGGTACAAGCTGGAGTTTCAGGAACTTCCCTCTCCTCGTTTCCTCAGGTCAAGTGTCCCCAGAGATCCAGAGAAAAAGCAGTCGCTCCTTCTAGCGTTAGAGCGACTTTGTCGCAGGAGGTCATTATGGTGGTTCCCGCGAAGGATCAAGGATTGGGCTTCTTTTCCAACCTTTTTACAGTCCAAAAACAAAATGGGGATGTCAGACCCATTCTGGATTTAAGGGATCTGAACCGATTCCTAAGGATTCAATCCTTCCGCATGGAATCAATTCGGACAGTAGTCTCCACCCTGCAGGGAGGAGAATTTCTGGCATCGATAGACATCAGAGATGCATATCTGCATGTGCCCATTTTTCCTGATCATCAGAATTTTCTGCGCTTCGAGATAGGAGGGCGCCATTTCCAGTTTGTGGCTCTGCCTTTTGGGATAGCCACTGCACCTCGAGTGTTCACAAAGGTCTTGGCTCCTCCTCTGGCCAGATTAAGGGCTCAGGGTATAGCTGTCATAGCATACCTAGACGACCTGCTCCTGATAGACCGGTTGGTAGCCTCCTTGAACGGGAACTTGAGGACCACAGTCAAGTATCTGGAACACCTAGGTTGGATCCTCAACCTAGAAAAATCTTTCCTACAACCAGTAAGAAGACTGGCGTATTTGGGTCTGATCATAGATACAAGCCAGGAGAAAGTATTTCTACCTCAGGCAAAGATCACTGCTTTAAGGGAGCTGATTCTGGCAGTCAGGACCAAGAAGGGTCCTTCTGTCCGCCTTTGTATGAGGCTGCTAGGAAAGATGGTTTCTTCATTCGAAGCAGTTCCCTATGCTCAGTTCCATTCAAGACTACTGCAACACAGTATTCTGTCGGCCTGGAACAAGAAGGTTCAGGCATTAGACTTTCCGATGCACCTGTCTCATGCGGTGCATCAGAGCCTCAATTGGTGGCTCGTACCCGAAAACCTGCAGAAGGGGAAATCCTTTCTGCCGCTTACCTGGACGGTGGTAACAACAGATGCCAGTCTGTCGGGTTGGGGAGCAGTTCTGTTACAGTCTGCGGTTCAAGGGGTATGGTCCAAGACCGAGAGGACCCTACCCATCAACATTCTGGAGATCCGTGCGGTATATCTAGCCCTAAAGGCCTGGACAGTCAGGCTACAGGGTTGCCCGTTCAGGATCCAGTCCAACAATGCCATAGCAGTGGCTTATGTCAATCATCAGGGAGGCACCAGGAGCCGAGCTGCTCAAAAAGAGGTGAACCAGATCTTAGTCTGAGCAGGGAAGCATGTGCCATGCATATCTGCAGTTTTCATTCCAGGGATAGAGGACTGGCAGGCGGACTATTTAAGTCGCCAGCAGTTACTTCCAGGGGAATGGTCTCTGCATCCCGACGTCTTTTGGGCCATATGCCAAAGATGGGGGGTTCCAGATGTAGATCTCTTTGCATCCCGATTCAACAAAAAGATAGATTTGTGGCAAGGACAAAAAATCCTCTTGCATGCGGGACGGATGCGTTGGTGATTCCGTGGCATCGGTTCTCACAGATTTATGCATTCCCGCCTATTCTGCTACTGCCTCGACTCCTTCGCAGGATCAGGCAGGAAAGGAAGTCAATATTTCTGGTGGCCCCCGCTTGGCCCAGAAGGATGTGGTATGCGGAAATAGTAAGGATGACAGTGGGTTTCCCGTGGACACTACCGGTACGCCCAGACCTGTTGTCTCAAGGTCCAGTGTTCCATCCTGCCTTACAAACGCTAAATTTAATGGTTTGGCTATTGAGACCCACGTTCTGAAGAGTTGTGGGCTTTCAGGTCCTGTGATATCTACCTTGATCAATGCAAGGAAGCCAGCTTCCAGAGTGATTTATCATAGTCTGGAAAGCTTATGTATCCTGGTGTGAATCCAGGGGTTGGCATCCCAGAAAATATGTCATAGGTAGAATTCTTGATTTTCTACAATTGGGATTAGAGATGAAGCTGGCCTTGAGTACCATCAAGGGCCAGGTCTCGGCCTTATCAGTATTATTTCAACGGCCACTTGCTTTGCATTCTTTGGTCCGAAACTTTATGCAGGGGATAACGCGTCTTAATCCTACGTGTTAAGGCGCCCCTAAACCCCTGGGATTTGAACTTGGTTCTGTCTGTTTTACAGAAGCAGCCCTTTGAACCAATACGTCAGATTCCTTTGGTCTTGCTGACAAGGAAGTTAATTTTTCTGGTAGCCATCTCTTCTGCTAGAAGAGTATCAGAATTAGCAGCTCTTTCCTGTAAAGCGCCTTATTTGGTTATACACAAGGATAGAGTGGTATTGCGCCCTCATCCTAGTTTTTTACCGAAGGTGGTCTCAGATTTTCATCTAAACCAAGACATTGTTCTGCCTTCCTTTTTTCCAGATCCCTGTTCTCCGGAAGAAAGATCACTACATTCTTTGGATGTGGTAAGAGCAGTTAAGGCTTATCTGTAAGCAACTGCTCAGATTCGCGAAACTGATGTTTTGTTCGTGCTGCCAGAAGGTCCCAGTAGAGGACAGGCAGCATCAAAAGCTACCATTTCTAAATGGATTCAACAATTGATTATTCAAGCTTACGGTTTGAAACAGAAGATTCCTCAGTTTCAGATCAGGGCACATTCCACAAGGGCTATTGGTGCTTCTTGGGCAGTGCATCACCGGGCCTCTATGGCTCAGATCTGCAAGGCCGCAACCTGGTCTTCAGTCCATACATTCACCAGATTCTATCGCCTTTGGGCGTAGTGTTCTGCAGGCAGCGGTACAGGGTCCTCAGGTCTGATTGCACCCTACTTGGTTGTGGTTCCCCCCCTCAGATAGCATTGCTCTGGGACATCCCATCAGTTATTACTGAGGCTCTTTGTCCCGTGATGTTCGAGAAAGAAAATGGGATTTTTTATAACAGCTTACCTGTAAAATCCTTTTCTTTCGATGGACATCACGGGACACAGAGGTCCCGCCCCTCTTCTAATACACTATATTGCTTGGCTACAAAACTGAGGTATCCCTGCAAGGGGGAGGGATTATATAGGGGGTTGAACTTCCTGGTAGGGTGTGCCAGTGTCAAATCACCTAGTGATACCTATATAACCATATAATCAGTTATTACTGAGGCTCTGTGTCCCGTAATGTCCATCGAAAGAAAAGGATTTTACAGGTAAGCTGTTATAAAAAATCCTATTATTTGTGTCTGTGTCCAATTTGAGTAACTCCTTTCCTCTCTTCCTGTCTGTTGACAGCATGTGAGAAATTATGGGGAAAAGGACAGCAATAAAAACATTTTATAGTAGAGCGAAGAGGATTTTGAACTTCTCATGGCTGTGTCTTAATTTTGATTCCTTTTTTTAAGGAATGACAGAGATCAGGAAGAGAAATCTTTTTAAAACCTTTAGGGCCAGTTCACACCACTTGCAGCTGTCGGCAGCGGCGGAGGCGATCGCGTCTGTCCCACTGCAGGGCGGAAGCGACGTCAAAACGTCACTTCCGCCCATAGCTCTTAGAGGGCCTTTTTTTTTTTTTTTAAATGCCAAATTTTTTTTTTTATTGCATTTTAATGTAAATATGAGATCTGAGGTTTTTTTTTTGACTCCAGATCTCTTATTTAAGAGGTCCTGTCATGCTTTTTTCTATTACAAGGGATGTTTACATTCCTTGTAATAGGAATAAAAGCGACAATATATATATATTTTTTTTAAACAGTATAAAAATGTAAAGAAAAGGGTAAAATAAAGAAAAAAAACAACAACTTTTAAACGCGCCTGTCTCGACAAGCTCGCGTGCAGAAGCGAACGCATACCTGACTAGCGCCCGCATATGAAAACGGTGTTCAAACCACACGTGAGGTATCGCCGAGATCGGTAGAGTGAGAGCAATAATTCTAGCCCTAGACCTCCTCTGTAACTTAAAACTTGCAACCTGTAGAATTTTTTTTAAAGGTAAAAGTTTGTCGCCATTCCACGAGCAGGCACAATTTTAAAGCATCACATGTTGGGTATCAATTTGCTCGGTGTAACATTATCTTTCATAATATAAAAAAAAAATTGGGTTAACTTTACCGTTGTCTTATTTTTTTAATTCAAAAAATTTTATTTTTTCCACCAAAAAAAAAGTGTGCCTGTAAGACCGCTGCGCAAATACGGTGTGACAAAGTATTGCAACGACCGCCATTTTTTTCTCTAGGGTGTTAGAAAAAATTTATAATGTTTGAGGGTTCTAAGTAATTTTCTAGCAAAAAAAAATGTTTTTAACTTGTAAACAACAAATCTCAGAAAGAAAGTCCTTAAGTGGTTAAAAACACACATGCAAAAATGCATCCGGAACATATCTGGAGTGCGTTTTTGTGGTGTGAACCAGCCCTTAAAATCTGGCAAGGGGATTCACAAGCTAAAGCATTTTAAAATATCGACAGAAAACATAGGCAGCCGTATTAAAAAACAAAAAAACAAAAAAAAAAAAAAAAAAACCTGATGCTGGGTTCAAATTCGTCCTCATTCTATCAAAAAGGTAAAAAATAGCTGCCATTAGACTTTTATCTAGATGGTTTGACATGCAAAGGTGTTTAATAAGGCATCTAGTTCAATTCATGCTATATCACTGTTAAACTAGATTATCAGAAAGTGCCTCTTTACAATGGCATTGCAGACCTCACCAACCTCTATTGCTGCTGAAACTGGAATCAAACATGGGCAGAATAATCAAGAACTAGAATTCATATTTACATCCAGCGCTGAGCCTTGGCTCTGAATTTTTTAAAGTCCTGTTCGATCATATTAATATGATATTTATTTATGTATGTGTCCCTTGTTAATGTTAACGATTTTTGATGGTGTATTTGGTCATATGAACATTTCATAAATAATCTAAAGCCATATTCTGCATAACGTAACTAAATTTCGATTTTTAGCACAAGACTTTTTAAACAGAAGTTATTTCATTGCAATTTGGTCAATCTTTACTCAAGTGATTATTATAGCTTGTTCGCTGCATGTAAGTGATTAGAAAACCCATCTGTCCCAATCTATATACAAGATTTTGCTGCCTTTCAGCTCTATAGTGGCTTTCACATCTTTAATGTTCAGTATTGAAATTGTTTTTAACTATTTTAAATATACTCCCCTTTTGTTTTGTTTTTTAAGGTTTCCATTCCTTGATGAAAATGTGGTCTCATTTCTAAACTCTTTGCCAATCTCAGACAAAGTAGACTTAACATTGCCCAGAGGACTTGGTGAAAAATTAATTTTGCGCATGGCAGCTGTGAGTTTAGGACTCGCTAACTCCTCAGTCCTGCCAAAAAGAGCAATGCAGTTTGGATCCAGGATTGCAAAAATGGAAAACAGTAATGAAAAAGCTTCAGACAAATGCAACAGACTTCAGACAGAAATCATTGATTGAATAGTCTTTTAGTTGTTTTATGGAAAGTTGCTGTAAGAACATAATACTATATTTTACATTTAAAATACTGCTAATAAAATTTCATTGGAAATTATAAAAAAAAAAAATGTGGAATGTTCATTTGGTGTATTACAGAAGAAAACCTTTTGAAATAAATGAATCTTCTATCCTTGTGTTCTCATTCACATTGCACAGACCAGTTACTGAAGATAGTTGGGTATATTTATCTTGTCCTTAAAGTATTCATTGCACTTTATATATGATTCTAAGTTTCCAACATCAAACCGACCAGATAATGGATGGCAGTACACTGGTTTTCTGAAAAAAGAAGGGAAAAATTATTATTATTTCTCAAGTCATCTTCCAGGACGGCACACCTGAGAGATGAGAGGCTCCTCCCCACAGGAAACACAATCAATCAACAGCTGTTTTAAGTCCACACCCTTCCCCCTGATCCTCAGTTTTTGATTGTGTTTCTCCCTACACGGCGAAACTGTTTGTTTTTTTCCAAATGACCGAAGCCTGGGGCTAGTGGTCTCCCCCTGGGAGCCGGACCAAATGCCTGGGAAGCCTCTGGGTCTGGCGGGATATATTTATCCTTCCCGGGGGGTTCCCCTATCCTTTCCTCAGGGGGGGCAGCAGAAACTGGGAAAGCCCCCCTGAGAGCTGAAGGCCCCTGGGTACAGTGGTGTCCCCAGAACTTCAGGGGCCTTTATCCTGTCTCCCCCCCTTACCTGTCCGTTCAGACGGGGGTGCTGGCCGTCGGTTCTTTCCAGGGGGATTGTATCCCCTGACTCCTGGGTCCCTGGTAGCTCGCGTGGGCTGCTGGGGAGGGCACCGCCTGAACGACCCGCGTTCTTACCCAGAAGGGAAGGCTGAGAGTCAGCAGGAGCAGGCGCCCATTTCGAGGAGGCACCAGTTTACTATGGTGAATGTCTGCCTAAACCACCTCATGGGAATGAGGAACGTACGGCATTGCCCCCCCCCCCCCATGTGTATATACTGACTGGACACAGCCTAACCTTGCAGCTCCCTAAAGGGACAGCAGTTGTGGGGGGGGGGCACTTTGGCGGCTATCCTCCTTGTGTGTGGACCATAAGGATGGAAAAGCAAGCCTGGTGGCTGTGGCAAAAGGGGAAGACGACAACAGTGAGTCAAAAATCCCCAATCCCAGCCAGATGGTTTCTGGGCATTTGAGATAATCTCCCCTGGGGTCTGGATTCAAATAGCCCAGAAGCTTTTGCTAAAGACACCAGCCACAGCTCCCTCCTACATCAGAGATGCTGTATGGTGGACAAGTGGTGCAGAGGAGCGAGTGTGCCTAAACCACCTCAGATGGGAAAGAGGTAGGTAAGGCATTTTTTCCCCTTCCACCTGTATTTACTGAGTGGTGCAGTGCAGGACCTGGGGTCTCCATAACAAAATAGCCCAGAAGCTACTGCTAAAAACCACCAGCCACAGCTTCCTCTTATAGCAGAGACACTGTGGTTATCACAACAGTAGGTTGCCAGCCTCTCCCTACATACCCGGTTGTGGTACATTAGTAGGGGTGAATACAGCAAAGAGGGTGACCTGGTAGAACAAAGAGTTCCTTACTGGCCAGGTATACCACTGAACAAGTTATTAATGGTGCAATGGTTGAAGGATTCAGGAGTAAGCTCCCTTGCTCAGCAGGTGCACTAGGTTATCTGGCCCTATTAGCCCAGCTGCTAGGAATCTGCTTAAAGTTGCTCCAAGATGCTTAAAAGCTGACCCAACTTTCAACAATGTGGCAGGGACCAAGCTTCTGTGTGGCACAGTAGGGGTTCCCTTGTGACAGATCCTCCTTTTGGGGGTTGCTTGCTATGGGTAACTTTTCATAAGCTCCAACCTCCCACTCCACTCTTACATTGTGGTTATATTTTAATGCAGGGGGTAAGAAAAACCTTTTTGTTGGTTTGGGCTACAGTCCACTCAGTGACAGATCTAAAAGCGATTTACCATAAATCGTTTTTCCTATAGCCTTTGATTAAGGATTTTCTGTGCAAACATATGCAAGAGCTAGATGGCTATATGATTGTTTCTTTAAGGGCTGCAGGTGGCTATTTACCTCCAGGCTAAATTGGTAACAACCCTTTTTAGAGGTCTTATATTGGTCTTTAGGGCTGGGCTCATTGAGACTTTAGTTACTGATCAGCCCCACCCGTGTATGAGCTGGCTATCGTTTGCTCAATCTACGGAGGTAAGGTAGGACAACAGCTACTATAGTAATGTGTCCATCCATTTTAGGATTGGTTCCTTCACTGGTGGTGAAGGATTAGTATCTACAGCCCAGGCTATGCCTATGATATAATTTGCTCCTGTTTGGTTATTTCATAAAGGGATACACCATGACTCCTTCTTGGCTGCTCACCAGTAGACCTCAGTAGTGAAGGTTTGTCCTTGCTGGGGTGTTTGGTGGCACAACTAAAGTACACATTGAGATTTGTGACATCTCTGCTGCAGTTGGGTGTCCTTTATATCCTAAAGGTACTGCTTTGTTTGGCTACAGATCAGAAAATACAACAGGGAAGGTGGTCTGTACTTTCTGGTTTTGTGCCGCACGCCAGAAACGCACATCATTGAGTCTGGTGATGACATTTCTGCTCATAATTGTTATATTGCTGCACATCAGACCTACACAAGATTGGGGTCTGTCTGTGGGGTTTTTGTGTCCTGTATTACTGCCTTATTGGTTGCTTATCAGAAAGGCAGCAGGAAAGATTGATGGCAGGGGTAGTACATATACTGCCTTTGGTAATCGGTACAGCACCACAAGGTGGCGTCGTGCTGATTCAGACAGTGCTATTAACGGCAATAGCTGCCGCTTTTAGGCATGCGATTTGACATGTGAGTCGCATGCCAAATCGCTTCAATATGGATGTGCTATCTCTATTCAGAATTGTTAGATTGTTGCACATTAGAGATATACACGATTGAAGTTTGTCTGTGGGTCCTGTATTACTGCCTTATTGGTTGCTTATCAGAAAGGTAGCAGTGAAGATGGATGGTCCTGATTTTGTTGGAAAATACAAATTGAACCTGTGCCATGGGTAGTACACATACTGCCATTGGTAATCGGTGCAGCACCACAAAGTGACGTGCTGATTCAGACAGCGCTATTAACAGCAATGGCTGCCGATTTTAGGCATGCGACTTTGACATGTTGAGTTGCATGCCAAATCACTTCAATATGGATGTGCTATCTCTATTCAGAACTGTTATATTATTGCACATCAGAGATATATAAGATTGAGGTCTGTCTGTGGGTCCTGTATTACAGCCTTATTGCTTATCAGAAAGGCAGCAGTGATGACGGATGGTCCTGATTTTGTTGGAAAATACAAAATTGAACCTGTGCCAGGGGTAGTACACATACTGCCATTGGTAATCAGTGCAGCACCACAAAGTGGCCCGTGCTGATTCAGACAGTGCTATTAACGGCAGTGGCTGCCAATTTTAGGCATGCGATTTGACATGTTGAGTCACATGCCAAATCACTTGGATGTGCTATATCTATTCAAGATTGTTGTTGCACATCAGACACATACAAAATTGAAGGTTTACTGCCTTATTGGCTGCATATCAGAAAGGACACAACAGTGAAGGTTGTTTGTCTTTTTCTGATTTGTTTTTGCTGCTCAGCAGGGAGACACATTAAGGGTAATGACATCTCTGCTCAGTATTGGTATAAGCTACACATCAGACATACACAAAGATTGAACATTGTTTGTGTCCTGTATGTCCTATATTTACTGACTTATCGTCCGTATATCAGAAAGGCACAGCAGTAAGTGGTGTTTCTCATTGATCTTCCTTGCTGTTTCTTAGGTATACACAGTAGGGGGTTGTTGGCTGCACGCCTCCAGGGAGCCACAGCATGGGGACCCCTTGTTTGTTCGACCCGAAAACTGCTTTTCCTGCGACCTGTGTAATCTTGAGGTCTGTGGTTCCGTAAGCAGGGACTGCTGGATACGCTGCGACCTGGAGTCGCACAGTCACGAATGATACCCTTTGGAAGCCATAGTATGACTTCTCATGCGTCTTGCAGTCCCAAGTGGCAGGTTGGGTCGCACGGGTGTGGGAACCCTAAGCTTATCTGTCCCTTCTGGTTCAGGTTTTGCAATGCTGCAGGAATACTCATTGTGGAGTTATTGCCTTATTTTGCAGTAGACCAGAAAGATCGCAGCTGTAAAGGCTGTCTGTTGTTTCTTTGTTTTTATGTTGCTGCACAGCAGAAGTACTCAACATTGAAGCTTGTTGGTGCTTTCTGTTTCATGTTGCCTTACCTTATGGCACTTCAGAAAAACACAATGCTGTAGGTTGCTTGTGTTCTTTCTCTGTTGGTTCTATGTAACTGCACTACAGAACTGCATAACAGGAAGGATTGTCTTTTAACTGTACTTGGTGGTTCGTCATAAATACGCACCATAGAAGTTTGGGTCTTTCTGTCTTCTCTTTATAGCCTTGTTTTGCTGTACATCAGTAAAACACCACTGTAAAAGGGGGTTCCGTCCTTTCTGTATTTACCAGTTATGACCTAGCTAGCTGCACTTCAGAAATGCGCCGCATTTAAGGTGTGTTTGTGTCTTAATGCTTACATATTGGCCGCACATCAGAAAACCAGACTGTGAGGTTCAGATTTGGGTCTCTTCCCATATTTGATATTTTGGTTTAGCTAGTCACACTCAGATACACAACATTGATGTCTATGCTTGTGTCCTTTCTGTCTAAATCTATTGTGCTATGTCAACAATCTATGATTTTTTT
Organism: Aquarana catesbeiana; assembly: GCF_042186555.1. Classification (NCBI taxonomy): domain Eukaryota; kingdom Metazoa; phylum Chordata; class Amphibia; order Anura; family Ranidae; genus Aquarana; species Aquarana catesbeiana. The sequence goes on from NC_133329.1 coordinate 250,601,832, forward strand.
ATTTGTGATATTAATAATACATGTATCACCTTTTTGTATTTCAGCCTTCTCTTCCGTGAAAGGGCCAGGAGTTCTGGTGCAGATGTCACATGTCAGAAAGCCTCGACCCCTTACATTCAGGGATGCCAGAGCCATTTCCTAGGGTTGAAGCCCAGTAGAGTTATGGGTCACTGAAGGAAGGCGATAATGAATCGCCCTGTTTAATAAGAACTTAGGAAGTTCGGTTCAGAGGAGTTTTATGGCCTGAAGATGAAGTATAAACATGTATACCCGACCAAATAGGTTACAGCTCGGTGCATGGCCTTCATTTTGCCCTTCTAGCAAAACTAGATGTAGCAATATGAGTGTTCTTCTCCTGCTATAGATGTTAATCTCCTGAGTAGGCTCTCAGGCGTAAGTAAAACTATAGATTGGGCATGCCTTAAACCCAGGGATTAAGTTTTTGTTAATCTATTTCCCTTAAGTAGGTTTCCCTTCAGTCTTTGCTGACGTAAAGCTAAAAATGAACAAAAAGGGGTTGTCTGTCAGGGGCCCCCCTTTTTTGGCAGTTTTATTTCCCTGGACAGGGTTGTGTTAAGACAGGCCCCCTTATGGATCAATGTAGTGTCCTTGTCTTACAACACAGGTCTCCGATTAATCTTTTTAGTGGTTCTAAACAGCACCTATAGGCAGAATAGGCCATTGTTGGTAGATGTGTGACAGACAACATTGATAACCTACAAGTTTAACATGTTTTCTGATTCTATCTTTAAGAGCCCAGTCCACCTAGATCCTGCATCCGAAACAGAGAAGGCAGGGACACCGGTGGAGTAGACCGGCAGATCAGCCGCATGATCCAGCTATGATACCTTCATCAAGCATATGGAGTAAAGGTAAAGCTTACTGCAGAACCGAGGTTCGCCAAGAGTCTTGCAGTGGTCCCACCCTAAGGTAGGCCTGAGGTACTTGATTATCCTCTCAGGTGTGCCGTCCTGGAAGATGACTTGAGAAAAGTACTAGTTACTTACCGGTAACTGTCTTTCTGGGAAATCTTCCAGGACGGCAGGCCTACTTCCCACCCGTTGGAGGAGGGAAAATTTTAGAACACTAGAAGGTGAGTGCCTATGAGGAATGATTTCCCTTGTGAACCAGGTTCAGGAGTTACTTCTCTACAAACTGAGGATCAGGGGGAAGGGTGTGGACTTAAAACAGCTGTTGATTGATTGTGTTTCCTGTGGGGAGGAGCCTCTCATCTCTCAGGTGTGCCGTCCTGGAAGATTTCCCAGAAAGACAGTTACCGGTAAGTAACTAGTACTTTTTTATTTTTTCTGTGTGTGAATATTTGGAAGTTCAGGAATCGCATTCTGCTAATTGCGGTGCAACTCTGCATAGGAACCATTCAGCTTCCAGGCTTTATTGCCAAAGCTTAATTGAACAAAATTAGGTTAAAAGCTGATTGGCTACCATGCACAGCTGCAGCAGATTCTGAGTACTTCATGCAACATTAAAGCTTAATTTTTTTAAAATGAAAAAAACAAACATGTTAGACCTTGCCTGATCTGCGCAATGTTTTTGCACAGAGCAGTCTTGATCCTCCTCTTCTGGGGTCCCCTGGCGGCGCTCCAGGCTCCTTCTCTTGAGCAAGTGCCCCCCTGGGAAGCCATTTTCCATGGGGCACCTGTACGTGCTCACTCCCGAGTCCATGTGTCTATTGACACAGAGCGGGTGGCTCGGTCCCGCCCCCTCACTTGGTAAAGCATTTGATATCAATCTGCACAGGGAAGAGGGAGACAGCAGCGAAAGCCGCTGCTCTCATGCACACCGCTGGATCGGATCGGGTTCAGGTAAGAATAAAGGGGGGGGGGGGGGTGAATCTGCATCACAGAAGGTTTTTCAACTTAATGTATACTTTCATACTTTACAACCACTCTCTCAGTTTTAGTAAATCTCCCCCTGTGTGTAGCGAAGGTGGTCTTGGAAAATTGTGGTGCTGGGGGCATGCCCAGAATTGAGTAACTGAGCTTCCAGCAGTTGCCCCTTCAATAATTGTCTAGTGCTGATGTTACAGGGAGAAATAAAAGCTGTTTCTCTATACAAGAACTAAGTAAAAGTCTTGAAGGTACATTTGGCTCTTTCCTTTATGAACCCTTTAAAGTTAAACTACAGGCAAAAAAAAGTTAATTTAAATAGCTCCTTATTAGCCACAAAGCATATAGACCAACTTTTTGTGCATCACACACACACACACACACCCTTCTATCTCTCTCCTTTCTTGGATAAAAATTGTTCATCAATAATGACAGGCTTCTCAAACACAGATTTAATTACCTTATTACAAGCCAGGATAGAAAAAGGCCTGGTGCATCTTTTTCACTGATTGGTGCATCCTGAAAAATATAATTTTACTTTTGCGTGGTTTCTAGATTATATAAAAATAAAAAAATACCTCGCTAGAAAAACAACAAGCAAACAAACAGCAACAATAAACCATCTAATATCTCATGGTGCTAATGTGAAAATTATATATACAAAGTTGCGCTAGGTTAAGTAATCTCTATAATGAGAAAATAGCAATCTTTATCATGTGATAAAAACATGTGCACGTGAATAAATCATTAGTGAAAAAATCAAATTACACCAATACAAAAGGTAAAAATATGTAGATAAATGTCCATATACAAAATGGTGCAAAAAAAACTGTCCTTTCTCTTAAATATAGTTGATAGATGTATACACAAAAAAGAGGTGGGTAGTGAGATCCACAGCAGGTAACAGAGTCCGGGTGGTTTAGCTTGCTCTTTAGTACCAAAACAAAGAGAAAACTAGGGTATGAAGCTCTATATATGATAACCCTTACCGGAACTGGTGGACCCCCTCAAGAGCAGGGTCATACAAGCAGACAGATTAAGCCCTCTGCGGGGACACTTGGATCCTCCGATATCTCCGGTCCTTAGATTACCTTGGATAGTCACAGGGGAATTGGCCAGAAAGTGATGAATCACTCATCAGCTGAATGTCTTTAATCTGAGAGACAGAAACTGCTCCTTGCTGATGGAACCCCTAGCAACCTCTGAAGGAACTCTGGTTGAGAGTCCTCAACCAATAGGGATAAAACTTTTTCGCAGAAGAGAGTTTAACAAGACTCGCGGCCATTTATTAAAATTAGAAGAAAAGAGGTTTAACCTTAAACTACGTAGAGGGTTCTTTACTGTAAGAGCGGCAAGGATATGGAATTCCCTTCCACAGGCGGTGGTCTCAGCGGGGAGCATTGATAGCTTCAAGAAACTATTAGATAAGCACCTGAATGACCGCAACATACAGGGATATATAATGTAATACTGACACATAATCACACACATAGGTTGGACTTGATGGACTTGTGTCTTTTTTCAACCTCACCTACTATGTAACTATATTTAAGAGAAAGGACACTGTTTTTTGCACCAATAGGTTTCTAGATTATGTTGTATTAATTTCAACAGAAAACGCCTACAGTTATAGAACACATTTAATATTCTTTAATAAGGTACCATAAATATGTCATATTTATATTTTATCTTATCAGTGAGGCCATTTATGTACAGTGACATGGTAGTACATTAGAAAAATAGTAAGAAAACACACATAAAGCACCAATGTCACCTGTATGCCTAGGCTAAAGTAAACCTGTCCTGAGAGATATATGAAGGCTCTCATTACTGACCTCTTTCTGAAATTCTTGTCGCCTACCCATTATTCTGACCCAATGATTTCAATGCTTTTTAAATCACTAACCCACAACAACAATGCAGGGAAAGATAAGTCCATGTCTTTATCTGCATTCTTGTTCTGTGTCACAGACTAATTATTGAAGCATGAAGACCAGCACCATAGCCAGGCAACTAGCATTTTCTGAAGGGTGACTGCATGGGCATCCTCCTTAATGGAAAAGGGAAATACATTGTCCATTACTAGCATGACCATGCTGTAAATATGTGCATTTTGTGTATCTGCTAAGGTCTGTTTAAATCACCACAATGCAACTGAGCTCGCTGACAAACCTCAGAACCAGAATAGCTAGTTCCTTGCATATGAGATGGGGAGATTTCTGAAATCCTCTAGATCAGTGGTTCTCATTCCTGTCCTCAGGACCCACTAACAGGCCAGATTTTAAGTATTACCTTGGGGATATGCAGACTAGAATACCGCAATTACTGAGCAGCAAATGATATCACCTGTAATGTATTTCAGTTATCTTGCAAACCTGGCCTGTTAGTGGGTCCTGAGGACAGGAGTTGAGAACCACTGCTCTAGATGTTTTTCACTATTCGTAAAGCAAATCATATACTTGAGCTATATACAGTATCTCACAAAAGTAAGTACACCCCTCACATTTTTGTAAATATTTCATTATATCTTTTCATGTGACAACACTTAAGACTTAAACTTTGCTGCAATACTGGTCACTGGAAGTTCAACATGGCACCTCATGGCAAAGAACTCTGAGGATCTGAAAAAAAAGAATTGTTGCTCTACATAAAGATGGCCTAGGGCCAGTCATGGTGAACCTTGGCACCCCAGATGTTTACGAACTACATTTCCCATGATGCTCATGCACTCTGCAGTGTAGCTAAGCATCATGGGAAGTGTAGTTCCAAAACATCTGGGGTGCCAAGGTGCGCCATCACTGGTAAGCTATAAGAATATTGCCAAGACCCTGAAACTGAACTGCAGCACGGTGGCCAAGACCATACCGCGGTTTAGCAGGACAGGTTCCACTCAGAACAGGCCTCTCCATGGTCGACCAAAGAAGTTGAGTGCATTTGCTCAGCGTCATATCCAGAGGTTGTCTTTGGGAAATAGACATAGGAGTGCTGCTAGCATTGCTGCAGAGGTTGTGGGGGGGATGTCAGCCTGTCAGTGCTCAGACCATACGCATCACACTGCATCAAATTGGTCCGCATGGCTGTCGTCCCAAAAGGAAGCCTCTTCTAAAGATGATGCACGACAAAGCCCGCAAACAGTTTTCTGAAGACAAGCAGACTAAGGACATGGATCACTGGAACCATGTCCTGTGGTCTGATGAGACCAAGATAAACTTATTTGGTTCAGATGGTGTCAAGCGTGTGTGGCTGCAACCAGGTGAGGAGTACAAAGACAAGTGTGTCTTGCCTACAGTCAAGCATGGTGGTGGGAGTGTCATGGTCTGGGGTCACAGGGGAACTGCAGTTTATTGAGGGACATGTACTGTGACATATTGAAGCAGAGCATGAACCCCTCCCTTTGGAGACTGGGCCACAGGGCAGCATTCCAACATGATAGCAACCCCCAAACACACCTCCAAGACGACCACTGCCTTGCTAAAGAAGCTGGGGATAAAGGTGATGGACTGGCCAAGCATGTCTCCAGACCTAAACCCTATTGAGTATCTGTGGGGCATCCTCAAACGGAAGGTGGAGGAGCATAAGGTCTCTAACATCCACCAGCTCCGTCATGAAGGAGTAGAAGAGGACTCCAGTGGCAACCTGTGAAGCTCTGGTGAACTACATGCCCAAGAGGGTTAAGGCAGTGCTGGAAAATAATGGTGGCCACACAAAATATTGACACTTTGGGCCCAATTTACACTGTTATACAAGCTGTACACTCACTACTTTACATTGTAGCAAAGTGTCATTTCTTCAGTGCTGTCACATGAAAAGATATAATAAAATGTTTACAAAAATGTGAGGGGTGTACTCACTTTTGTGAGATACTGTATATATGTATATGTGTATATATATATATATATATATATATATATATATATATATATATATATATATATATACTGAAAGGCATGGGTAATTAGTGGCTTTGGTGGGTGTAGGCTGCTGGATGTCAGTGACACAATCGGTACCTGGGCTACCAATTTACTACTGCAAACTCAATATCTGGGGGCGCACACAATACCTAAACACTATGTTAAAAGAAATTTTATGAAAAGGCCTTTCTTTTCTAATAAGTCACCATTTTTTTCCCAATAAAAACCTGGGAAAAAAATTGTATAATACATTAGTGTAGACTACAAATGCTAAAAAGTATAATGTGCAGAACCGAAACACCACGTAAATAAAAAAAAAATTGCTCTGGATTTAGAGAGAAAAAGACCAGGAACCTAGGTAGTGAACCATTTTAGCTTCGGATCTAGTTTAGATTCAGTTCACATTGACAGCGGAGGGGCGGTAAAAACAGGTGGTTGACCTGCATTTTTACTGCCATCAACAATGCTTTGTGGTATAGCAATTTTAACTTGGCATGTTAAGTATTTGTAAAATTCCCATTGAGATAAACAAAAAATCCCTCTGGGAATTGAAAAACAGGCATCACCTCCTGAATGTCTGTAAACTGGCTGTCAACCTCTGTTTAAAAAGCGATCCACAGCAGAATGTTTTTCTGATAGCCGTAAATTTTGCATGTGTACTTATCCCCACAGCTTCTAACAAAAAATGCCTGTGGTGTGTGATTTGTCGCCTTGACTTAAGATGAATCCAGCGCTGGGTGCTTTTACATTCTGTTTTGCTGCAATCAAGCTTGTGGTGGAAAACCGGCTTCTTTACAGAACACGTGTCCCATTTCCAAACAGCACCCTTTAGTAATGTCAGGAACAGCTTGATCACAGTAAAACGGAAAATTGTATACTCACCTTTCCGTAATTTTCCTTTCCTGTCGTATCTTCATGGCAGCATACACTTTGGGTTGTGACTCCGCCCCTCACAACCTGATAGGACCACATAGCTATAAGTTGTAAAGATGGCCCCCGCCCCAGTATTCTCCGTATATATCACGGGTGGGAGATTGTATGCTGCCATGAAGATACGACAGGAAAGGAAAATTACGGAAAGGTGAGTATACAATTTTCCGTTTTCCTGTCGCATCATGGCAGCATACATTTTGGGGAGTAACTCGCAAAGACTGGGTGGGAATTCAAACTAAGTTTATTAACAAAGAATAGAAGAATTGGCCTGGATAACGGATCTTCCGAAATCCACTGTGGATAAGCAGGCGGAATCCACCTTGTAATGGGACATAAAGGTGTTCCTGGAAGACCAGGTGGCCGCTCTGCAAATTGTCTCCGCCGAGACTCTACAATATGCCGCCCAAGAGGTTGCCACTGCCCTGGTGGAGTGTGCCCTTAAGCCCTCAGGTACTCGATGACTACTCAGTGAATAGGCCTTTTTGATGGTCTTCACCAGCCATGACGCAATGGTGCATGAGGATGCCGCTTGACCTCTCCTGAATCCATGCGGAATGATTAGGAGACTTTCCATTTTCCTGATGGATCTGGTAGCTGAGAGATACTCCAGGACATTACCCTTGACATCCAGTGGGTGAGGATCGCCCTGTTCCGTACTGAGTGCTGGAAGGTTAATCTCCTGGTTGAAGTGAAAGGATGAGGAGGTCCGAAGGTCTTAAGACTAATTTGTCTGGGAATACAACCAGATATGGATCACTGACCATTAAAGCTTGCATCTCTGACACCCTCTTAGCCGATGTTATGGCTATCAGTAATGAGATTTTCAGCATCAGATCCCATAAGGATATGTTCTCATTAGGAAAGAAGGGCTCCTTAGATAGGGCTTCCAGTACGACTGAGAGGTCCCAGACTGGGAAGGAAGGTTTCCTAGGAGGCCTCAACTTCAGACAGGCCCGCTGGAACTGGACCACAAGGGGATCTTGTGCCCATCTGATTCCTGTCAAGGCGGATAGGGCCGAGACTTGCACCTTTAGGGTACTTGATCTAAGATCTTTCTCTAGGCCTAGTTGAAGGAACTCCAGGACTTGTGACACTGAGGATGAGTCCCAACCTTGCTGTTGAGCGAAGGCGATAAACTTCTCCCAGACTCGCCTGTACGTGTTATTCGTGGTAGGCCTCCTGGCCTGGAGTAGGGTATCCACCACCCTCTGGGAACAGCCTTGCTCTAGGTACCTAGCCCTTTCAGTCTCCAAGCCATCAAATGTAGCTTCTCCGGGTTCGGGTGAAGAAGATGACCCTGGGAGAGTAGGTCTGGTGACAACGGAAGGGGCAGGGGATCTGCCGTATTCAGCTGCATCAAGGTGGTAAACCATGGCCTCCTCGGCCAGAAGGGAATCACTGCCACCACCAGTGCCGATGACTCCTTGAGTCTCTGGAGAAACCTCGCTATGAGTGGAGTTGGAGGGAAGATGTATCCTAGATGGAAATTCCAGGGGTGCAGGAGACAATCCATCCCCTCCGCCGAAGGGAATGGTATTCTTGATAGGAATCTCCGGCATTTCGCATTCTCCGGAGTTGCCGCCAGGTCTAGCTCTGGTGAACCCCAAGTCCGGGATATGAGGGCGTAGGCCTGCGGGTTCAAAGACCACTCGTGGTTGGAGGTGAAATTCCTGCTCAGCGAGTTGGCCAACACGTTCTGGACTCCCGGAATATAGACTGCCCTTAAGCTTGACAGATTCAGTTGTGCCCACTCTAGAACAGGACGGACCTCCTGCATCATGGACCTGCTTCTGGTGCCCCCCTGCCTGTTGATATAGGCAACCGCAACCTTGTTGTCCATTCTCAGAAGAACATGCTTCTCTCTCAAGAGGGAGCTGAAGGACAGGAGCGCCTGGAATGCTGCTCTCATCTCTAACACATTTCACACTGCGTCCTGTGCCCTGAATGGCTAGCGGCCTTGAGCCGCAAAGTCCTGATAGTGGGCTCCCCACCCCTGCAGACTGGCATCTGAGGTCACCGTCTCCTGGTGAGGGGTGATTATGTGTTTGCACCTTCTCAAGTTGCGAGGCCGTGTCCACCACAGCAATGATTGCTTCACCTCCTGAGGGATGTGAATCGACTGAGACATTGAAATACCGTTCCACTGGCGCAGGAAGGAAATTTGGAAAGGCCTCGAGTTCCATTGCACCCACTGAACCATCGGAATGGTGGATGCCAAGGAGCCTAGGATACTGAGGCATGTTCTGGCTGGTAGCCTTTTGGCCGAGATAATCTTCTTCACTTTCTGGATAAGGGGAGGAATCTTCTCCCTTGGAAGCTCTACCGTGTTCTCTCTCGTGTCTAGCTCGGCCCCCAAAAAGACCATCCTCTGAGTGGGGTGAAAACTGCTTTTCTTCCAGTTTATCAGCCACCCTAGGGACTGCAAAGTGGAAACCAGGATTTCCCGATGCTGGATGAGAGACTCCTTGTTGTCCGAGAGAAGCAGGATGTCGTCCAGGTAATGGTGGACTCTCTCTCTCTCAAGTGGGCTATCACGGGCAATAGGACCTTCGTGAATGTCCTGGGTGCGGTGGAGATTCCAAACGGAAGACTTCGAAATTGGAAGTGCCAGCTGTTTATAGTGAAACAAAGGAATCTCTGGAACTCTGCGTGGATCGGGATATGCAGGTATACGTCTTGAAGATCGATCGAGAGCATCCAATCTCCCCGATTTATCGCTTGGAGGATTGACTGAAGGCTTTCCATCCTGAACGTTTCTACCCGGATTGACCGGTTGAGGTTTTTTAGGTCCAGGACAGGACGAAAGTCCCCCGACTTCTTTCTTACTAAGAAGAGTGGGGAATAGAAACCTTGACCTCTTTGGGATGGTGAGACCTCCACTATTGCTTGCTTCCTTAACAGATCCTGGATACTGGACCAAGGACAGCCTTTTCTCTCTGGAAAGAGGAAGCCTGGTTGCACAGAAGTGACCCCTTGGGGGGTGGTTTTTGAACGACCACCTGTGCCTGACCCAGATGGTGGATACTGTCCATGGGTCTTTTATCAATTCCGCCCAAACCAACTTGAATCTTGTGAGCCTGGCACCCACTATCGCCGGTTGGGCAGGCGTACCTTCAAAAAGGTTTCTGTTCATTGGAGGCAGGAGCTTTGGTTTTTTTGGAATTTGAGGAAGGACGTCTGAGGGTTCTTCCAAGTTCTCCTATACTCCTTCCCAGGCCTATAGGATTTCGCATCCCTGTATCTTTCCGGGAGATTACGCTTGAAAGGGGGCGCTCTTTGTTGTTTCGGTCTTCTATCTGAAGGGATAAGACCTGACTTCCCGCCTGTCACTTTGGATATTGCTGTATCCAGCTTTGCACCGAAGAGGTTAATCCCATCATATGGGACCCTGCACCAGTTGGACTTTGAGGCCGGGTCGGCCGATCAGGGTTTAAGCCATAACGCCCTCCTGGCCATTACAGTGGCTAACATGGATCTTGAAGCGGACCTAATGGTATCCACAGAGGCTTCCGCCACAAAGTCTCCTGCGAGACTGAGTTCCTGTAGGGATCTTGATCTGCGCCTTCGGCAACGAGTTTTGCGGTGTTCGATGACCAACCGGAAATAGCTTTGCCGACAGCGGCCAGTGCCACTGCTGGTCTGCAGGCGCCTCCTGCAAAAACGTAAGCCCTCTTAAGGTCCGTATCCACCTTTCTGTCCAGTACATCCCTGAACGTCACTGCATCCTCAATGGGGAGCGTCACATGTCTGGCTAGGCGCATCAAAGAGGCGTCCACCACTGGAGGGGAAACCAGGGGAGATACCCTGGGCTCTTTTAGAGGATATAATTTAGTAAGTCTGTTAGACTAACTTTCTTCTCTGGATTCTGCCATTCTTCCTTAATAAGCTCATCCAGTTCCTCTATAAATGGAAAGGCTTCAGGCACCTTCTTGAGATTCGGGAAATACTTCCTCTGTTTCTGCTGTACCTCCTCAGGTTCCTCCCAGTTTATCGCTTCCTTGACCGATTTCGCAAAGGGCCCTATGAGCGAAAAATCAAACCCTGCTGCCGCCTCCAGTTCTTCCTCGTATGACGGGAATTCTTGTTCCCTTGACGTACTGGGATGGGATGGTGAGGCGCTCAGGGCTGTAGCCTCCACATCTGGAGTTGAGACATGTGTAGCAGGGACTCCGGTAGGTTCTATAGTGACCAGCTCTTTTTCCCTGGTGGCTTTATCCATACATCTGCGGCAGGCCAATCTGTCTGGTAGGGCTGTGGCCCCGCATACCCAGCAAGCATTCCCCGCTGGACGGGAAGGATGTGCAGGAGACTGACGCCTACGAGCAGGGGATCTTCTGTAATGGGAATGTCTATGCCTAGAGTAGGAACGGCTCCTCCTATGGCTTCCCCTGTGGGCTGAGCGACTTCTGCCGTGTGAGCGGCTTCGCCTATGACTGGAGCAGCTTCTCCTGCGTGAGGTCTCTCTTCGCCTTGATTTAGACGACCTTGATGACCTGGTGGGGCTGACCAATTAGGCAGCATTAGTACGATCCTGCTCTCTTTTTCAATCTTCACTACTTACCATGAACATGCCCCCCCCTTACCTATTGGGCTGATGGTGATCTGCTGGGGCAGCGGTCTCCATGGAAAGGAAAACTGTGATACACCTGGAGGGATACAGGCAGGTATAAACATGCAAGCAAACAATCAGAGGTACCAGGGGAAAGAGAGAAACACTTACCCCAAGGGGGGAGCGTCAGAGGTGAAGCAGAGCTGATAGCACCGTCAAATATCCTCAGGAAACTGGAGGCATCAGAAAATGACAGTCTGAGCCTTTTAAAAGAACCGCCATGGCCGCCGGGGTCACGTCCCGCCCGCACATGCGCAGTAGCGCCGAGCCGTGCTCGGCGCCATCTTGGAACCTGGCAAACGTGCCAGGACGCCCTAAGAGCGCGCACTGCGCATGCGCGGAAGCGCCGAGACACCCGTCCGCACAGGGGAGAGACAGGGAAGAACCACAATGCCCAGAAAGCCACACCACAGAATGGAAAAGGCAGATGGAGACCGCTGCACACAACTAAGCCTATTTAAGGCTTATACTGGAGCCGCACATACCCCTGAGATCACCAGAGTGGGGTTCCTTCCATCTAGCTCATTTAGAGGCTGTACAGGCAAGGACTTCCACCCAGGAGAGGCTAGAACCTGGCTGGGGCGAATTCGGTAAGGGGGTGCTTCTGACATCTTCAGTCCTTCAGGTGAGGAAAAATAAGAGAATACTGGGGCGGGGGCCATCTTTACAACTTATAGCTATGTGGTCCTATCAGGTTGTGAGGGGCGGAGTCACAACCCAAAGTGTATGCTGCCATGATGCGACAGGAAAGCAGGATGTAAAGACAGCTTTAGCAGACTACTTGTCACCTTGGGAAGCAATCATATTGGCCATGTTCCATTGGCAGCAGAAAAGTACACATACTTCATTCATTGTCAAATTGCACATATATCTTCAGCGTGCTACTCTTATGTTCTGAACCTAGTTGCACTTATAACAAGAGGTCACTGGATTTAAGATAGTCAATATGGCTATGAGAACACTTTAGGGTAAAATCTTGGTGATGTAGCTAATTAGATGCTGCTTGAGTTTTTTTTTTCCCTGTGTTGCCCCGAATTGCCAACAAATAGCAAAGCTTTTACTAACACCTTATTTCCTGTCGCATCATGGCAGCATACACTTTGGGTTGTGACTCCGTCCCCACAACCTGATAGGACCACATAGCTATAAATTGATGAGAAGGCACCCGCCCCAGTATTCTCTTATTTTTCCTCACCTGTCAGGACCGCACTGATCAGCACCCCCTTACCGCTTTGCCCCAGCCAGGTTCTAGCCTCTCCTGGGTGGAAGTCCTTTCCTGTACAGCCTCTAAACGAGCTAGATGGAAGGAGCCCCACTCTGGTGATCTCAGGGGCTCTTTTTTTTCGTTGTCTCTGCTGGCCATAATATAAGCCTTAAACAGGCTTGACGTGTCAGCAACCCATATATAAGCCTTAAACAGGCTTGCCGGTGGAATGGCCTCAGAAGATTCACTCTGGCCTCATAGATATAAGCCTTAAATAGGTTAGTTGTGTGCAGCGGTCTCCCCCCACTTTCTCCCACCTACTTGGTGTTCCTGGGCTTTGTTGTTCCCCTGTAGGCTTCCCTGTGTGCGCTGAGCATTCTCGGCGCCCTCGCGCATGCGCAGTGCACAGTAACAGGGCATTCTCTGCCTATGCCAGGTTTCAAGATGGCGCCGGGTGCCGCGCGGCGCTACTGCGCATGCGCGAGTGCTCGGCGTTCATGGCGGCAGTTTTAAAAAGCCCTGCTGTGTTGCTGACTTGAGACTGATTTATAGCCATTTAAAACGCTCTGCAAAGGTAAGTACCTATGCTATCTGTCTACCTATCTTCTGCCTTAATTTCTTTCTGCATGTCTTAAATCTTGCTGTATCTGCAGGCTTCACCACTCCTTCACTATGGAGACCGCTGCCCCAGCAGGTCACCGCCAGCCTAATAGGTAAGGGGGGGGAAGACACGGTAAGTAGTGAAGATTGAAAAAGAGAGCACTACTAATGCTACCTAAATTGGTCAGCCCTATCAGGTTCTCAGGAACGTCTGCTTCAAGACATAGAGACCTCGCACAGAAGAAGTCGCTCCAGACACAGATGGAGCCGCTCATACCGCAGGAGAAGCCGCTCAGGCCACAGAGGGAGTCGCAGAAGGAGTCGGTCTAGATCGTACTCAAGACACAGTCGCTCCCACCATAGAAGATCCCCTTCGCGCAGACCCCGGTCTCCAGCGCGCCACTATGCGGTGCGGTTGTCTTCCCGGATAAACTGGCCTGTCAAAAGTGCCTTGAGGAGGCCACCAAAGAAAGAGTCTCGGATACCGGAGAATCCGCTGGAATTTCAGCTCCGCAGGCCTTGATTCCGGAAACAGAGTTTTCTATGCACAGTGCCTCCCCCAATCCGGCCAGTACATCAAGAGAGCAAGACTCTCTGTCTGATAATGAGGGACTGGAGGTATCGGCTGGCTTTGACTTTTCTCTAATAGAGCCTTTTGTCAAGTCGGTTAAGGAGGCAATAAACTGGGAGGAACCCCAGGAGGTCCAACAGAAACAAAGGAAGTATTTCCCTTACCTTAAGAAGGATCCAGAAGCTTTCCCATTTATTTGCGGAGCTGGGCGACCTAATCAAGGAGGAATGGCAAAGACCCGAAAAAAAATCCAGTCTAAATAATAGACTTCTCAAACTGTATCCGCTCAAGGAGCCTAAAGTAACCCCCCTGGTTTCTCCTCCTGTGGTGGACGCATCTTTGATGCGCCTAGCCAGGCATGTTACACTCCCTATAGAGGACGCGGTAACATTCAGGGACGTGCTCGATAGGAAAATCGACACGGACCTTAAGAGGGCCTACCTGTCGGCAGGAGGCGCCTGCAGGCCAGCGACAGAAAAAAAGGAAGTATTTCCCTTACCTTAAGAAGGATCCAGAAGCTTTCCCATGTATTTGCGGAGCTGGGCGACCTAATCAAGGAGGAATGGCAAAGACCCAAAAAAAAATCCAGTCTAAATAATAGACTTCTCAAACTGTATCCGCTCAAGGAGCCTAAAGTAACCCCCCTGGTTTCTCCTCCTGTGGTGGACACATCTTTGATGCGCCTAGCCAGGCATGTTACACTCCCTATAGAGGACGCGGTAACATTCAGGGACGTGCTCGATAGGAAAATCGACACGGACCTTAAGAGGGCCTACCTGTTGGCAGGAGGCGCCTGCAGGCCAGCGATAGCGCTCGCAGCAGTGGGTAGAGCCATTTCCAGCTGGTCCGCAAACGCTGAGAAGCTCGCATTGGAGGGTGCAGACCAGGAGAAAATAGTAAAAGCTTTGCAAGAACTAAGCCTAGTGGGGGGACTTTGTGGCAGAGGCCTCTGTCGATACAATCAGGTCTGCATCTAAGTCTATGTTGGCCTCGGTAATGGCCAGAAGAGCACTATGGCTGAAGCCCTGGACAGCGGACCCCGCCTCCAAGTCCAATTGGTGTTGCATCCCGTTTGATGGGGAGAACCTTTTTGGGGCGAAGTTGGACTCAGCCATTTCAAAGGTGACTGGCGGCAAGTCCTGACTTATCCCTTCGGATAGAAGGCCAAAACAACAGAGACCTCCTCCCTTTAAACGAAACCTTCCACAGAGGTATAGGGATGCAAAAGCGTACAGGCCTGGGAAGGAGTACCGAAGGAGCTGGAAAAATCCTCAGTCATCCTTCATGAAATTTCAAAAGCCCAAGACTCCCACTTTCAGTGACCAGAAGTCCTTTTTGAAGGTGCTCCTGTCCAGCCAGCAGTAGTGGGAGCCAGACTCTCCAGATTCAGGCGGGTCTGGGCGGAAATTATAAAGGATCCCTGGACTCTGGCCACCTTCAGATTTGTCCACAGGTGGTCCTTCAAAAGTCGACCCCCAAAGGATCAATTTTGTCTAACCCATCTTCCTCCATCTCAGGAAAAAAGGATGTCACTGATGAATTATGTTCAGGACCTTCTCCGAAAACGGGCTATAGTAGAAGTTCCACCAGCACAGAGGGGCAAGGGATTTTATTCCCCGCTGTTCCTCATCAAAAAGAAATCGGGGGATCTGCGCCCGGTTCTAGATCTAAAGAATCTCAACAGGTCCATCCGGGTGGAGTCATTCAAAATGGAAAGCTTACAGTCTATCCTCCAGGCCATAAATCTGGGAGACTGGATGCTTTCCATAGATCTCCAGGATGCCTAACTGCATATCCCGATTCATGCTGCATTCCAAAGATTCCTGCGATTCTCAGTGGATCACGGGCACTTTCAATTTCAGAGTCTTCCCTTCGGAATCTCGACAGCCCCCAGAACATTCACGAAGGTCGTATTACCAGGGATAGCCTCCTTGAGAGAAAAAGGTCTAAGGGTCCACCACTACCTGGACGACATCCTCCTCCTCTCAAACAGCCAGGAATCCCTCGTGCAACACCGGGAAATCCTAGTTTCCACACTAAAGAGTTTGGGATGGATAATAAATTGGGGAAAGAGCAACATCCAGCCCACCCAAAGGATGGTCTTTCTAGGGGCCGAACTGGATACCTGAGCAAATACAGTGGAGCTACCACTAGAGAAAATACCTCCATTAATTCAGAGAGTAAGAAAATCAATCTTGGCACCATCCTTACCAGCCAGAGCATGCTTCAGTCTTCTAGGCTCCCAATGGTCCGGTGGGCACAATGGAATTCGAGACTCCTTCAAACCTCTTTCCTGCGCCAGTGGGACGGTTTGTCCATGTCCCAACCGATTTACATCTCGGAGGCCAGTCTATCACTGCAGTGGTGGACGCGTCCTTGCAACCTCAGGTGATGCAAACAGATAGTCCCCCCCATCAGGAAGTAGTGACTTCGGATGCCAGCCTGGAAGGTTGGGGGGCGCACCATCTACATTACGTGGCTCAGGGCCACTGGCATTTCAGAACCCAGGACTCTGTCTCAAACATACTGGAGATGAAGGCAGCCTTTCAGGCCCTTTTGGCCTTCAGCACCTTTCTGAGAGGGAAACAAGTTCTCCTAAAGATGGACAACAAAGTGGCAGTAGCCTACATCAACAGGCAGGGGGGCACCAGGAGCATCTCTATGATGCAGGAGGTCCGCCCGGTGATGCAATGGGCTCAACTGAACCTTCTGGATCTGAGGGCGGCTTACATTCCAGGCGTTCAGAATCTCCTGGCGGATTCACTCAGCAGAACCTTTATTTCCAACAACGAGTGGTCTCTGAGCCCCCAAGCATTCACCCTCATATCCCAGACCTGGGGTCCTCCGGACATAGACCTCGCAGCAACACCAGCAAACACGAAGTGCCAGAGATTTTTGTCCAGGATTCCCTTTCCTTCAGTGGAGGGAACGGATTGTCTCCCAACACCCCTGGAACTTCCGCCTAGGCTACATTTTTCGACCAACTCCCCTCATAGCCAAGTTCCTTCTGAGGCTCAGGCATTCTGCAGCTCTAGTGGTGACTGTGATTCCCTTTTGGCCGCCGAGGCCTTGGTTCACTACCCTCCTACAGTTGAACACAGCAGACCCACTCCCCCTTCCAGTATCAGCAGACTTACTGGCTCAGGGCCAGCTGCTTCACCCGAACCCGGAGAAGTTACATCTAACGGCCTGGAGGCTGAGAGGTCTAGATTCCTAGACCAAGGCTGCTCTCAGAAAGTAGTGGATACTCTACTCCAGGCTAGGAAGTCTACCACGAATAACACCTACAGAAAGATCTGGGAAAAGTTTGTTTCCTTTGCCCATGAGCAATGTTGGGACTCTTCTTCTCCATCAGTGTCGCAAGTTCTCGAGTTCCTCCAATCAGGCCTGGAGAAAGGTCTTGGGTCCAGCACCCTGAAGGCGCAAGTATCAGCCATCTCTGCCTTGACAGGAGTCAAGTGGGCCCTTAATCCACTTGTTGTTCAATTCCAAAGGGCCTGTCTAAAATTAAGGCCCCCTAGGAAGCCTTCATTTCCGGCCTGGGATCTCTCAACTGTCTTGGAAGTCTTATCCAAAGAGCCTTTTTTCCCACCCGAAAACATCTCCCTTTGGGATCTGATGCTAAAGGTCTCATTCCTAATTGCTATAACATCAGCAAAGAGAGTCTCAGAGATGCAAGCTCTGCTAGCCAAAGAGCCGTACCTGATCATCTACCCGGACAGGCTACTCTTGAAGCCTTTGGATCGTTTTATTACGAAAGTCTCCTCTTCATTCCACTTTAACCAGGAGATCAATCTTCCAGCCCTTGTCACGGATCAGGGCGCTCCTCATCCACTGGATGTCAAGGGCAATATTTTGCAATATCTGTCAGCAACCAAGCCGTTCAGAAAATCGGAAAACCTCCTAATCATCCCACACGGGTTTAAAAAAGGCCAAGCGGCATCAGCCCGTACCATCGCCTCATGGTTGGTAAAGACTATCAAGAAGGCCTACTCCCTGAGCACCTTACAGATTCCGGGGGGCTTAAGGGCGCACTCTACCAGGGCAGTGGCTACTTTGTGGGCAGCCTACTGTAGAGTCTCAGCGGAAACCATTTGTAGAGCGGCCACCTGGTCTTCCAGAAACACCTTTATATCCCATTATAAAGTGGATGCTGCACACCTATCAGCAGTAGATTTCGGGAAGGCCGTTATACAGGCCAACTCTTCTATTCCTTGTCAATAAACCTACTTTGCATTCCCACCCTGTCTGGCGAGTTACCAAAGTGTATGCTGCCATGATGCAACAGGAAAACGAAAAATTGTATACTCACCTTTCCTGTCGCATCTTCATGGCAGCATACAATCGCCCACCCTTCTAAGGTGATATATATACAGAGAATACTGGGGCGGGTGCCTTCTCATCAATTTATAGCTATGTGGTCCTATCAGGTTGTGAGGGTGGAGTCACAACCCAAAGTGTATGCTGCCATGAAGATGCGACAGGAAAGGAAAATTATGGAAAGGTGAGTATACAATTTTCCGTTTTCTAGTCCAGGTAATTGCAGTGACCTTTTCTTAAAGTGGAACTTGAGTTACAAAATTATGTCCTGCTAGATCACTTCAGGCTGGCCCATTTTTCAGGTAAAACATTAAAAATCATTCAGATATCACCACCGAAAGTCAAAGACGTCAAATGTTGTCCTTGGGCTGGAAGTGGTTAAAACTCCAGTAATACACTGTCTCATCTTTCTTCTTACTCTGCACATGCTCAGTGCTCTTTTTTTAGACATTGCTAAATTTGAGGCCAATCTGCTGTCAGCCTTAGACCTTATTCATACCAAGGTGCAGAGAATTCAGGTTTTCTGCACGTTCTGCAAGTGCATAAAAAAAAAAACAATTGTTCTCCATGTGCCCTGTTCACACCACTACACTGGTAACACGTGCAGATTTTTTCTGCAGGGGAAAAAAAACAGACTTGACATCAACATTGGTGCGAATAGGGCTCATAACTTATGCGCATGAAAACTGATTTGAAACTGATGTCAGTTTTCCCATCAGTTCAGTCAGTTTTCTTGCACATATGATGTGAACGAGCCCTGAAAGTGGAATTAAACCCTCCTATCCTTTACAGCCAAGGAAGCTACTCCTGTTTGATCTGGAACTGCCATGGTGCTGCACATGTGCTCAGTTATGACGCCAGCCATTTGATGGTTTGACAGTTTGGTTGAAGACACAAGCAATTGTGACAGTTAGCAATCCCGGCATTCCAGGAATGTAACTGATTTCTGAAACCATTAAATCGATGGGTTTAGTTCCGCTTTATGATTTACTGCTGTTCACGGGCTCTGGGCTTCAGCAAAATGGCAGCTTCCAGCAAGAAGAAACAGGAGCAATGCTGGAGGCAATTTACAGCACACACTAATTTTGGTAGCATAATTATTAATGTGGAATGTATGGGGGTTATTTTCGAAAGGCTAATCCACTTTGCACTACAAGTGAAAACTACAAGTGTGAGGTGCACTTGAAATTGCACTCAAAGTGCACTTGGAAGTGCAGTCGCTGTAGATTCGAGAGGGACATGCAAGGAAAACAAAAAACAGCATTTTAGCTTGCACATGTTTGGATGATAAAATCAGCAGAGCTTCCCCTCATTTCAGATCTACCCCTCAGATTTACAGCGACTGCACTTCCAAGTGCACTTTCAGTGCAATTTTAAGTGCACTTTGCACTTGTAGTTTGCACTTGTAGTGCTAAGTGGATTTGCCTTTCGTAAATAACCCCCTATGTTCCTTGCTAAAGAACATAATTTTTTATCAAGGTGTTATAGGTAAAGTTCCACCTTGATCTGTCATGTGCTTGCAGCCCTAACAAATGTGATAGCTAATTTGTCCTAGAAATACATTTTGTGTTCATGCTGATATGTTATTCTGAATTCTTCATTTGAATATACTTTGGATTGCGAGTGACGTGGTATATGAGCGTTTCGCAATATGATCTATTTTTTTTTTTTTAATCCTGACTCAGTTTGCAAGCGTTGTCTCGCAAGACAGGGGGCGCAGTGTCTCCGAGCGTCCTCGTACCTCTGGCCAAATGTGGTACTGCATACACCAGCAGTGACTGTGGAACCAATTATCCGAGATTCCATTGATTCCTATGGGAAACTCGCTTTGATATACGAGTGCTTTGGATTACAAGCATGCTTCTGGAACGGATTATGCTCATAATCCAAGGTACTACTGTACTTTTTTGCAAGTCAACAGAATGTCATTGTTGTACAATATACTTTCTATAGGTGGCTTTTAAAATCATAAGCAGTTGCCTGGGTTTACCCCTATGAAATATGGATTTGTGTATTGGACACCTGCATGTGTTAGCAATATGATCTCCTGTTCTATTATTCTCTGAATGGAGAACCTGTCACACATGAGTCAAGATAAGTGTGGTCAAGGTTCCATCTATGGCTCCTGTGACATCAGCCTTTTATTGTGACTAGCCAAGCTCCTTGTTTTTTTTTAAACTCTTTATTTAACAGATAACTTAACATGACAGAGAGATTGGACACAATAGAAAGGAACAAAAACAACAGACAATGGATATGAATGACAATTTCAAAAGCCGTATCAATTACCTAGCTTGAAAAGCCTGTTATGGAAGCAGTAAACTGCCTGGCAGTATAGAATGTTCTACCTGTAGGGGGGGCTGACGTAGGTCCAACTCCAGACATCCAAAGGTGTAAACACATACATAGGAGTGCAATCTGTGCACTCTGCAAGTGCAGTTGCTCCCGAGCTTAGTAAATGAGGTAAAGCTTCACTTTGTAAAAAATGCCCAATCATATGCAAGGAAAATTTAAAAAAAAACAGCATTTTTGCTTGCACACGATTGGATAATGGAAGTCGGCAGAGCTTCTGCTCATTTCCTAAGCTCTGGAGCAAGTGCAAAGTGCACAGTCTATTTGACTTTAGTAAATCTCCTTCATGGATTCAGGCACAGGGAAGAGATTGAGTGGAAATGCAAAGGAAAGAGAATAAAAAGGGGGGATGGGGGGGGGGGGGGTAGTGGAAGGGCAGAGTAGTAAGTTGGGGTGGGACAGGAATGGTAAGGACGGAAGGGGGGGGGGGGGGGGTAGTGGGAGACAGGGATGAAACCCTGACCTATCGTGCCTGTATCACAAGTGTAACGGAATGGAAGGCCCAGAAAATAGAATTTTTTCACACCTCCTCTGCCAATAAGGAATCACAGTCCCGAAAACACATGAACAAAGTCAAGTGGAACTAGGTATTTCTAAATTTCTCTTCTGTGCCCTTGAGTGCCAACCATGAGGCTTTCCATACGGTGTATTTCAGTGATTTTGGAGAGCCACAGGAAGGGGGAGTCTCCTGCTTCTAGAGGGCCAGGATGAAAGTCCTAGCGGCATTTACTAAATGAGCCAATATAGTCTTTTTGAAGTGCATCCTGGGCAGGTGAGACACGTGTCACAGGTATTTGGTCTGTACCTTGATCAAAATCAGTAAATTGCTTGTTAACACTGGACCAAAAATGTTTATCACATGTTCAGAAAACGTGTAGGAGAGTACCCAGTGCTTTCTTCCATCTCCAACAGTTGCCAGTGGTTCGGGGGAATAGTTTATGTAGAACTGGCGGGACTCTGTACCACGGCACCAGGATCTTGATACCTGTTAGCTATAGATGGGTACCCCAAGTCTGATTTCCATTTAAGTAAAAACAATCGTGTGAAATCCTTCTCTGGAAGGACTAAGAGCTTGTATGTGGCGGAGACTGCATGAGCTGACGGCGGGCCATGAGACCGCACATATGCGTTCAAAATCCATTTCGGAGTTGAAGTGCATGCCACTCTTCACAGATTAAATGAGGTAGGGGCGTAGTTGTTGGAGTCTCTCGCCGCAATTCTAAGGGAGGATCAACCATTTTCTGAATAGAGGGGGCGGTTTTCAGGCCCGTACCACAAACAAAATCTGGTGATCTGTGATTCCAGGTGAAAACGCTAGCTTCCCAAGTATCATAGTCAGGTAAAAAGCCTGCGGGACGATTCTGCCAGAATCATTAGCTTGAGAAAGGGCTCGTGGAGTAGCAAGGTCCTTGAATTTGAATGTGCACTCATATTGGGATATAATATGAGAGAACTTGGAGCCAATAAAGTGTGCAGTATACAGGTATGCTGACCAGGGGAGAGCGAAAGGACCTTATCATTCTACTGCTGTTCTCTCACTGTCCAATCACAGGCGGTGCCTATAACTGCAGTGGAGAGAAGTCAGGTCACCAATATAACTTGCAGAGCAATGTAAGGCTGTGATCACACGGGAGCAGACAGCTGTCAAGGAGCTATACCTCTGTGGCAGCTGTCCTTTCATGACTGCAGTAGAGGGACGATTCAGCTCATCGCACACAGCTTTTTTTTTTGTACAAGTGCCATGCGATTCTGTGCAGTGCAGCTCCAGGCCTTATTGCAGTGTAAATGGGATACACAGAAAATAAAACAATTGTTTTTTGTGCGTCCTTGCAGTGACAGGCGTTTTACAATGCAGTAAAACCCCCTGTCACCTCAGTATGTGCGAATTAACCCCAAGTACAAGGTCAAAATGATAAATTCTTTGGCAAATAAACAGCTCTACTCTAAAGTGCTACTATGTATTTCACTGTGTGCCAAGAATTCAGCTTTGGCTTGTTACCAATCTTTGCAATGCTCCCTAAAATATCAACGTGTACCCAATCTTTTTCTCACTGTGGAATGTGCCAATATTTAAAAAGCACTTATCTCATTTTGAAGCGTACAGCCTTTACCTTATTTTCGATGAGAAACTCTTTCACAAGCGGTACTGTGTGTTTAGAGAAAACATAGAAACATGGGCACTAAAAGAGAGAAAAAAAAATGAATTTTACCTTAAAAGAGGTGTAACATGAAATGCAATAGCAGCAGTCCTTGGCACCCCTTTAAAAAGTGATCTGCGGTGGAACACTTTGCAGCAGACAATATGTTGCCTCTTCACCTGTTTTAACCCTGAAATGCCAGCACCACTCAGTTGCAGAATGGCTGTGAAGTGGTCCCATTCACATGCAGAGATACAGCCTGCTAAACATGGCCACTGTGTTAGATTAGGGGGTAGATGGGGGTGGTAAACCCACAGTTCAACTGCCTATTTTTACCACAACCCCCCTGCCCACAAGTGTGAAGGAGCCATTAAAGAGACCCTATGTTTAGAATGTACACTGAGCTGCACATGCACAGCTCAGTGTACACTCTCCACACTCCTCGGCACTGGAATGAACAGCCAGCTGGCTGAGGATTCAGCACCCACATGAAGCGAGGAGATGATGCCCAGCACCCACGAGGGACATTGTGAGTATTTCATTGTTTGAGTATAGGTACAGTATTTGCAAAGTTTAATTATTCTTTAAAGTGATTATTAAAGCTGTTATTTTTTTAATTTATTAAAACATTAAACATGTTATATTTACCTGCTCTGTGCAATGGTATTGTACAGAGCGGCTCCAATCCTCCCCTGCTGGGGACCTTTGTGTCTCCTCTTCAGTGTCTGCCCCATAGCAAGAGGCTTGCTATGGGGCAGACGTGCAGGCTCGATCCTGAGCTGGGCTGTGTGCATCCATAGACACATACAGCGTGGCTTAGACCCACCCCAGATTACCTCTCATAGGATTTGACTGACAGCAGCAGGAATCAATGGCTTGTGACAACAGGAAGAGAGGAGAGGAGAACTGAAGCTGGGACAGCTCTTGATCGATACAGATAAGCGTCTATGGGAGGGCTAGGAAGCGCTGCTATTATAAGGTTCTTACCTTAATGCTGAGAAACACATTGATTTAAAAAAGAAAACCTTTTGCCTTTACAGCTGCTTTAAAGAGGTTTTAACTCCCCCACCCCCAAAAAAGAGATCCTGTACCCTTATAGCAGATTAAACAGCACAGTGCTTGTGCTGTCTAATCTGTCCCTCTCTATGATGTAAAAAACCTGGTTGATCCTGCATGTTGTTCCTGTTACCCCCTTAGTGTGCTGACCACGGTAATCATGGCTGCTGATCCATGATACCATGGTCAGCTTACATGCCTCCATCATCCACTGCTCTCCTCCCTCCCTGCGTGTCTGCTCCTGTGTGTGAGCCACCTCCTCTGCCCCTCCCAACGCTATTAGTAGCTGGCAGTAAAGTTAAAATACCTTTAGAATGTAAGCTCTACAAGCAGGGCCCTCCTGTCCCTTCTGTATTGAACTGTACTGTAATTGTGCTGTCCCCCCTCTACATTGTAAAGCTCTGCATAAACTGTTAGCGCTATATAAATCGTGTATAATAATACCGTAATTACTGCCAGCCCCTCGGTTCTACTAAGCTATGCTACCCTGTGTACATGTTTGTATAAAATTGTGCCTGTAAATACTTTATTTCAGTTCATTTCTGGCTGATCACGTGACCTCTGTCTGCTCTCCTCTCCCAATCTAAGGGCTACAGCGGGAGGGGCTGACTGGATAGCACAGCAGTCATGTGACCTCCCGGCTGACATCAGAGGGGGATCTTGGCCCCTCCCGCTGTAGCCCTTTGATCAGAGGAGGAGAGCGGCCAGAGGTCATGTGACTGGCCAGAAACGATCTGAAAAAGGGTATTTACGGGCACAATTTTATACAAACATGTACACAGTGTAGTATGGCTTAATAGAACAGAGGGGCTGGCATTAATCTTTATATGACTTTACAACCACTTTAAGTTGAAACTACATTCTTCTTTGTCTTGCTGTACTTAACTTTTGTCTTACTTGTGGAAATGCAAAAATAAAAAAAGTAATACAAAAAAAACACAGAATGGTCAAACATTTTAAATGCTTAGTTGCAGTGTTTTTCATTTCCATAAGAACCTATTTAAAATGGCGCGTTGCAATCAGGGGCGTAACTACCACCATAGCGACCCATGCGGGCGCTATGGGGCCCGCAGCCAAGTGGGGCCCAGTGAGGATGAGAGCACAACCGGTACAGTCTCCCAGCCAGGGGAACAGAGAAGAGAGGAAGAGGCAAGCTGTGACCTGTGCCCAATACAGCATGACCTGTGCCCAATACAGCGTTGCCTGTGCCCAATACAGCCTGGTCTGCCTGTGCCCCATACAGCCTCACCTGTGCAGAGGAAGAGGCAAGCCACCCGGATCAGCAGAGAGCTGAATTGCCCGATGTAATAGCTTTCATTAGAACTTCCAGTGTTCCCGGGACTCACGTCACATAGCTCCACCTCTTGGCCCGGCGCCTTTGATAGACAGAACGCCAATCCAATGCTGGACGTGTGACGTCATCAAAGGCGTCAGGCCAAGAGGTGGGGCTATGTGACCATGAGCCCCGGGAAGACGGGAAATTCAAATGAAAGCTATTACAGCGGGCAATCCCGCTCTCTGCTGATCCGGGTGGCTTGCCTCTTCCTCTGCACAGGTGAGGCTGTATGGGGCACAGGCAGACCAGGCTGTATTGGGCACAGGTCACGCTTTATGGGGCACAGGCAATGCTGTATTGGGCACAGGTCACGCTTTATGGGGCACAGGTCACGCTGTATGGGGCACAGGTCACGCTGCATTGGGCACAGGTCATGCTGCATTGGGCACAGGTCACGTTGTATGGGGCACAGGTCACGCTGTATGGGGCACAGGTCACGCTGTATGGGGCACAGGTCACGCTGCATTGGGCACAGGTCACGCTGTATGGGGCACAGGTCACGCTGCATTGGGCACAGGTCACGCTGCATGGGGCACAGGTCACGCTGCATGGGGCACAGGTCACGCTGTATGGGGCACAGGTCACATTGTATGGGGCACAGGTCATGCTGCATTGGGCACAGGTCACGCTGCATGGGGCACAGGTCACGCTGCATGGGGCACAGGTCACGCTGCATGGGGCACAGGTCACGCTGTATGGGGCACAGGTCACATTGTATGGGGCACAGGTCACGCTGTATGGGGCAAAGGTCACGCTGCATTGGGCACAGGTCACGCTGTATGGGGCACAGGTCACGCTGCATTGGGCACAGGTCACGCTGTATGGGGCACAGGTCACGCTGTATGGGGCACAGGTCACGCTGTATGGGGCACAGGTCATGCTGCATTGGGCACAGGTCACACTGCATTGGGCACAGGTCATGCTGTATGGGGCACAGGTCACGCTGCATTGTGCACAGGTCACTCTGCATTGGGCACAGGTCACGCTATATGTGGCACAGGTCCCGCTGCATTGACACTAGGGCAGCTGTGGGGAGGGGGGCTGTTTGCAGGGGGGCCCCATACAACATTTTGCTATGGGGCCAGTGTTGCCAACCCCCCGAAGTGAAATTTACTGGCAGAATGACGAAATTTACAAACGGCTCCAATTTTTTTACTGGCGCTGCAAAAAAGTACCTAAATTACAGTTTTACAGTGCTAAACAGTGCAGATATCAATATTTAAACTATAAACATATAGCTAGTGCTATTAGCAATGTGTTTAAGTTAAACAAAAGTAAAAAAACATATTTCTTCATTGGCGTGAAGATCGGGTTACTATACCCCAGGCAGCACAGAGTTCCCTCAGAATCTGCAGGATTCCCCCTCCTCTCAGGTGCTCTGGTTTTAACCTATAGTCTCCTCTCCATAGTCCACATGTCTGACTTCTCCCATAACCCCCATCCTGACGGCGCTCCCACTCTTGACTCCTCTCCAGACTCCCCCCTCAGAGACTGTAGACATGATAAAAGGAGATGGTTAGAGGCTTTAGACATTATAAAAGGAGATGGTTAGAGGCTTTAGACATTATAAAAGGAGATGGTTAGAGGCTGTAGACATGATAACAGGAGATAGTTAGAGGCTGTAGACATGATAAAAGGTGATGGTTAGAGGCTGCGGAGTGCGGACATGATAAAAGGAGATGGTCAGAGGCTGCGGATATGATACAGGAGATAGTCAGAGGCTGCGGACACGATACAGGAGATGGTCAGAGACTGTGGACATGGTAGTTTCCTCCTCTGCCCCCTTCATATTACCATACTTCTCTACATCAGTGTCCTTCCTCCTGTGCCCCTTTCACTGTGCTGCTGCAGTCCACCACCTCCAGCCTGCTCTTTGAAGGGATTATTGGCTGGGGCCGCTCCTGACTGACTGAATCACTCACTCTCATATACTCCCCCGGGCCAGGCCTTGGCCCCTGTCTGACTCTCTCTGGGACTGACTCAGAGTCACTCTGTCTATCCCCCCGCCCTGAGTGAGCACATTGAGTAGCAGAGGAGAGCACTGTGACTGTCCGAGGCAGGGAAATACCACAATTCTGGAGCTGCCTGTGGTGAAGCTGGACTTTGCCTTTCTTTCATACTTCCTTCTCTCTCCCCTACTCTGCTCTCTGTCTTTTTTTTTCCCTATCTTCAATTGAGGAAAAAAATGTGTGGTGGGCACTGCAAGCTTACCTATTAATCAAACTGATCAGAAAAAAAAGGAGGGAGAGGGGGGCGAGAGAGAGAGAGAGAGAGAGAGAGAGGGGGGCGAGAGAGAGAGAGAGAGGGGGGGCGAGAGAGAGAGAGAGAGAGGGGGGCGAGAGAGAGAGAGAGAGAGAGAGGGGGGCGAGAGAGGGAGAGAGAGAGGGGGGGCGAGAGAGAGAGAGAGAGAGGGGGGGAGAGAGAGAGGGGGGGGAGAGAGAGAGGGGGGCGAGAGAGAGAGAGAGGGGGGGAGAGAGAGGGGGGGGAGAGAGAGGGAGGGGAGAGAGAGAGAGAGAGAGGGGGGCGAGAGAGAGAGAGGGGGGGGGAGAGAGATATATTGCAGCAAGCAAGGTAGGTGGGTGTACAGAGCCAGCAGTGGGGGTAGAATGCTGCCAAAGAGAGGGAGTAATAATATACAAGCAAGCTTCCTTCCCAGCACACTCCCAGCCCTGACATATGAGCTTGCTGTGGGAGGCTAGGAAAAGGAAAAATCTTTAGGATCAGAACGTCTAAGTTTCCCCGACGCCCGACCTGCCTTTGTGCAATCTGCAGTGCACAGCCACTCACCGTCCGACACCGACCAGGGCACTCTGTGTCGCTGTAGTGTGCTGGCTGGTCAGGTTACAGGCTCACGTCAGCAGTCCGACTCCAGCGCACACTGTCCTTAGCTGCTGATTGACTGCTGCTCTGTCCACTGGCACTGACTCAAACACAAGGCTCCTCTCAGTCCTCTGTCCATAAGTCTGGCGGGCGAGCGGACGGCTCGGGCCGTCCTCTGTCCATCCGCCCTCAGCTCCTGCTTTTTTTTAAAGTCTGGCGGGCGGGCGGCGCGGCTGACATCATCGTCGCGCGGCGCCGGCGGGCAGAGGATCGGATCTTCTCGGCAATTTCCGCAAACTGCGCATGCGCAGTTCTGACCCGCCGTCACCACCATTTTTTTTACTGGCAAATATCTGCTACTACGGGCATTTACGGGCGGTAAAAAAATGCCCTGTTTTTACGGACTGCCCGTAAATCTATGGGCGGTTGGCAACACTGTATGGGGCCCTGCTATTTCTAGTTACGCCCCTGGTTGCAATAACATGCATAATGCTGCTTCACTTGAATGGGTTGGTAATGCACAGTAAGGCTCTATTTACACCAGATGCGTTGGGAGTGTGCTGGGCGGTTATCTCAGCGCAGTCCCACCCCATGACAAGAAAAATGCTTTGTCTTCACACAACTACATTGCATGGTGTGTGGGCCATTTGCAGCCCGCGGACCGGTTAAAAATCGGCCCGCAAGCAGGGCCGATCCAGGACTAGAGGTCGACCGATATTTGACCATTAGGCCGATATATAGCACTGGCCACCGTTCCTCCTCCCTTCTCCACACTCAGCGCTTGATGCTTGTGTGAAACTGACACGTAACAGGAGGAGAGAGACAGAGGGATCTGTCAGATTTGAGGTTGATGTCGGGGGTGGGCGGGACCTGGCCGGGGTGGGCAGGACCCAGCCAATATCAAACACCAGACAATGGGATCTGGGCAGGCGTGTATGTGGCCCGCCCCTTTTCTTAAGCAGCCCAATCATTGGCTGGTGTTTGATAGCTGCTGGTCCCGCCCACCCCGGCAGGGTCCCGCCCACCCCGACATCAACCTGAATTCTGACAGATGCCTCTGTCTCTCTCCTCTGTGCTACGTGTCAGCTTCACACAAGCATCAAGCGCTGAGTGTGGACAGCTCCTTGTCAGTTTCACACACGGTTACACTCCGCTCAGTGTGAAACCTGCCAGTGCCAATTAGTGCCATCTGTCAGTGCCAGCTGCCAGTGCCACCTGCCACCTCCAACCAGTACCACCTGCCAGTGCCACCTGCCACCGCCAATCAGTGCCACCGCCAACCAGTGCCTGCCAGTGCCACCGCCAACCAGAGCCCCTGCCAATCAATGCCATCTGCCAGTGCCAACCAGTGCCACCTTCCACCACCTGCCAGTGCCATGCCAATAAGTGCCACCTGCCAGTGCCAACCAGTGCCAACCAGTGCCTGCCAGTGCCACCTTCCGCCACCTGCCAGTGCCACGCCAATCAGTGCCACCTGCCAGTGCCAATAGTGCCACCTGCCAGTTCCAAACTAGTGCCACCTGCCAGTTCCAAACCAGTGCCACTTGCCAATGCCTGCCAGTGCCACCTTCCAGTGCCACTGCCAATAATTGCCACCTGCCAGTGCCATTGCCAATCAGTGCCACCTGCCAGTGCCATCTGTCAGTGCCAATCAGTGTCACCTGCCAATCAGTGCCACCTGCCAATCAGTGCCACGTGCCACCTGCCAGTGACAGACAGTGCCACCTGCCAGTGCCACCTGCCTAAGCCAACCAGTGCCACCTGCCACAGCCAACCAGTGCCATCTGTACTGAGAACATCAAGTATGTTGTAGAGTGACAGGAGCAAGCAGGGAGGAGTGGAGTGGGTGAGGTTTTTTTTTTTTTTTAAATCGCCCTAAAATATCGGCCACAAAAATAGGCATCATATATCGGCCATCGGCCACCCCGATTTCTAAATATCGGTATCGGCGTCGGCCAGAGAAAAACCCATATCGGTCGACCTCTATCCAGGACGTCTTTTTGAACTGCACCCAGGCACCGCAGAGGGGGAGGCACCAAAGAGCTTTACCTCTCCTCTGTCCTCTCCGCTGCACGCTGCTACAGCCCAGAGAGAGAACAGAGCAGAGGAAGGAGCAAAAGAAGGACCCGCTCATTGATCCGCCCACCTAGGCATTGACGATCGACCAGAGCCCCAAACCAGGGTCCTGCTGCCACCTCGGGGCGGGAGATTGTGTTCTCTGGGTCCCCTGTCACTAGGCCTGTATGGAAGCCAGGAGGAGAGGACTCGGGAGGCAGATGATCCTGACTGCCAGGAGAGGTGAGTGAGCCATCACATTGAGGCAAAGTCCTTAGTGGGGTGACTGGGGTAGAAATTTGTGCAGTGTGGGGGGTATTTTATGCAGTGTGGAGGGTGATTGTGCAGTGTGGGAGGTAATTGTGTAGTGTAGGGGTAATTATGGAGTGTGTGGGGTATTTTATGGAGTGTGGGGCTATTTGTGCAGTGTGTGGCTATTTGTGCAGTGTGTGTGTGTGTGTGGGGGGTAATGCTGGGGTTAATAATGCGTTTGCTGACACCAATGCTGGGTTAATAATGCATTTGCTGACACAAATGCTGGGTTAATAATGCGTTTGCTGACACCAATGCTGGGTTAATAATGCGTTTTCTGACACCAATGCTGGGTTAATAATGCGTTTGCTGACACCAGCGCTGGGGGTTAATAATGCGTTTGCTGACACCAATGCTGGGTTAATAATGCGTTTGCTGACACAAATGCTGGGTTAATAATGCGTTTGCTGACACCAGTGCTGGAGGTTAATAATGCGTTTGCTGGTATAGTTTATTGCTTTTGAGGTTTTAAAAGTTTGCATGTGGCCCCCATGGGATATGAAAACTTGTCATGTGGCCCTCAGGCAATTTGAGTTTGAGACCCCTGCTCTAGGTAAAGCGAGGTAAAGCTGAAGTATGCATAATGCACACTCTGGATCCTCACAACACTTAATAACTAATCACTACACAAAGATAACTCACAGTATTTCATACTTCATGATTATCAGATACACATATTTGAGATCTTACGGCTTGTCTTGATGTTGTATCTGTGGGTGAAGGTTTTTCCAGTAAAGCTGTGATTTTTTGGTTTTCATCTGTTTCCAGAATTCCATATTTCCTTATTTCTGAATGAAGTAGAAGTTGAATATATATGTCTTATTGAGAAGCACTGTGTATAGTTTCAAAGCATTACATACTCAAACTAAAAAAAAAGAACATTTTCTCAACTGTAATAAAAGCACGGCGATACTTTGCGTTCATACAGGCTAGACAGAAAATAGAATGCATTTCACACAATAGAGATGAATACAATGGCTTTCTGTAATGAACATTCCTACATACATACTAGGGGGAGTACAACTGGGGAATCAATGATGGAGAAGTATCTGGGGGGTTTTGGTAGATCATAAGCTTAATAATCGCATGCAATGTCAAGCTGCGTTTTCCAAAGTCCTTTCTTGTATTAACCACTTAAGCCCCGGACCATTTTGCTGCCCAAAGACCAGAGCACTTTTTGTGATTTGGCACTACGTCGCTTTAACTGACAATTGCGCGGTCGTGCGACGTGGCTCCCAAACAAAATTGACGTCCTTTTTTTCCCACAAATAGAGCTTTCTTTTGGTGGTATTTGATCACCTCTGCGGTTTTTATTTTTTGCGCTATAAACAAAAATAGAGCGGCAATTTTGAAAAAACCGCATCATTTTTTACTTTTTGCTATAATAAATATCCCCCAAACATATATAAAAAAAAATTTTTTCCTCAGTTTAGGCTGATACATATTCTTCTACCTATTTTTGGTAAAAAAAAATAAAAATTTGCAATAAGCGTTTATTGATTGGTTTGCGCAAAAGTTATAGCGTCTACAAAAAAGGGGATAGTTTTATGTCATTTTTATTAATAATTTTTTTTTTACTAGTAATGGCGGCGATCTGCGATTTTTATTGTGACTGCGACATTATGGCGGACACATCGGACAATTTTGACACATTTTTGGGACCATTGTCATTTTTACAGCGATCAGTGCTATAAAATTGCACTGATTACTGTAAAAATGACACTGGCAGTGAAGGGGTTAACCACTAGGGGGCTAGGGAGGGGTTAAGTGTGTCCTAGAGATGTGTTCTAACTGTGGGGGGGAGGGGCTGTGTTTGACACATCACTGATCATAGCTCCCGATTACAGGGAGCTGTGATCAGTGACTGTGTCATTAGGCAGAACAGGGAGATGCTTGTTTACATTAGCATCTCCCCATTCCTCCTCTCTGTGAGACGATCGCGGGTATCCCCGCGGACATCGAGTCCGCGGGACCCGCGATCCTACTCACAGGGCTTGCGGCGTGATGGCACGGCGGCAAATTCAGGGACGTACAGGTACGCCCATTTGCCCAGCTGTGCCATTCTGCCGATGTATAAGTACATGTGGCGGTCGGCAAGCGGTTAAGAGAGGTATGGAACTCATCTGGAATATGCAGTTCAGTTTTGGGCACCAATTCTCAAAAAGGATATGAGGGAACTGGAGAAAGTGCAGAGAAGGGCAACCAAACTGATAAGAGGCATGGAGGAGCTCAGCTATGAGGAAAGATTAGAGGAAATTAATTTATTCTCTTGAGAAGAGGAGATTAAGGGGGGTATGATCAACATGTATAAACACATAAGTGGTCCATATAGTGAACTTGGTGTTGAGTCATTCACTTTAAGGTCATCAGAGAGGACAAGGAGGCGCTCTTTATGTCTGGAGGAAAAGAGTTCATCTCCAAATACAGAAAGGCTTCTTCACAGTAAGAGTGGTGAACATGTGGAATAGACTCCCTCAAGAGCTGGTTCTGGTCAGCACCGTAGATTGCTTTAAAAAAGGCCTGGATTCTTACCTTAATGTACATAATATAACTGGATACTGGATATTGGATCATGCATTATTGGAGTTTTTTTTTTGCCTTTCTCTGGATCAACTGTGGGTACGGGATAGTGCAGGGGTCAGGAACCTTTTTGGCTGAGAGAGCCATGAACACCACATATTTAAAATGAGAGCCATACAATATGTTTAAAACTAAATACAAGTAAATGTGTGCATTTTATGTAAGACCAAGATTTTTAAAGTACAATAAGTCTCTGAATTCTTTTTTTTTACAATCAGGTGTTCTTTATTAAGGGATAAATCACAGAACAAAGAAATACGGCAAAGTTGCCGAACATGACATGACCTCTGAATTCTTTTTAATAACGTTGTTATGCTGTTGCTAACCAATGATGAATAAAGTACTTCTTACCATTAATGCGACTTCTGGTGCTGCATGGTTTTGCTGATGGCTTTGTAGTCTGGTTGATACGTGGTGAGGTTAAGCTTCATGCAGGCGTTGAGACTTCCATCCGTTAAATGTGATCGTAGGTTGGTCTTGATGTTCTTTAGATGTGAGAAAGACTGCTCACATGCATACGTAGAGCCAAACATTGTCAGTACAGCAATACTCACACACTGCAGTGTGTGGTATGTGACAGGAAGCGCGTTCCAAGTTTTGACAATCGGCTGATTCGCGGGTTAAAGTTTTTTCATTTCTCCACTTGTGTTTGCTCGCCAACGCTGCTTGCTGTCATGCAAGTCTTTCCAAATCTTCATTCAGTGACTTGAACTTATTCACCCACGTCTGAGGCCTTCAGGTCAGCAGCTTGTAGCTCAAAATCTCTGACGGAGACACCGAGAATGTAACTCAGGTCGGCGCTGTCCACTGCACACTCGTGTGGATGGGTGATGAACTTAAAAAGATGAGTGCGCTCACGAAATTCTCCAAAGCGCGCTTTGAATGACTGCAGGAGATTAGATGTGAAGCCCGCTAGCTGCTGAAGATCAAGATGTTGAGCAGGGTCACTTGCTGTGCATGCATCTTTAAATTCTCCCAGTTTTTCAAAGTGTAGTAAACGACCTGTTTCAATGTCGGCGAAGAAGAGTTCTAGCTTGTTTTCAAATGCAAACACTGCTTGTTGAAGGGATAAGACTGTATTTCCAACGCCTTGCATTTTCACATTGAGCTGGTTCAGATGTTCAGTCATGTCCACAAGATAGTAGAACTTTAGGAGCCACTCAGTGTTAGCTAACTCAGGATGCTCAACATTTTTCTTTTCAAGAAAAGTCCTGATTTCGCTCAGACAAGCCGCGAAACGGCTGAGCACCTTCCCTTTTGCCAACCAACGCACACTGCTGTGCAGAAGCAGACCAGGATAATTATTCCCAACTTCATCCAGCAGTGTTTTAAACTGGCAATCATTTAAAGCTCGGGCAACAATAAAGTTGACCATCTGAATGACCAGCGACATCACCTCACCAAGCTGCTCACCACACATCTGAGCACAAAGCGCCTCCTGATGTAGGATGCAGTGAAAACTTAGGATGGGTCTCTTTTCATGTTCACGAAGAAGTGCTATGAATCCTCTGTTTTTCCCCACCATGCACGGAGCACCATCCGTACACACCAAAATAAGTTTATCCATCGGTAGATTTTGTTCTTTAGCGAGCTCAGTGAAAGACTTGAATATATCCTCCCCTCTTGTTGTCCCTTTCATATGCAAAACAGCAAGACTTTCCTCACGTGTAGTGTGTCACCGACAGCATACCTTGCAATCACACTGAACTGGGATAAATGGCTTACGTCTGTAGTGCTGGTAGATTTTATCTACCGCTTATATGTAAATTTAGTGGGTCATCTGTTCTGTACATAGTTCAGATTCAATCTATTGTTAAATTAGCCTCTGTTCCAGTTTGGCTGTGTTGCGTGCAGTTCCACATTGTGCCTGCGGGTGTCGTTGTCACCGTAGGTCGGTGTTGGAAAGCAACAAGTTGAAGTATATGAGTGCTCTTCTTTCTCGGAGACAACTCGGCAGAGGTGGTCCTCTGTGGGGCATTCTGGGAGAGGGTATTTATGGGACAGACGCCATATTTCTTGGTCTCTTTCTTTTCACCTGCTGGCCCTCCTGGCCGACAGGTATGTGCTAGAAGTTCTACCTCGTGGCCCTCCGGGCTGGAGGGTTGCGTTGCGGCAGCCATGCAAGTAGGCCCAGAAGCCTGTCTGGGGCCTACTACTGCTGAGATGGTCCTGTGCTGTCTGTCCTGCGGGAAGAAGCTGGACAATTGAGAAGATCCAGGGGAGGACCCATCTTGGAAGGGACCATGCATAAGGCTGGTTTTAAGAAGGGCCTGGTGACTCGATTGGAGGACGCATCTTAATCTAATCTACCGCATAAGTACTGCCGGGTCGGCTTAAAGGTTCTGGTACTGTGTTTGCTGTTCATCAAAAACTACTACATCCTGTGGCAGTAGATCGTACAGTTTTGTTCTACTCAAGTCTGTGGCAGAGACTTTCTGTTCGTGCTGCGCTCCGGCTGCTAGGTTAGTGAGAGAGACCTATCCGGGCGGGCAAAGATTTAATCCTGAACTGAAGATACATTCATCCCTGAGATTTCAATTCCTTAGTGCTACACCAAGAAAAGGTATTTGAACTTCCCTGCAACTCTTCTTCTACCTCTTTCCTGCTACTTCTTCCATTTATCTCCCATTAAAGCATTGGAAAAGTACTAAAGTGACTGGTGCCTACATTGTCAGATGATAAGCTCAACGTGGACGCTAGGTCTGGTATTGGTGAAATTACAGGTAAAAAGGTGACGGCAACAGCCCGCTTTAAATCAGCAGCTCCACCGTGAGTTAGTGCTACACGTCTGTTGACTCATCCAAAGCGAGAGAAAAGAATGGTGCTGCATTTATGTCCTTCACTTGTGTTGCCTCAATTTGATTTGCCATCATGATGGTATGATCGTGAACAGTTCTTGCTGACAGAGGCATGTCTTTTATTTGTTTGATTATTTTGTCTTTATCCGAAAAGTCGTCAACAATTTACTGGCAACATCAAGCATGAATGTTTTGGCATACTCCCCATCTGTGAATGGCTTTCCATTTCTCACAATTGCTAAAGCACCAGCAAAGCTAGCCGAATTCCAGTCACCTTGCTGGGTCCAAACACGGAGTTGCTGCTGACTAGCTTGCACTCTGCACAGTAGCTCTTGACATGCTTTCTTCCTGCTGTCCCCTGCAGGATATATCGATTCAAATGTAGTATGGAGTGTGTCGAAGTGCCGCCTTATATTTGACCGTTTCATCGATGCAATTTTATCATTGCATATTGGACACACTGCATAACCTGCTCTCTCCACAAAGGCAAATTCCTCTGTCCATTCCTGCTGAAAAGTATGATACTTCTCATTTTTTTTCTTTTAGCCATCTTCTTCGATAAAAGGGTTTCTGCAATTAGCTAGCTGACTACTTGATTAAAAAGAGGGAAGTTTACTTCCTGACCTCACAACGACCCATGCACATTACGCATCCAATAAAAATGTGGTGTTGTCCCGGCAGACAGCTGCGATTGGCTCCAGCCACCTGCAACCATGCACATGAGCTGTAGGAAATAAATGGATTGAAATACATGAGGATGTTTTATACTTTTAATAGGGCTGTTACTGATTAAAATTTTCGTGTTCGATTAATCGTTTTTTTTTTTTTTAATCGATTAATCGACTAATTTCAATTATAACTGTAATGTCGTCATCTCCCCCACTGTAATACCCACATCTCCCCCACTGTAATATCCACATCTCCCCTACTGTAATGTCCACATCTCCCCCACTGTAATATCCACATCTCCCCTACTGTAATGTCCACATCTCCCCCCACTGTAATATCCACATCTCCCCCACTGTAATGTCCACATCTCCCCTACTGTAATGTCCACATCTCCCCCACTGTAATATCCACATCTCCCCTACTGTAATGTCCACATCTCCCCCCACTGTAATATCCACATCTCCCCCACTGTAATGTCCACATCTCCCCCCACTGTAATACCCACATCTCCCCCACTGTAATATCCACATCTCCCCTACTGTAATGTCCACATCTCCCCCACTGTAATATCCACATCTCCCCTACTGTAATGTCCACATCTCCCCCCACTGTAATACCCACATCTCCCCCACTGTAATATCCACATCTCCCCTACTGTAATGTCCACATCTCCCCTACTGTAATATCCACATCTTCCCCCCACTGTAATATCCACATCTCCTCACTGTAATATCCACATCTCCCCACTGTAATATCCACATCTCCCCCACTGTAATATCCACATCTCCCCTACTGTAATGTCCACATCTCCCCCACTGTAATATCCACATCTTCCCCCCACTGTAATATCCACATCTCCTCACTGTAATATCCACATCTCCTCACTGTAATATCCACATGTCTTCGCGCTATCTCAAGTGTGTATCACAGAAATAAAATTAAAATATAATAGATTGCAGCAAAATCTAAAGTGTTCACAGTGACACCAATATAAACTAAACAATAAAGGTGATTTTGCGCAGTGATCCAATAAACTAGGGATATCTCCTCTAAATGTGATAAAGTGAAAAGTGATAACAGGTCTACCAAAATCGCATAAAGTGCATTCAATATAAAGTGGTCATAAATAATGACTGATAAAAACACATGTTTACAAAAAAAGGAGACTAATTATACTTCAACCACAACAAAATGGTGAACATACATCATCCATTAGCCTAAGGCAAAATGGCCGCCATATAAACAAAACAGTGCCCACAGTTAAGATGGCCGCTACAACACTTCCAGTTTCTCGCTATATATTACGGAATAGAATAACCAATCCGGTTCCCCAGATGAAGACACATGACGGTGTCGTAACGCGTAGGGATTGGCCGGAGCGAGACATACACAGGAGGAGAAGTGAGAGGGCGCTGAGAGCGCCGTACGTTTATTGTCTTTTCTATTTCGCTTTTAACTAATTGTTACCATGTAAGAGTCCACCTTTTATACTTAATAAACATCTTTGCACTTTCTAATATACTACAGTAGTGGAGCCCCTTCCTTTTCTCCTTTCTTTCCCCTTATCATGGTGTTGCTGACGCCGGAGTTTCATGGGCATTCCAGCAGAGGGCTTATAAGGAGAAATCTACAATCCATCTACTGACTACATACAATAGTGGCAATATCAGCAAATCTGAACTCACAGATGCATTTATTTACCAGCCCTGAGGTGAGAGTTCTGGGAGACCACATTTAATTAACTGTATGAAGTTTCTATGGGCAACACCACTATATTCTATTACTGAGAAGCCAGCCATTGGAATTATATTCACCCCATCCTTTGTGACATTTTAGTTTTACCATATTCTCCAGGAGGACCTGGCATTCTTATCCATCCCCTCCTTTTATGGGCTATTTTTTATATTGCACATTGATTAGTATATATGATTATTAATATTATTTTTATCAGTATGCTGTCATTTTATACCAACCCCCTTTTTTTGTAAACATGTGTTTTTATCAGTCATTATTTATGACCACTTTATATTGAATGCACTTTATGCGATTTTGGTAGACCTGTTATCACTTTTCACTTTATCACATTTAGAGGAGATATCCCTAGTTTATTGGATCACTGCGCGAAATCACCTTTATTGTTTAATATCCACATGTCCCCCACTGTAATACCCACATCTCCCCCACTGTAATACCCACATCTCCCCCACTGTAATATCCACATCTCCCCCACTGCAATATCCACATCTCCCCCACTGTAATATCCACATCTCCCCCACTGTAATATCCACATCTCCCCCACTGTAATATCCACATCTCCCCCCACTGTAATATCCACATCTCTCCCCACTGTAATATCCACATCTCTCCCCACTGTAATATCCACATCTCCCCCCACTGTAATATCCACATCTCCCCCACTGTAATATCCACATCTCCCCCCACTGTAATATCCACATCTACTCCACTGCAATATCCACATCTCCCCCCACTGTAATATCCACATCTCCCCCCACTGTAATATCCACATCTACCCCACTGT
This sequence comes from Aquarana catesbeiana, assembly GCF_042186555.1. NCBI lineage: Eukaryota > Metazoa > Chordata > Amphibia > Anura > Ranidae > Aquarana > Aquarana catesbeiana. The sequence goes on from NC_133329.1 coordinate 250,640,482, forward strand.
AATATCCACATCTCCCTTACTGTAATATCCACATCTTCCCCCAATGTAATATCCACATCTCCCCTACTGTAATATCCACATCTCCTCACTGTAATATCCACATCTCCCCCACTGTAATATCCACATCTCCCCCACTGTAATATCCACATCTCCCTTACTGTAATATCCACATCTCCCCCACTGTAATATCCACATCTTCCCCCCCACTGTAATATCCACATCTCCTCACTGTAATACCCACATCCCCCCCCCCCCACACTGTAATATCCACATCTCCACCCAACTGTAATATCCACATCTCCCCCACTGTAATATCCACATCTCCCTTACTGTAATATCCACATCTCCCCCACTGTAATATCCACATCTCCCCCCCCACTGTAATATCCACATCTCCTCACTGTAATATCCACATCTCCCCCATTGTAATACCCACATCTCCCCCCCCCCACTGTAATATCTACATTTCCCCCACTGTAATATCCACATCTTCCCCCCCACTGTAATATCCACATCTCCTCACTGTAATACCCACATCCCCCCCCCCCACTGTAATATCCACATCTCCCCCACTGTAATATCCACATCCCCCCCCCACTGTAATATCCACATCTCACTGTAATATCCACATCTCCTCACTGTAATATCCACATCTTCCCCCCCACTGTAATATCCACATCTCCTCACTGTAATATCCACATCTCCTCACTGTAATATCCACATCTCCCCCCCCCACTGTAATATCCACATTTCCCCTACTGTAATACCCACATCTCCCCCACTGTAATATCCACATCTCCCCCACTGTAATATCCACATCTCCCTTACTGTAATATCCACATCTTCCCCACTGTAATATCCACATCTTCCCCCCCCACTGTAATATCCACATCTCCTCACTGTAATACCCACATCTTCCCCCCCCCACACTGTAATATCCACATCTCCCCCCACTGTAATATCCACATCTCCCCCACTGTAATATCCACATCTCCCCCACTGTAATATCCACATTTCCCCTACTGTAATACCCACATCTCCCCCACTGTAATATCCACATCTCCCCCACTGTAATATCCACATCTACCCCACTGTAATATCCACATCTCCCTTACTGTAATATCCACATCTCCCCCACTGTAATATCCACATCTTCCCCCCCACTGTAATATCCACATCTCCTCACTGTAATACCCACATCTCCCCCCCACTGTAATATCCACATCTCCCCCACTGTAATATCCACATCTCCCTTACTGTAATATCCACATCTCCCCCACTGTAATATCCACATCTCCCCCACTGTAATATCCACATCTCCTCACTGTAATATCCACATCTCCCTCCCCACTGTAATATCCACATCTCCCCCACTGTAATATCCACATTTCCCCTACTGTAATACCCACATCTCCCCCACTGTAATATCCACATCTCCCCCCACTGTAATATCCACATCTCCCCCAACTGTAATATCCACATCTACTCCACTGCAATATCCACATCTCCCCCCACTGTAATATCCACATCTCCCCCACTGTAATATCCACATCTCCCTTACTGTAATATCCACATCTCCCCCACTGTAATATCCACATCTTCCCCCCCCACTGTAATATCCACATCTCCTCACTGTAATACCCACATCCCCCCCCCCACACTGTAATATCCACATCTCCCCCCACTGTAATATCCACATCTCCCCCACTGTAATATCCACATCTCCCTTACTGTAATATCCACATCTCCCCCACTGTAATATCCACATCTCCCCCCCACTGTAATATGCACATCTCCTCACTGTAATATCCACATCTCCCCCATTGTAATACCCACATCTCTCCCCCCACTGTAATATCCACATCTCCCCCACTGTAATATCCACATCCCCCCCCCACTGTAATATCCACATCTCACTGTAATATCCACATCTCCTCACTGTAATATCCACATCTCACTGTAATATCCACATCTCCTCACTGTAATATCCACATCTTCCCCCCCACTGTAATATCCACATCTCCTCACTGTAATATCCACATCTCCTCACTGTAATATCCACATCTCCCTCCCCACTGTAATATCCACATCTCCCTCCCCACTGTAATATCCACATCTCCCCCACTGTAATATCCACATTTCCCCTACTGTAATACCCACATCTCCCCCACTGTAATATCCACATCTCCCCCACTGTAATATCCACATCTCCCCCACTGTAATATCCACATCTCCCCCACTGTAATATCCACATCTCCCTTACTGTAATATCCACATCTCCCCCACTGTAATATCCACATCTTCCCCCCCCACTGTAATATCCACATCTCCTCACTGTAATACCCACATCCCCCCCCCCCCCCACACTGTAATATCCACATCTCCCCCCACTGTAATATCCACATCTCCCCCACTGTAATATCCACATTTCCCCTACTGTAATACCCACATCTCCCCCACTGTAATATCCACATCTCCCCCACTGTAATATCCACATCTCCCCCACTGTAATATCCACATCTACCCCACTGTAATATCCACATCTCCCTTACTGTAATATCCACATCTCCCCCACTGTAATATCCACATCTTCCCCCCCCACTGTAATATCCACATCTCCTCACTGTAATACCCACATCCCCCCCCCCCCCCCACACTGTAATATCCACATCTCCCCCCACTGTAATATCCACATCTCCCCCACTGTAATACCCACATCTCCCCCACTGTAATATCCACATCTCCCCCACTGTAATATCCACATCCCCCCCACTGTAATATCCACATCTCCCTTACTGTAATATCCACATCTCCCCCACTGTAATATCCACATCTTCCCCCCCACTGTAATATCCACATCTCCTCACTGTAATACCCACATCTCCCCCCTCCACACTGTAATATCCACATCTCCCCCCACTGTAATATCCACATCTCCCCCACTGTAATATCCACATCTCCCTTACTGTAATATCCACATCTCCCCCACTGTAATATCCACATCTCCCCCACTGTAATATCCACATCTCCTCACTGTAATATCCACATCTCCCTCCCCACTGTAATATCCACATCTCCCCCACTGTAATATCCACATTTCCCCTACTGTAATATCCACATTTCCCCTACTGTAATACCCACATCTCCCCCACTGTAATATCGACATCTCCCCCACTGTAATATCCACATCTCCCCCCACTGTAATATCCACATCTACTCCACTGCAATATCCACATCTCCCCCCACTGTAATATCCACATCTACCCCACTGTAATATCCACATCTCCCTTACTGTAATATCCACATCTCCCCCACTGTAATATCCACATCTTCCCCCCCCCACTGTAATATCCACATCTCCTCACTGTAATACCCACATCCCCCTCCCCCCACTGTAATATCCACATCTCCCCCACTGTAATATCCACATCTCCCTTACTGTAATATCCACATCTCCCCCACTGTAATATCCACATCTCCCCCCCCACTGTAATATCCACATCTCCTCACTGTAATATCCACATCTCCCCCATTGTAATACCCACATCTCCCCCCCCCCCACTGTAATATCCACATTTCCCCCACTGTAATATCCACATCTTCCCCCCCACTGTAATATCCACATCTCCCCCACTGTAATATCCACATCTCCTCACTGTAATATCCACATCTCCCTCCCCACTGCAATATCCACATCTCCCCCACTGTAATATCCACATTTCCCCTACTGTAATATCCACATTTCCCCTACTGTAATACCCACATCTCCCCCACTGTAATATCGACATCTCCCCCACTGTAATATCCACATCTCCCCCCACTGTAATATCCACATCTACTCCACTGCAATATCCACATCTCCCCCCACTGTAATATCCACATCTACCCCACTGTAATATCCACATCTTTCTTACTGTAATATCCACATCTCCCCCACTGTAATATCCACATCTTCCCCCCCCCCACTGTAATATCCACATCTCCTCACTGTAATACCCACATCCCCCTCCCCCCACTGTAATATCCACATCTCCCCCACTGTAATATCCACATCTCCCTTACTGTAATATCCACATCTCCCCACTGTAATATCCACATCTCCCCCCCACTGTAATATCCACATCTCCTCACTGTAATATCCACATCTCCCCCATTGTAATACCCACATCTCCCCCCCCCCACTGTAATATCCACATTTCCCCCACTGTAATATCCACATCTTCCCCCCCACTGTAATATCCACATCTCCTCACTGTAATATCCACATCTCCCCCATTGTAATACCCACATCTCCCCCCCCCCACTGTAATATCTACATCTCCCCCCCCCCCCACTGTAATATCCACATCTCACTGTAATATCCACATCTCCTCACTGTAATATCCACATCTTTCCCCCCACTGTAATATCCACATCTCCTCACTGTAATATCCACATCTCCCTCCCCACTGTAATATCCACATCTCCCCCACTGCAATATCCACATTTCCCCTACTGTAATACCCACATCTCCCCCACTGTAATATCCACATCTCCCCCACTGTAATACCCACATCTCTCCCACTGTAATATCCACATCTCCCCAACTGTAATATCCACATCTCCTCACTGTAATATCCACATCTCCCCCACTGCAATATCCACATTTCCCCTACTGTAATACCCACATCTCCCCCACTGTAATATCCACATCTCCCCCCACTGTAATACCCACATCTCTCCCACTGTAATATCCACATCTCCCCAACTGTAATATCCACATCTCCTCACTGTAATATCCACATGTCCCCCACTATAATATCCACATCTCCCCCCACTGTAATATCCACATCTCCCCCACTGTAATATCCACATCTCCCCTACGATTGTCTGCTTGCTTACCACTAGCAGGCAGATCCACGAGAAGTTGAGGCGGGTGATGATGACGTCAGCGTGCCGCTCATCTAGGCCGCCGCCGGGTGTACCAAGATGGCCGCGGCTCCGGAGCTAGGCCGAAGCCGCAGCCTTTCCTATGGGCTCAATCCGCAGATCGGCACACCACGTGATCCGCAGATTGAGAGCAAGATGCAGCCAGCAAAAGAGCCACATCTGGCTCACGAGCCATAGGTTCCTGACCCCTGGGATAGTGTATATGGAGGTTTTCTATTTGTGTGTGTGTTTTTTTTTCTATGTTGATTTAACTGGGTGGACTTGTGTCTTTTTCAACCAGATTAACTATGTAACTATAAAAATCATTAAGGGAGAGACAAGGATGCAAAATGCTCCATTTTTGGCTATGATCTTGTCTGAATACAGAAGATATTATAATCAATATTGCTAATTTTAGCCAAGTTCCTTGATGTACTGGGTGTTTATATTTTTGTTCTTGCTGTCCAATTTGCGTGTTTTCCCTGCATCTGAGATCTGTTCAGAGAAACCCAACTCATGATCTGTTGGTTATACACTATGCATTTTTGCAGAATGGTGGTGTCTTTTAGCTTTCAGGTTTAGAAATGTTAATTGTGCCTAAACAGTACCCTGAAAATGTACCTTTTGTCTGGAATTTTTCCTGAAAAAAATCAGTGCACTTGCTAATACATGAAGGTGCCTAGGCACTCCTGTCTACACTCTACAGCATCATAGCTGCATATCTGTTGTGTGAGATCTAAGGCACTGCTGCCTCTGACTTCTAGTTGCAGATCAGGAATTACATTTTGTGATGTAACTACTGTGTTGCTCAATGTTCACCTTCATAAGGCTTTGTCATAAGAAAACACAAGTCCTGTCTCTATCAAATGGCCACCTTTACACATACACACAAGGCATGGTAAGTCACAAATGGGGAAAGGTCAGCTGCAGGGATATCACAGGCAATTCAGGTGACTAGCCCTTTGCCCTCTGCCTGCCTTTTTTGGGCACATCTTCCTCTTTAAAGGCAATAGATATTTTTAATATATGTAACAGAGGAACATGTTACTTACCTTCTTCTCTGCAGCTGTATGATAATACTAAGTTTGCTTGGCTATTGTCTTTATGAAGTGTTTCATATTTTTCTAAAACATCTTGCAGATGAAAATCTTCATAAAATAAGGTATCCCTGAAAAAAAAAAGGTAATATGTTTCCGCTTATTCTGTGTTTTCCTTTACTGAATGTTGAACATTGTAAAACTATATGGGCTAATGTACACAAGCGGAAAGGGGTCCATACAATGCAAAGAGACATGCTTATGTGGCCGGGATGTGTCCAGGAGTGACAGGTTCTTACATACAGCCGGCTGTACAAATCAAGGACAAGTGTGGCTGTACACCTTTCACCGCACACCCAAGCATTCGCACGTGTACATGGATGAATTAGTGGCCCTAGACACATTCTGTTTGCATTCACAGCAGCTCATCCATCCCTGTATGCATGAAAGGTGTATAACCGCAGCTTGTGTGTAGGACTGATAATACATTTATCATTGTTACTGTATTAATCACTAAGATTACAGAAAGATATTTGTCCACTTATATATACATTAAATATAAAAAATTCAGGCTCGGTTCACACTAACCGACTCTATAGACACGATTTTTAGTGCGACTTTGGAGTTGGACTTTTATACGACTTTGACACTCTCTGGCACTAACGCTGTATCAAAGTCGCATCAAAGTAGTGCAGACGCCTTTTCCGAGGACTTCAGTAGTGTCAATTGGAACAGCTCTCATGGAGATACATGGCATTTCACATATCCAGCGACTTTGGGTCTTACAAGTCGGATCCTAAGTGGCAGGAATGTGAACCAAGCATCATAGTTAAGCCATAATACCGCAATAAAATAACAACACTTACCCTCCAATAACAATGACATGATCATCTATCCTAAATCTCTCAATGACCAGTTGAAGGCAAGAGACGGCACCTAGACGCTCCTAAAGAGAAGACATTTTAGTTAAAATAAATACATTACAAATTAGATGTAAGGCTCCATTCCAGGAGCTTCAACACAATGATAAGGATCTTTATTTTAACCGCGTGATAATTTTCAAATCCCATTTGACTCAGCTGAAAGAAAATGTTACTTATTTAAAGTAGTTCTAAAGTCTAAAAAAAAGTCCAATTTTTTTTTTTTTTAACTTAAGGCCTCTTTCATACAGGGGATTTCCAATGTATTCTCTGCATTAAGGTAACCCCCCCCCCCCCCCCACCCATCCCTAAACACTTACCTGTCTCCACTCATGATCCAGTGCTGTCCCAGCTGCAGCCCTGCTCTCCTCTTTTCCTGGTCTCACAGGAGTCACTGAGGGCAACGGGAGCCATAGGTTCCTGCTGCTGTCAGTCAAACTCCTGTGAGGAGTGAAAGTGGGCAGGGCTCACCAGGGCTTTGTGTGTCTATGGACGCACACAACCCAGATCAGAAGTGTGCCTGCACAGGTGCCTCAACACATGGCTTGCTAAGAGGGCACTTAGAGGAAGAAGGTAAAAACAGAGCTGGCGGGGACTCCAGAAGAGGAGGTAAGAAACCACTCTGTTCAATACCATTGCACACAGCAGGTAAGTATAAACCTCTTTTTTTTAATAAAGACCCTTATCCTTAAGTGATGTGAGCCTCTTGTCTGTTATACAACAAAATAATTCAAAGATTTAATTTTCTGACTTTTGATATTCTATAAATCCTAAATTTTAACTGCACAATAAGTATTAGGGAGTGATGGTTCTTTCTATCAAGCAAAATAATAGAAATATATATTTAAAATAAATATGTCAGCACATTTAAAGCTGAACTCTGAAGTAATCACTGGTACATGCTTAGGGCTCAAGCCGCGTACACACAATCGATTTTCTGATGGGAAATGTGTGGTGACAGGCTGTTGGCGGAAAATCTGACCATTTGTACGCTCCATCGGACAATTGTTGTTGGATCTTGCGCGGACAAATGTTGGATGGCAGGTTTTAAAATTTTCCGCGGACAAATGTCTGTTGTCAGATTTTTCGAGCATGTGTACACAAGTCTGTCGGACAAAAGTCCAAAGTACAAACACGCATGCTCAGAAGCAAGGCTGAGCCAGAAGTGGTCGGTCTTGTAAACTAGTGTTTGTAATGGAGAATTAACATTCATGACGCGGCAAATTATGAAATCTCGAAATGCAGCGCACATTCTCTTCTTCTTTATTTAATGGGATAATAATGAAGCTGCTTTGCTGGTGATACTGATGGAGTTATTGCAAACAAATTTTCAAAGGCTTTTTTTTTCTAGTGATATCAAGAATAATATTATTATGCTTTTTTTTTTTTTTTTTTTGGTGCAAGTTACCACAACACCATTATCCCGTAATTTTTATGTTGGTGTCCCCTGTCCCCTGTCAATTTTACATTGTATTTTTTTAAATGTAACTGCCTACTCCCAAACTGTCATTAAGTAAAACACATAGCCAAGTATTATTCTCCACAAATTTTTTATTGTGCATTAAAAAAAGAAAACAAATAAAATTAGACATGCTATCTGCCAATAGAACTTAACCAAAAAGTGCATTCTATGCATCCAAAAATATAGAAAATATAACAAATCAAATCATTATTATTCAACCAAAAAATACAATAAAAGACTCATGCATGTGTCCTGCTTCTTAATATAGGGGGTCAACAATGCCAAGAGTTGGTGAAAGCAGGGGTCCGTCATCCGGAGATAATTACGAAAATCATCCGGATTATTCTCCTGGAGCTCCCGCAGCAAAGGCATATGACATAATTGGTCACGAATAATAAAGCAACCAATTTTTGGTCCAAGAACTCCTCCTCCTCCTGTTCCTGGACTGGACTTGGACAAAAAAGACAAAATCCAGGCACACGCCTTTGGACAAAAGTCTGAGGTTTTGTCTGCGTAAAATCCGATTGTGTGTACGAGGCTTTAGGCACACAGCCATAAGGAGGAGTAGGACATGCAGGAGCTTGCATAGCCTGTGAAAAATTATCCCCAGGGGCCACAGCTGCTGCGTACAACCAGTCATAGAAAGCAGTTACAGGATGCAGCTGTAAACACCCACATAGACATACAAATCTGTGCGCAGACATTCTGCATCCAGAGTTGTATGTCTATTGCGCATTACTTTTTGTGTACAAGCACCTTTTAGTTCCTAATGGAGGAAAGGATCTCTTTAAAGTTGAACCCTGGGATTAGAAAATATTGTCTAAATACAAAAGCTTTGTGTATTCTTACTTTAGATTTAAATAGTGCCAACAGTTTTACAGTATAAAAGGAGACAGTACAGATACAATACAATACAAGAGGGTTTGCAGGGCCCTGCTCATAAGAGCTTATCATCTTATAGTTTATAGTTTTTCCTTTTTACAGCACTGAATTTGAATTATCTATCCACAATTTGTGTGCATTTTATATCCATACTAAGGAACGGTTACCTATGCACTATGCTTTTCACACACCTTATATTTGCTTTGCATTTTCGGTTCTGCACCAACCTACCTCATTAGTGGACGTGCCATCATTTATTACTTTTACGCAAGGGTAATTCTCTGCCCACTCCTTGAATTTACTGTAGTACAATTGATTAGTCTGGAAAAGAAATAAATACTGTATGTACATGTTTAGAATACATAACAGGGGAGCGACAGGCATAAATGGATTTGGAATGGCAAGTAGTGTGCAGAGCCAGGTGTATATACTATATGCTTTTAGACTCCAGCAAGATGAGCATCATATTACCTATCAGCTAGGGGATTAGGCAGGCTCTTATTGAGAAACGCAGAGTGTTGCCGGCATATAAGGAAGTGAGTTGCATGCTACCAATGCGGTTTGAGAGTAGGCAGCATATACCAGAATGTGGCCAGTTTTCATACACATTTACAGAATACATAGTTACTTTACTACTAATAACAGAACTGAAATACTTTTATCCAGGAAAGAGTGGGAATGAACACCATATTAACCCAAGCCTGTGAGAGAGAACAATATTCCTATGGTAGCCTGGGCAAGCACTAGAGATGAGAAGTGGACAATTCATCCCCAAAGGAGCCCAAAAGCAATGTCCAGTCTTTGGCTTCATAGTCATATCTTAAAGTGGTAGTAAACTCTGTTTTACCATTTATACCTACATGTAAGCATCGTTATCTGATGTCTCTGCATCCACTCACCTGTTTTTATATTTATATACCAATTTGTGTAAGTAAACTTAACCAACTCTAACTAATGTTATGATATCTATTCATGATGAGGTGTTTAAAGTGGTTGTAAACCCCCCAATTGTCACTTTTACCTATAGGTAAGCCTATAATAAGGCTTACCTGTAGGTACTGTGAATATCTCCTAAACCTGCACTGTTTAGGAGATATTCAGAGTGCATGCAGTCGGTGACGTCACCAGCGCATGTGCTCCGAAGGTCCGGCATACCATGTTGGTTAAGGCGCTATACACGCCGGACGCTGGGCTGTGAGGCTGGCTACTTGATTGGTCTTTTTAAGAGACGCCTTCCTGTGATCCCAGCATATCGCTCTGGCTTGCGCACGCCCGGGTCGGGCGGGACTGGAGCACTGCCATACTCCTTTATGAAGATTGCTGCCCACCTATTTGCAGCCTTTACTACTTAACAATAGTACCTATACTTGTTATACGATTATTGCTTACTCCCACGTCCTGCCCTTTCTCTGTGGTTCTCCTTGCTTTTAACAAAAATCTCAGTTCTACAAGCAATCAATGAAATCCTTTCAGTTTAGATGAACCCCTCTTTCTCAAATATGCCCCTGAAGAAGGACCCTACAAATACTAAATACCCCGAAACGCGTCGGGCTTGAGAAGAGTTGTTTTGCTTTTTTATGCTTTTTTGTTTTTTTTTTTTTCTCTTTTTTTCATTATTGCTTATTACTTGATGTCTATCATGTTTACTGTGTAGCACTACCATGTTACTCTAGATATCTATTTCTGTTTTTAATATCTGTATTTTCCCATATGAATAAAATGTATATGTTTTTACTATGTACAACAGTCTCTACTTCTACAACCTCTCTTTGTTTATGCAAGTGCCGGTAAAGTCCACCTAGGGGAACCCCTTTTTTCTGTATTCATGTATTATTGGACGTGGCACGGCCCCCTTCCCTAAACGAGTTGGTCACCCTTTCGTTGTTCTATGTTGGACCTTCAGAACCCGTGCAGTAAATGGTCATCGCGCCTCCGGCCACTCATGTAGCCGGAGGCCGCGTACCCGGAAGGAAGATCGAGTGAAGATAGAAGCCCTCTCAGCACACTGTAGGAGTTCTTTGTTTTAAGGTAAGTTTTTCAAAATGTGATAATATGCGATGTATACTAGCACGTTATGACATTGCCTTGTGGGGGGATTTTTTTTTTTTTTTAAATGTGGTTTACTACGTCTTTACAGGTAGCCATGTATGGCTTGATTTTCTCTTGTTCTTTTAAAAAGAATCGTTCATTTACTTCCTCCATCCATGCTAACATTGTAGTTAAGCAGCCGCAGCCAAGCAAGCACTACCTGGGTCGACAAAAGTCAATTTAAAAATCAAATGAGCATACAAATCAAAAACCAGTCACGAGGCAAAATCAATCAATAATCAACTTATTAGATAGATAATGTAGAGTTTAAACATAATAATATATAATAATAATAATGTTAAGGGACACAATATAAAAATCTAACTTACCACTACAAAAATATTTTCTGTGTCCTCTCTTGATTTCAAGGCCTCCACCCAATAAGAAATTAGAGGAACCTTTCCAATCGGGAGTAATGGTTTGGGTACCCCTGCAAGCTTCGTATATTGCTCTTCTTTTGCTTCCTGTAAATCTTTAAGAAGTCTTGTGCCGTAACCAGCAGCCAGGATCACTACTTTTATTTTAAGCCTAAGGAACAGATTAAAAAGACTGGTAAGCATCTTTTTTTAGATGGTTTTCAAAAGCACCAGTGTTACTAAAGGCAAATGGGCAATTCATTTGCAAAAAAAATTTCCCTTAGCTTAGTGAATGCTGTGAAAATTCACATTGAAAAGATTACCCAATCACTTGCAAGGAAAATTTTAAAAAACTGTACTTTTGCTTGCACATGATTGGAAGATAGAAGTCTTCCTCATTCATTAAAATGATTGTAAAGGAAAAAAATGTTATTTAAAAAAAAAAAAAAAACATGTCATACCTACCTGTCCTGTGCAGTGGTTTTGCACAGAGCAACCCCAATCCTTCTCTTCTGGGCTCCCCAGCAGCGCTCTGGGCCCCTCCTTCTTGCCGAGTGCCCCCATAGCAAGCAGTTTTCTGTGAGGGCACTCATGCATGCTCGCTCTCGAGCTGGCTCTCTGCGTCTATAAGATAGAGAAAGCGTGGCTTAGCCCTGCCCCCCGCTCCCGCCTCACTGGCTGTGATTGACAGCAGCGGGAGCCAATGGCCCCCGCTACTGCATCTCTGCCAGTCAGGAATTGCAAATGGAGATTCCCCAGGGATTGTACGGGCATAGGAAATAGACCAGATATACAAAAAGTATTATAAAGTAAAAAAGTACAAAACTTATTTAGATACACATAATAGTAGTTAGTGCACAAATAAGAACACCTAAAAAAAAAATCTAATAGGACACAATCAATAAACAGCAATTAATTCTTGAAACACACACATATGCCCCGTACACACGGTCGGACATTGATCGGACATTCCAACAACAAAATCCTAGGATTTTTTCTGACGGATGTTGGCTCAAACTTGTTTTGCCTACACACGGTCGCACAAAGTTGTCGGAATTTCCGATCGACAACCACGCGGTCACGTACACCACGTACGACGAGACTAGAAAAGGCCGGTTCAGAACCAAGCGCGGCACCCTTTGCGCTCCTTTTGCTAATCTCGTGTTAGTAAAAGTTTGGTGAGAGACGATTCGCGCTTTTTCAGACTCGTGGCTTTCAGATCGTTTTCTGCCGTTCAGTTTGTGCTTGTGGGTTTGTATCTGCTCTTCAGTGCGTGCAGCAAGTTCCGCGTGACTTTAAGGAGTCATTGTATTCTTGTTCGTTCGTTACTGGTTTTCAGGTCGCTCTTCACAGGCCTTGCTGTTCTTCAGTGCCTTCTGTTACTTCGTTCTGAGCAGCCGACCGTTTTCTAGCCATGTTTCGTATGCGTACTCCTCGTAGAGTTCGTGCTGTGCGGGGGCTTGGTGTTGGGGTCCTGACCTTGACACAAGTCCAGTCCATGAACAGGGTGGGGAGGAGTTCATGGACCAAGAATTGGTTGCTTCAGCGTGACCAGTTCTGTCATATGCCTTTGCTCCGTGAGATCCATGAGAATAATCCTGATGATTTCAGGAACTTTCTCAGGATGACGGACCCCGTATTTCACCGTTTGTTGGCTTCGCTGACCCCCTATATCAGCAGGCAGGATACCTGCATGAGGCAAGCCATCACTCCGGAGCAGAGGTTGGTCGCTACCTTGCGGTATTTGGCCACAGGAAGAAGTCTGCAGGACTTGAAGTTCTCGACAGGCATCTCCCCCCAGGCTCTGGGTATCATCATCCCAGAGACCTGTTCTGCCATCATACAGGTCCTGCAGAAGGAGTATATGAAGGTAAGATTTTTTTCCTTTTATATCACATTTTATTGTATTGAATGTTTGCTAATATATTGTATTTCTTTCCTCATTCCCTAATGACCATGATTGTAATATGCTGTGAATGTCCCCTTTGTTCTCATGCATGCTGGATTTTTATGTAATTATTATTTTATGTCCTTCATACATATTTGCCCTTCAATAACCTCTCCAGCATGGTGTCTCCTGCCCTATATTCACCTCATGTAGTCACTTAACAATGTATTTTATCAGCTCTATAGTAGTGCTTTACCCCAAACACCCCCTAAAATGTTTGTTAACGTTATTTTAGCTTTAAATTCAGGCAGAGTGCCAGAGGCTTTTTTTGTGGCGTCCACAAATTTTTGGTAACCCTCCCTCCCCCCAACTGCTAAGTCAGCTGATCCCAATTCTCTATCCTCAATCATCTATCTGCTGACTTTGCCAAACCCATACACACTATACCCATCTCTTTACTGGTCAGATTTATGGATGAATTCCCCAAAGCATGTAGTGCAAGGGCCTGCCTGTATACTTTTCAATGGAACTGTTTAAAGTTTTTGTATCCTATTATTATCTTGATAGGTAATAGCAGAATGTCCAAATGTCCTCAAATGTGTACAATGTGTATTTATATCTTTGTATTCAGACACTTCTTACCTGTCCAGTGGTCTGCTAATAGTGTAACTAAGGAGGGGCTGTTCCAAGTAATACCCTGTATTTAGGCATTCATCTCTCAATGAAGTGAAGAGGGTTACCTGTCCAAGAGTTCCCCCCCTATAATGTTAGAAATGGCCCATGAGAGGGGGGGAGGGGGAATATGATAGGTGTACCTTATACTTTGGCCTTGTTAAATTCCCCTTAGTAAATGCTATCTGGAGGTTGCCCCATAATGTTTGTGTATAATCTGCTTGCCATGTTTCTGTGAAAAAATAGTAATGTTTATTGTGTTTTCCTCAACAGTTTCCTTCCACGCCACAGGAATGGCAGACTGTGGCCTCCCACTTTGCCCAGCGGTGGGACTTTCCTAACTGCGGAGGGGCAATTGATGGGAAACACGTCCACATCGTCCCACCACCCAACTCGGGGTCGTACTATTATAATTACAAGGGGTTTAATAGTATAGTGATGTTGGCGGTGGTGTCGGCTAATTACGAGTTCTTGTACGTGGACGTGGGGAAGAATGGCCGGATGTCCGATGGTGGAGTGATCGCCCAGACGGAGTTCTACAGGCGTCTCCAGAATGGCAGCTTGGACTTGCCACCTCCAGAGGACAATGTTGAAGGTCTCCCATTTGTGTTCGTTGCTGATGAAGCATTTGCGCTGGGGGACCACCTGATGCGGCCATTCCCGATGAGGACCCTCACCCCGAAACAGAGGGTTTTTAATTACCGGCTGGCCAGAGCCCGAAGAGTGGTGGAGAACACATTTGGAATCCTGGCCAGCCGGTTCCGATTATTTCTGACACCCATCCATATGGCGGAGTATAAACTGAACCATATAAAACTTGCCTGTTGTGTTCTCCATAATTTTTTAAGAAAACATTCAGCCAACTATGCTGGCTCAGTTGGGCCTGAGGCCGGAATCCCAAATCCATCAACACTGACGGCGCTTGAAAGTGGCCGTCCTGGCTTGCCCTCCCTGAATGCCCGTGATGTCCGGTTACGCTACCTGGAGTTCTTTGCGGGTAGGGGGGCTATCAATATGCCAGAGAATCTGTGACACCTTTTTCAAATAAAAAACAAACAAAAAGAAATTCTTGGTGGACATTTACTGCTTGTGTTTGTTTTAGCTGACCCTGACAGAAATGTTTTGAGTGCAGAAAATGTCGTGATTGGGTAACCTTATAAAAAATAGTGTTGGCTGGTACTTCCTAAATGCCAAAACACATTTCACTACAAGTGCACTTGCAACTGCACTGAACCTGCACTTGTAGTGCAAAGTGTATTTGCCCTTAGGAAATAACCCCCATTTGTGCATAAAACAGCAATTACATCACCCCAAAAGTGTTGTATTGTTGAGACAATAATCCACACATTCTTGAGTAAGGCACTTTTTTATAGCTGCAGAATCACATGTGCATTTACGAAAGGTTTTTAAAACAAACCAACATGTTTGTTGTATAACAATGTTTGCAGTAGCATTATCAAAAATCGAAATATCCATTTCAGATAAAACAGGCCTGTGTAAAACCAACAAGAAAGCCAAAAAACTTGAACTTACAAAGTTCACATATGGTAAAACCTGAAGGCTATATCAGACATGAGTATTTAGGAACTGTGTTTGATATAGCGTTCAGATGGGGGGAAATCACCCCTGGAAAAGCCAAATTTGGAAGATGCACACCAATTTACGAATGTCAACATGTGCTATCTGCCATCAGGGGGGATCAAGGGACGTGTTTTGGGGGAGCAAGCCCTTCCTCAATGCGACTTTATAATTGAGGAAGGGGTTGCACCCCCAAAACGCGTCCATTGATCTCCCGTGATGGCAGATAGCACATGTTGGCACACTGTGTGCATCCTCCAAATTTGGCTTTTCTAAACATTGTAAAAATTTTAGTAACATAAAACAGGTGATTTTGTGGGGTTTAAATTCGCCCCAAAACATCAATGATGTTATTATTTTTTTTTAATAACATCAGTGATTTGTTGCTGGATGTTTTGCAATTGGAGATTACACTACCATGATCTCCCCGATGAGTATCTGGGCACTTTCAGATGTAAAGCGTTCTGGATCACGATCACCTAAAAAGAGATAAAGAACAAAAAAAAGGTCTCAAAAATCTGCCACCATCCATCTCTTTTACCTGAGTCTGTGGTCGCAGACACTCACCTGTTGTGGTGCCAATCTCCACCATGTCTTCTTTTTCCTCCTGCTCAGCTTCTTGGGTTTGCAGTATTTCCCCTTCTTCCAGAGGTGGGGGGTCTCTGGTCTCCTCGGATGAGGGGTGTCCTCCGAGTCTTTTCTCCCCTATGTAAAACAAAAATGGTATAATTAGCACACAGATATTTGATGGCAGAACTAGAACTAGGAAACATTGCTTGGAAGTGGGGTACAATTGTCTATTTTAGCCAAGTTCCAAGATGTATATTTTTTATTGCCCTTTGTCAAGCTGCAATACTTTACCGGTTTGGTACAAGCTTCACAGATGTAGCCCCCCCTATAGTATACACTGGAGCACCTGTATGGCCCCCCTAATAAAAAGGGTGTTCTGGGGTCCCACACTAGTGCTCCAGTGTCCAGATGTGAAAACAGCTGCTCAGTGTCCTCTCCTTACACACAATCTAGTTGGCATTTCATTCTAGTAACAAACCCATCTACACAAACAAATATTTGGCATCCAAGTAGGCCCCCAAAAATGTGTAAAAATGCAATGGTGTTCTAGAGGCCGAGAGAAAAATGTTTGATACGAACGAATAATGGGCCCATGAACATTAAAGTTGACCTTTTGAAACGTTACAATTACTAAAAGCATATGGAGCAGAACGAACGGAATAAAGACAGAAAGAATAGGAACACAGCACAACTACTTACTTTTTTGCAGCACTCTCCGGATCTTTCGGTACTGCTCTGGCTCTCTCAACTTCAGGTCCGACCACCGCTTTCTGAGCTGATCTTTCGATCGTCGTACCCCGAAATTCCTCTCAAGACTCCTGACCACTTTCGCCATGATCTTGGCCTTTCGGATGTTGGGGTTGGGGTAAGGCCCATATTTTCCGTCATAGTCGGACTTCTTCATGATGTCGACCATCTCCAACATCTCCCCAAACGACATATTTGTGGCCTTAAAACGTCTCCTTCTGGATCGGGACGTGCCTGGATCTGGGCTTTTCTCCTCCTCCTCCTCGTTGCTAGAATTAGCACGCACCTGCTGTAACTCCACCATGTGCTCTTCACCCACTGCGCCGAACGAAAAGGGGCGGGGAATAGACTAGAAAGAACGTCAGGGGCGGGCGGAGTTACACGCATGCGCAGTGTGTATAAAGCGTAACACACGTGCGTATTACGTACGATCTGTGAGCAGAGGAAGGAGCATTGGACGCGCCGATCGTAAGAACGAAGGTAAGAGACAAACTTGTGCCTATACTGCTTCTAGATTGAGGCCTATATTGTAACAAGATTAGGAGAGTTTTGTCTGACATTAGGCTTTGTCTTGTGTTGTGTCTTGCAGTGAACATGGATATCTTAATGAGAGATACTGACTTCATGTCACTATTCATTGATATGCTAAGTGAGCTGCCCTGTCTGTGGGAGATTACCCACCCCCATTTCAAGAACCAAGCATAGAGGAAGGCAGCACTGGAGCAATTGTGTGAAATTGTGAAGCAGGTGATCCCCACGGCAGACATCACTTATTTAAAGATTTTCATTGGTGGCCTGAGGAGCACATATCTAAGGGAGCGCAAGAAAGTCCTGGATTCACAGAGATCCGGAGCAGCAGATGACATCTATGTCCCCACTACGACAGGCTGCACTTTCTGGCAGGCCAGACTGAACCCAGGCCATCCCTCTCCAGTCTTCCTTCCACGCTTCCTTCCCCCCTGGCTGAGGCTTCTGACGCCCAACCTGGGCCTTCCAGGCCACATGTGGAGGAGCCCAGATTGAGCCAGGTATAGCATTTCTCTAAATATTTCTGCTTGTCCAATCAATGATGTTAACTAGATGTTAGTTGGGCGTACTAATTTAGGATTGTGATTGATGATGCAAAACATTACAACCATGTCCCTTTTTCATACACAGGGAAGTCTCAGCCAGGAGGTGGCCGGGCCGAGCCGGCTGGCTGATATCAAGGTCCCTCCACCACACCTGAAAAGAGAAAGTGGCAGTAGGACGAGTACCCTAGAGGAGGCGGCTATAGCATTCTATTGGAGGGCTACAGAGGTCCTGGGAGCACCCCACACCATGCAGGAGAACATTGCTGCATTCATAGCATATAAAATGCAGAGGATGGAGGAGGGCCAAAAAGCCATGTATGAGGCCCTCATATCAGAGGCTCTGGAGAAAGGTATGAGGGGCCAAATTACACCTCACACACATCTTTGGGATGGTCCTCCTCCTCCTCCTGCAGGTCCTCCTCCTCCTCCTCCCTCTCCTCCAGGTCCTCCCAGTCCTCCTCCAGGTCCTCCCAGTCCTCCTCCTCCTCCTTCTCCAGGTCCTACTCCTCCTCCTGCCACATCTCCAACTGCACAGCCACAGCCCGGAAGGAAGCGTGGAAGGAAGACCAGACAGTGATTGCCCTGGATCCAGTCTGGTTGGCCAAAAGATGCAGCCTCTTGTGGTACCACAGCCTGGGGACACAGATGTCATCTGCTACTATCTCTGCGAATTCTGGACCAGATTGCCCTCCCTGGACTCCTCAGGCCACCAATTTTGATGTTGAAGAATTGATGTCTGCCGTGGGGGTCCCAGGCTTCGCTAATTTCTCCTGTTGATCCAGTGTTGCCTTCCTCTTTGTTTGGTTCTGATCCCTTAATAAAGGATTTTTGTTTTGAATTATACTCTCCTATGTGTTTTACTTCAAAAATGACAGTTGGTTTGTGAGGATTCAGGTACATTTCAAATATACAATGTGAAATGAACAAGGGACACCAACACCAAACAATCTCCTGGAGATTAAATAATAAAAGATATCAATGGTGTTGGGGTAACTTGACACACAAAACACACACAAAAATATTCTGGAGTAAAAATAAAAATAACATTGAACAAAGATCAGCCTTGGAAAAAATCCAAACATTAAAGAAAAAAAAAGGCTGAAAATCCAAAAAAAAAAAAAAAAAAAAATATAAAACTGTCAGATGTGACAACTAATAACAATATATTGAGGGAATCCCACTAAAAAAACACAAATAAAACTTTGTGAGAAGTGTGTGTGAATATGAGCAGCAAAACGACTTAATTCTTGTCACATTATAAAGAAGAAGAGAGTGCGCTGTATTAAACCATTTTTAACATTGCAGCGTGACGAAAGTGCTGTATCCATTACGAACGCTAAGTTTACCAGAACGAGCTGTCCCGTGTCGGAATTTCTTCTGAGCATGCGTGGCACTTTGTGCGTCGGAACAGGCCACACACGGTCGGAATTGACGCGTTCGAATTTTGTTGTCGGAAAATTTTATCTCCTGCTGTCCAACTTTGTGTGTTGGAAAATCCGATGGAAAATGTCCGTTGGCGCCCACACACGGTCGGAATTTCCGACAACACGCTCCGATCGGACATCGTCCATCGGAAAATCCGACCGTGTGTACGGGGCATTAATCTCAAACAAGATCAGATATGGTGTGTAATTACAATATACTCGACATGTTTCTGAAAAATGGGTATGGTACTTAATTCCTTCTTCAAGAGCTGAATTGAAGTATGCCGTTTTTTCTAATAACAAAAGAAAAAAACAAATAACAATACATAGTACGCAGTAAATATATGGACATAACTATAAAACACAGCAGTTTTTACAAAATAGCTTACATTGGCAATCAATGGAGATAGGTGGTACTCACATAGTTTGTGTCTTTTTACACATCAGAATGGAAAGGAAGCGGGGCTTACGCCTTCATGTTTTGCTCAATTGCATTTGTGCACTAACTCTACTATTATGTGTATCTAAATAAATTTTGTACTTATTTACTTTATAATACTTTTTGTATATATCTATAGGTATTAAAGTAAACTATCGCCCCTTACTGAAAGTACCACCACTGCACCACAAATGAACCCAATATGTGAATAATTTGGTGAATACAGCTGCCACTATAAAAAATATATATAACAGTGTAAAATCTTTCTATTATATCTAAACAGTGCAAAAACATATATATAAAGAAGAGATAAGTGGTGCTATCCCAGACAGCACTGTCCAATTGAAATTGAAAAGATGTCTGGTGAAGCAATGTGTTTAAACATTCAACACAACATGTGATAAATATGAGTGAAGCTGACAACAGAGAATGCATCTAGCGCCTTAAGGCGATTCAGTTCGCATTTGCAGCGCTCTACAAATCATTCATTCATTCATTCATGATTAAATTTAAACAGCATGTCCATGTATGTCACAAGATATGTTTAGACAATCAAAACAACATGTGATGGGTATAAGTGATTAAATCTAAACAAAAAGTCCATATGTTGAAAAAAGTATAATAATCTTTAGTTGTAAGAGTGTTCTTAATGTCTTCCACCACACCCGAGTGTTGAGTGATCCCACTCCCTTAAGAAACGCACTCACTGGCTCCAAATTCCTGCACTCGCGTGCAAGGCTGAAACGCTTTTATACCACACAAAGGGGTAAAATCAACAGCCCGATATACAGCAGTGTGTGTGGGAATCGCTCCACATGTAAAATAATAAAGTGCTCCAATAGTGTAAAACAGCATAACCAATGTATTAAACACTGTCACTCTTCAAATGATCCACTCACATTTTACAAAATCCAAACCAGCAATAAAACAAGTGCAAGTCACAGCAACTCAGCAAATTGGATCACACAATGCAAGGAAACGGTCACGGCGGACCCGAGGTGTGCAGGTGCTATATCCTCAGTTCTCACCACCTCCTCGGTACTTCGCCACTAGATCGAATCACCACTGACAAGGATATAGCACCTGCACACCTCGGGTCCGCCATGACCGTTTCCTTGCATTGTGTGATCCAATTTGCTGAGTTGCTGTGACTTGCACTTGTTTTATTGCTGGTTTGGATTTTGTAAAATGTGAGTGGATCATTTGAAGAGTGACAGTGTTTAATAAATTGGTCATGCTGTTTTACACTATTGGAGCACTTTATTATTTTACATGTGGAGCGATTCCCACACACACTGCTGGATATCGGGCTGTTGATTTTACCCCTTTGCGTGGTATAAAAGCGTCTCAGCCTTGCACGCGAGTGCAGGCATTTGGAGTCGGTGAGTGCGTTTCTTAAGGGAGTGGGATCACTCAACACTCGGGTGTGGTGGAAGACATTAAGAAGACACTTACAACTAAAGATTATTATACTTTTTTCAACATATGGACTTTTTGTTTAGATTTAATCACTTATACCCATCACATGTTGTTTTGATTGTCTAAACATATGTTGTGACATATATGGACATGCCGTTTAAATTCAATCACTCATATTTATCACATGTTGTGTTGAATGTTTAAACACATTGCTTCACCAGACACCTTTTCAATTTCAATTGGACAGTGCTGTCTGGGATAGCGCCACTTATCTCTTCTTTATATATATGTTTTTGCACTGTTTAGATATAATAGAAGGATTTTACACTGTTATAAATACTTTTTGTATATCTGGTCTATTTCCTATGCCCGTACAATCCCTGGGGCATCTCCATTTGCAATTTCTGTAATCGGGATGTGGCATAGGTTTCCAGCTCTGACACTCATTAGTGGTTTCTCTTAATAATCTTTTTCGAGTTTTGGGTAGTAGATACCCCTATAAGTCCCCCTCATTAAAACCTCTTTTTGAGTTCACAGCAGTTTTAACATGGCAGAATTTTGTGGTCAAGCATGGGATGACTTTGCATCCAAACTCCAGAGAGAATATGGCCAAAACAAATCTCGAGAATCTGAACTAACTTTTCTGTTCTCTGGACTTACCAAATGGCTTGAGATGAAGTCACTCATATACTGGCATATTAAGTCTTTTGAGGAATACATCAGGGAGGATTTGAATCCCCTTGGGCTTCGTGTACAAATTTTTCCCTCTTTTGAGAATATTAATTCTACCTTCAAAACGACATGGGAGAGCAATTTAAAATCTTGCTCTACCAACAAGATGAGTCTTCTCATTGACGAACATCAAAAGCGTCTAATTGAGATAGACACCAATATAGAAAAAATATACTCACAAATTAAATTACTACAGACCCATTCCTCTTTTCAGGAACTAAATGAAAAATTGAAAATTCATATAGAGATTTTCAATAAATCTATACTTTCTAAGAAGGAAAATAATTTTTTGAGAGACAAACAGGACTTCCAAGAAGGAAGGGCCTACAAATGGCAACAAAAGACGAGTGGTGGGGGTCTCCGAAGTGGTCACAGCATCCAGGGCAGTCGGATATGTCGGACACCTCCTCTATGTCGTATAATGCTTCTCATTTTTCCTCCAAACAGTCTAAATGCACTAGACGACCAAAGAGACGTTGTGATGGTGATAACCTTTCCAACAAAGACTATGCCCAAACGTCCTCCCAAGCACAATTCCCACACCCCTTCCTATAGTGCTGTGGGTGCCTTGGTGCCGACACTCAATGAGATGGCGGGTTCCGGAGCGCCTTCAGCCATCCGAGCCACTACTTCTTCACTTTTTGTGACACCTTAAATTCCCACTATATTTTTTCCAAAAAAGCAGAGAAACTTTCCCACTCCCCCAATCCAAGCACCCCCTTGAACACCCACCAACTTTCACTCCCACAACTTAACATGAACCTTTCCTCTCACTCCCCCACAACTGATGAAACTTCAGTTTTGCTAAAAGGCCTTACCTTTTGCCCTAATCACAAATTGGACAGATCTGAAGCAGTCAAAGACTTATATTTATACACACGTAAGCTCTTATTAAGAAGCATGTTCAAAAAAGAAAAACTGGGATCTGAGGGATGCCGTACTTTCAGTGAACGCCAAGCCCTGGAGAATCTCAACTCCTTGTTAGAAGAAAGTGACTCTAGAGACCTGCTCGATACTTTGGACCTAGAGTCCCTTTTAAAACAAGCAGATGATCCACCCACTGAGACTATTACCACTACCATTAAATCATCACTAAAGAAAAAATCATCTCTGTACCCTGCACCCAGCTCTAATCATGGAATAGACACATTTTTAAAATTGGCCTGCCAAGAAATAAAAACCTTAAAATCTACACCTAATGATTTAGGAAATTTAACCGTGAGTGAAAGGACAGCTTTAAAAAACGTATCCATGACTTATCATACTACTATTAAGTAGAGCTGCGCATCTTCACTCACCTCACGATTCGATTTGATTACGATTATCCCATCCACGATTCGATTCGATGCGATTCCGCGATGCATCACGATGCATCACGATTAATACCCAAGTGCCCATGGTTTTCAACTTTTCCTCAAAAAATTAATTCAAGCAGTCAGAAATTGAAGAAATATTAAATATATTTATTTGTATCTGCTATTTAAATTCCTTTATTTTATTTCAACAATGCTTGTTACAGTGTGATATACATGTTATCAAGATCTATAACATTTAGTGAGTGAAAAAAAAAAAAAGATAAAACAGAGGCATGAAGAGGACTTTAACAGAAAACTACCGTCGACTAAAGACGTGAACACATATTCATTCCTCTAGTTTACACGGTCTGCATAAAGAAAACAGAGCCTGAGTGTATGGGAAAGTCTGATGTTATGATTATCATACTATCCGTTTGCAAGCAGTTCCCTGAGATATGTCTCGTTTAAACTAAAGGCTCGTGTATTTATCCTTAGACAACAGGCATATAGATAAACCAAGATAACAAAGATTTTTCTCTTGAGAAGCTCTCCACTGACCGGGGGTGGAGATATTCCCTGCCGATCAGTAGAGTCCGGCAAGGGGCAACTAACGTAGAGTAATGAATACCATGATATTCAACATATCTGATCTAATCTTCCCTTAACCGAAAAAAAATAGGGGGTTGTGTGAGAACCTAGGGAGAGAGGAGGAGGGGGAGGGGAGGGAAGGGGAGAAAAGCGGGAAACAGTAAGGGGGGAGAGGCCAGAGAGAATGAGAGGCGAAGTGGAGGGGGAGAGGAAGAGAGAGGTAAAGAGAGGAGGGTGGCGGTGTCACCCTCCAGCCAGGCAGGGTCCTCGTATCAAGGAGTGTCCGCATTAAGTCATCTCCCGGAGGTAGGCCTCGGTGTAGATGAAGTGTTGCCAGGGGCGCCAGGTCTCCCGAAAGGCTTCCTCCCTGTCATGCAGGGTGGCCGTAAGATCTTCCATGTCCCGCATATCATTGACCCTTGCATACCACTGAATCTTCGTTGGTGGGATTACCGATCTCCAAAATAGAGGGATGCAGGCCTTGGCCGCATTAAGCAGATGTATGGTGAGTGAGACTTTATATTTCTTAATTGAACTTCTAGAAAGGTGCAGTAAACAGGCCCCGGGGTCTCCCCCCAGTGCGACACCCGTCAGATGTTCGACCGTATCCGTCACCTCTTTCCAGAACGGTTTAATCTTGGGACAGTCCCAGAAAATGTGCAACATTGTTCCCTCTCCTGCTCCACAACGCCAACATAGATCCGGCACCTGCGGGAGAAACCTGTGAAGAGTGGATGGTACTCTGTACCATCTGGTCACAATCTTGTAGCAAGTCTCCTGGACCCTTGTGGCCAGAGATGATTTTTGGGCAAAGTGTAAGATCTTTTCCCTTTGTGTTTCATCAAAATGCGCTCCCAGTTCCGTCTCCCATTTAGTAAGGAAGGGGGGGACAAAACCTTCAGCCGGGGCGATCAAAGAGAGGTAGATCAGGGATAAAGAGTGGCGTATGGGTTCTCTGCGGTGGCAGATACGTTCCAATTCCGTAAGTGGGCGTGGGGGACCTAGAGTTCGGGCGCTTCGGCGCAAAAAGTTACGCAGTTGGAGACCACTCAGGAAGTCCAATGGCCTGTCTAGGATTTCTATTCCCGCGGTTGTCTTGAGCTGGCCACCGGGATCCAGGAAGTCATGGATGTATCTGCTATTTAAACAAATTACACCAAGTTCCCTGCATATAGCAAAGTCTAAACATGAACAGTGCAGCAGACAACAACAGTATTTATTTAAAAGAGTACTGTGACATCAAACTGTTGTGTATAATACATACATACAGTGCTGGCCTGGAGCAGTAGTTTACATTTTAATATTTTCTTTTATGAAAAAGTAAACTATAACTTGTAAACAGTAACACCTACATCTATATAACACAGAGCACTTCCAGTTATTGACTGGCAAACATCACAGTGAACCTGTAACACAGTCACACACTGTGTTGCAGAACTTCCTGGTTCACAATGATAATTGTTTGCCAATACCACCACCACCACCAGCGCCAGTGAGTCAACACAGATGGCTAGATCGGCGTTATAAGCTCTCGGAGTTGTGTCACCCAGTCACTTTACAGAAAACGTTACCTGCACTCTACCACAATACACCTGTAACTGAAGCCAAGCCAAGCCACCATTAGAGGAAGTCTGAAAATCCTTGACAGAATAAATTGTCAACTAAATCTAAAAACTTTGGACAAATCTTTATGGGATCACAAATATACAGTTACACACCACAATACCAAAAAACACACACATCACTGAATCATAATGGTAAAGGGCAGGCCATAGGTCAGGCGCCGGCAATGGCACAGGCACAGTCAGACATGAGGTCAGGTAGGTGTGTGTTTTTATTTGTGTGATCCAATAAAGATTTACTCCAGGTTTTAAAATTTAATTTATTCTTTCAAAGATTTGCCTTCCTCTGGTGGCTTGGCGGGCGTCAGTTGTCTGGAATTAAATACAATTTTAGAATTTTATTTGGCTGAGGGTTGAGTTGACCCCCCCAAACATTGACATTTGACAATATAACATCAAGTGTGAAAATTCGATGGACACATTCATTTTTGAAGATTGTGTCCGACACAATCTTCAAAAATAAACCATTTATCTCCATCTCCCCCCAGTGCTAGCAAAGCTTGTTGTCACTCAAGTCGTCACTCAGTCACTTTACAGAAAACGCTACCTGCACTCTACCACGATACACCTGTAACTGAAGCCAAGCCAAGTCACCATTAGAGGAAGCCCAAAAATCCTTGACAGAATAAATTATCAATTGAAGCTTAAAACCTTGAGTTAAACCGTTATGGGATCAGAAATATGCACACACAATACCAACAAAAAACACACACGTGACGTCACGTCAGTTGTGAATCATGAGAAAGGGCAGGCCACTGTGTGAACAACGCACTAACGCAGGCAAGTGGCACAGTCAGTCAGCCACTCATCAGGTCGGTGTGTGATTTTTCTTTTGTGTGTGTATATTTGTGTGATCCAATAAAGATTTACTCCAAGTTTTAAGATTCAATTTATTCTTTCAAGGATTTGCCTTCCTCTGGTGGCTTGGCGAGCGAGTCAGTTGTCTGGAATTAAATACAGAATTGATTTGGTTGAACGTTAAACCCCTAGAAACAGACAGGCAGTCACAGAGCATGACAGACACACTGTGACATTGAACACGCCACAGTCACATGACATGACGAGTTGACAACACTAGTATAAAAATTCAAAATGGACAGTTGGACACACAATAGAAAACCATTCTCCATCTCCTCCAGTGCTAGAAAAGCTATATCAAATATAATATTTATATGACATACATACATAGTATACTGAGTACTCCATGTTCAGTTCACTGTGATGATCATTGATTGTTTGCAATTGCCAGTGCCACGGCCACCTGCAGGCCTGCTGCCACCAAGTCAGTCAAAAACAGTGTGACTGTGACTGCGTTGAGTTGACGCTAGACTAGACTAGAGTGGCATAACTGGCGTTATAAGGTCTTGTTGACAATGACATAGGGAATAGATAGGAGGGACTCTGGTGGGAAAAAAAAGAAAAAGGGATGTAGAGATGAAGGGGAATGGTGGGGACTGGGGAGAGGGGGATGGTTGTAGAAGGGGGGTGGGGGGGAGAGAGGGGTATGGCATTGGTATTTGGTAGGGGAGGGAAAGGGGACGGGGGAAAAGGGAAGGGAAAAGGGGAAGGGGAAGGGAAAAGGGGGGAAAAGGGAAAAGGGAAAAGGGGGGAAAAGGGAAAAGGTGGAAAAGGGAAAAGGGAAAAGGTGGAAAAGGGAAAAGGGGGAAAAGAAAGAAAGAAAGAGACAGAGAGAAAGAAAGAGACAGTGAGAAAGAAAGAGACAGAGAGAAAGAAAGAGACAGAGAGAAAGAAAGAGACAGAAAGAGACAGAGAGAAAGAGAGACAGAAAGAGACAGAGAGAAAGAAAGAGACAGAGAGAAAGAAAGAGACAGAGAGAAAGAAAGAGACAGAAAGAGACAGAGAGAAAGAAAGAGACAGAGAGAAAGAAAGAGACAGAGAGAAAGAAAGAGACAGAAAGAGACAGAGAGAAAGAAAGAGACAGAAAGAGACAGAGAGAAAGAAAGAGAAAGAAAGAGACAGAGAGAAAGAAAGAGACAGAAAGAGACAGAGAGAAAGAAAGACAGAAAGAGACAGAGAGAAAGAAAGAGACAGAGAGAAAGAAAGAGACAGAAAGAGACAGAGAGAAAGAAAGAGACAGAGAGAAAGAAAGAGACAGAGAGAAAGAAAGACAGAAAGAGACAGAGAGAAAGAAAGACAGAAAGAGACAGAGAGAAAGAAAGAGACAGAAAGAGACAGAGAGAAAGAAAGAGACAGAAAGAGACAGAGAGAAAGAAAGAGACAGAAAGAGACAGAGACAGAAAGAGACAGAGAGAAAGAAAGAGACAGAGAGAAAGAAAGAGACAGAAAGAGACAGAGAGAAAGAGACAGAGAGAAAGAAAGAGACAGAGAGAAAGAAAGAGACAGAAAGAGACAGAGAGAAAGAAAGAGACAGAGAGAAAGAAAGAGACAGAAAGAGAAAGAAAGAGACAGAAAGAGACAGAAAGAGACAGAGAGAAAGAAAGAGACAGAAAGAGACAGAGACAGAAAGAGACAGAGAGAAAGAAAGAGACAGAGACAGAGAGAAAGAAAGAGAGAGAGAGAGAAAGAGAGAGACAGATAGAAAGAAAGAGAGAGAAAGAGAGAGAGAGAGAGAGAGAAAGAGAGAAGTTCTCCTCCTTTCATTCTCTCTCTCCATCTTTCCTTCTCTCTGAGAAGGAAAGAAAGAGGGAGAGAGAAAGAAGGAAGGAAAGAGGGAGCGAGAAAGAAGGAAGGAAAGAGGGAAAGGGGAAGAGGGGAAGAGGGAAAGGGGAAGAGGGCCTTAAAGGGAAAGGGTAGGGGGAGCGGGAAGGGGAGTAGAGGGACTAGGGGAGAGGGCGAGACTGGGAGGGGAGACAGAGACTGGGCCGAGGCTTGGTTGGCAATTGGCATCAGTTGTTTGGAACTTTTAGTATTTGGCTGAGGGTTAAAGTAACCCCTACTTTTTTAAAAAAAAAAATTTTAAATCTTTTTTTGACAATCTTCAAAAATCAAAATCTCAGTGGCAGACACTGACAGTGACAGTGCTGTGCTATAAACAAAATATATAAAGTTAACAACACTGGTGTGTGGTCACTCAGTGGTGTGGCAGACTAACAGTGGGCTGGGCAAGGGCAGGGGCAGTGGCTGTGGCACTGGCAGACACAACAGTACATCAGCACTTCCTGGATAAAAAAAATGGGTCACTGCAAAGCGCAAGCAATGCTGCTCAGGATTTGGGAATGTGTAGATTTTTCTGTAAGAACACTAGTTGATCCACATGCTCTGGTTTGAGTGCGCTTCTTTTTGCAGTTACCACATCTCCTGCAGTGGAGAAAACCCGCTCTGCAGACACGCTTGTGCCTGGGATACACAAGTATTGCTTTGACAGCTGGGAAAGGAGGGGAAATATGACCTCATGCTCACACCACCAGTTCAAAGGGTCCTCAGTGAGAGGCAGAGGTGGGGCTTTACAATATTTTTCCATTTCCTCTTCAGCCTTGGCATAGGGGGTCTTGGGTTCTATTGTACCTTCAGTGTCAGTGAAAGACTGTCCCAGCAAACTCATGAGCAGCGATCTGGCCTTTCTTTTGGGAGGAGATGGAGAATGGTTGTCCTCGACGGGTGAACTTTCTTCTTCTTCCAGAGTTTCTTTTCTTCTTGGCAGTGGCACTTGATCCTCCTCCTCATGTGTCCTCCTAGATGTAATCTGTGTTTGAACATAAAAGAATAGGAAAAAAAATAAATAAAACACATTGTCAATTGCCTATGATTCTGATGGGGTGATGAAAAAGCACAGGAAACGGACGATGCAGTTCCTGCACCGCATCAGACTCAGAAGCGTGGCTTACACTATGTAGCAAGCTCTAGCTAGCTACTAGTTACAGTTCGTTTCAAGAAACATGATGAAATTCAAATCAATTGAATTACCTCCACAGATGCAGCCTCCTCAGTCACTCCTTTGTATATCTCCAATTTCTCCTCCTCTGTGAGGATAAAAGGCAGTCCCTTAAAGCGAGGATCCAGTGCAGAGGCTGTATGTAGGATCTTCTTCTCTGCCTCACTGCTGTACCTCTTCTGAAGATCTGTTCTGATGGCATTCTTGATCTCATGGATCATGGGTGTGCCTCCCATGGTGTCTGTCATGCTCTGGAGGAGTTGTGCATTTAGAGGGGCAATGAGAGAAACTGTTGGATTGCGCTCTTCTGACATCAGCATGGTTGCATCCTTCATTGGCTTTAATGCACGCACAGCATCCTCTGCATTTGACACATCTGTTTCGTTGAGAGTGCAGAGATCGGACTCTCCTCTTCTGACTTCTGGAGACAGCAAGGTGGCACAGACTGCAGGTTGTTGTTCTAAGAACCTCTCGACCATGTCATATGTGCTGTTCCATCTTGAAAGAATGTGGATATCCGTCGCACTCTGCCAAGAAGCCTGGAGAGTGTGGCCACTTTCAGCGCTCGCTGGGATGCAAGGTTTAGTGTATGGGCGAAGCATTTCACATGGGGGAATTTGCCAACTTGAGCTGCAACAATCATGTTTGACGCGTTGTCGGTCACAAGCACTACAGATTTATCGGACAGTTGCCATTCTTCCACAACACGAGACAGTAGCTCTGCCAGATGAGCACCTGTGTGAGACTCATAAATGGCTCTCGTTTGCAGCACATGCGACAAGATCTTCCACTCCTTAACGTAATGTGCTGTTATTGTAACATAAGACTCTGTCGTGACTGAAGTCCATGAATCACACGTTATTGCGACTCAACTTGCTTGGCTCATTGACGCAATTATCTGAGCTTTAGTTTCGTGGTAGAGTGCAGGTATAACATTTTCTGTAAAGTGACTTCGTGATGGGATCTTGTAACGCGGCTCTATCGTCTTCAACAGGTAGCGAAACCCAGTGTTCTCCACAACAGAGTAAGGGCGAAGGTCCTTAGCTATGAAAGCTGCCACAGCTTTTGTTATTCTCTTCCCCTTTTCAGAGTTGAGCGGCAAAGTTGAGAGTATTGCATCAATTCTTGGCTAAGCTGGGTCTATTGACTTGGCGGCATTGGTGGTGGTGGTGGCAGGTGTTAGCATCTCTGAGTGAAAACGGCTAGCGTGGTTTCTCATATTAGTAGTATTCCCTAGATATTTAATTTTTGTGTGACAGGCTTTACACACGGCGTATGACTTGTCCAATTCAAGCTTCCCACTTGTTTGTTCATGTTCATAAAAGCCAAAATGTGCCCAGATGTTTGCTTTTAAAAAGCTAGGTGTATTTTTTATCTCTCGGTCTTTTTGGTCTCCTTCTGCCATTTTTTTTTACTAGTCTAGCAGCAGTAGCATGCCATGTAATTGTTGTGACAGGGGTGATGACGAGAATGTTGTCTACTACAAACTCTGTCAGTATTAAAAGAAGAGGAAAAAAAAATTAAGTGATTAAACCTAAAGCCTGCCACGAGATCATCAGAAAAGTAACAAGTGTATGTAATTGTATTTGATAATGTTAAACAAATAGTTGCCACAAAATCCTTATTCTACCCCACACGCCATCACTAGCTACTCGCATCGCAGTCGCACTTAGTTGCTATCATGCTACTAGTATATGTGTTAAAAATGCCCTCATCTTATCTGTGATCTGTGCTACTGCTGCTAGCCGGCCAGTCGGCCACCATGGTCATTGGTCAGAGTAGACAATAGACATCAACTGGCACTGCACTAGTCAAGTCATTGGTCAATGGTCATTGAACAACACGTCACAAACAGCTACAAACAACATATGTCCCTGTCCTGCCAACATTCCCCCCCCCCCCCAAATGACAATGTGAATGTATGCCATTTAATTATTTCTAGTTTTATGTATTCATTGTCTTAGTGAATGATTCACATCACAACTTCATTAGTTATCTTGTTGTTTGTGTGTGTATCACTATCACTGTATATTATCATTTATTATGGTTTTGCTCATCACTGCCCCTGTGTCCCACACGTCGTGCACTGCAGCAGCATGTGTGGGGCAGTGATGAGCAAAACCATACATCATCAATCATACAAGTGAAGTTGTGATCAATCACTAAGACAAGACATTGAACATTCAATAGATTAGAGATAGACCTACAGTCATAAACCTAAACCATAATTAATTAAATGCATTGGCCATGGTCACTTAAACTCACTTTCTTTAACCCTTTCATGACTAAGCCTATTTCTCTGACATTTGGTGTTTTTTAAAAGGTCAAAATCCATATTTTTTGATAGAACATTACTTAGAAAACCCCCAAACATTATATATATTTTTTAGCAGAGAATCAATCTAGAGAATAAAATGGCGATTGTTGCACTTTATGTCACACTGTATTTAATGTATTATGCAGCGGTCTTTTAAATGCAACTTTTTTTGGGGAAAAAAAAAAAAGATAATTTCATGAATTTTAAAAAAAACGAAACAGCAAAGCTTAAGTTAGCCTAAATTTTTTGGTATAATTTGAAATATGATGTTACGCCGAGTAAATAAATAACAAACTTGTCGTGTTTTAAAATTGCGCACACTTGTAGAATGGCGACAACTACGGTATCTAAAAATATCCAAAGGCGACACTTTTTAAAAAAATAACGGTTAACACAGGTTAGAGTTACAGAGGAGGTCTGGTGCTAGAATTATAATTATTGCTCTCGCTCTGACGATCCCAGCGATACCTCACATGGGATTTGAGCACCGGTATTATGCGGGCCGGGTGCAACTTGCCGAGCCAACTTCATATATGCATTTTCTTTGCTGCGGGGCGCTCGGCGCAAAGGGGTTAACGTTTAGGAATACAGAATGGCAAGGCATTGGCAAGCAGTGCACCATCATTATTAACATTTATTATTTACATTTTACACTCCACACAATGCAA
The DNA here is from genome assembly GCF_042186555.1 of Aquarana catesbeiana. NCBI lineage: Eukaryota > Metazoa > Chordata > Amphibia > Anura > Ranidae > Aquarana > Aquarana catesbeiana. Next base: position 250,673,020 of record NC_133329.1, read on the forward strand.
TGCTTCAGAGATACAGTGGGTTACCTACCTGACCTGTGATGATGACGAGCTGAGCGCAGTGGCACTCACTGCTGGTGCTGGAGTGGGTCTCTCTCTTCTCCTTTTCTACTGCTGCGCTGCCTGTGAGTGCGGAGGACTGGAGTCTGAGGAGGAGTGGACACTGGACAGAATAACAACAAGTTTAGTGAGTGTACTTCTTCATTAATTTCATACTGTGTGTGATAGTAGTGACACTGACATGACAGTCAGTTAGTTACCTACCTGATTAATTATGATGATGGTGGTACTACTGTACTACTGGGCTGAGCTGCTGAGCAGTGTGGTACTACTAGTAGTCTGGTACTGTGTCTGTCTGGCATCGACTGGCACTCACTGCTGGTCTCTTCTTCTGCTGCTGCCTGGACTGTGAGGACAGTCACAGGACACAGTCAGTCACTAGGACAAACAAAATCAGTGCGGCCTGGTGGCTAGCTCGGGTCTCTCTCTCCCAGTCCTACTCCTCCTGTGTCCCCTGAGCGCCGAGGTGAACGAGGCCGGTCTCCCCCCCCACCGTCCGTCCCCCCCCCCCCACCGTCCGTTCCCCCCCACCATAACACTTACACTACAGCCTGCCTGAGTGCTGCTCAGCTGCACACAATTAGCAGGAGCCCACTGGTAGGAGAGGAATGCTCTGGGGGGACCGGGACGCGGAGGAGGTTGGACGGACACTTGCTGTTGTGTTGCGGCAGTCAGTCTCCTCTCTCTGAGCCGCGACACAGGGGGATGACGTCAGCGGGAGGCGGGAGTCGGGAGGAAACGGCGCGAAAGCTTCGGCTGCTTTCGGCTCCACTCGGAATGGCGCGAAAACTTCGGCTGCTTTCGGAGGCTGGGGCACGGTGCGAGGATGACGTCATCCTCCATAATCGATGCCTTAAGGCTACAGCATCGATGCCGAATCGTGGACGGCCGATTGCCGATGCATCGATTTGGCGATTAATTTCAACAGCCCTACTATTAAGCCCTCGGTCAAGGGGTGCAACATTGCCCTTATGGACAATGAAAAATACAGCCAGATGTGTACCAGAATCTTGAGTCACACTGACTGGTATCACCCTGTAAGTCCTGGTACTGTTGTACTATTAATAAGCAGTTTTATTTGCTTATTGACAATGCCTTTTACAATAATGAAATTTCCAAACAAACGCAGAACTTTGTTCGTACTCCTTTTATTGAACAGCTACCTTTTATTCCCTTCCTAAAGTTCACAAAAATGCAATAGAACCCCCAGGCAGGCCCATCATATCTGGAAATGGTGCCATCACAGAGAACCTGTCCAGATTGGTGGGTGAACACATCAGACCTTTTGTCCTTGCCCTTCCTTCCTATATTCGTGACACTATCCATCTTTTGCAAATTCTTGAGGGGGCCAGGTAGCTGAGAGTTCTATTCTAGCCACCATTGATGTAGAGGCTCTCTACATTTCGATTCCACACTCCAGGGGGTTTCATACTTCTTTCTCTTGAATTTATACTTAACCATAACATTTTTTCATTTGACGGTCAGTTTTTCCTCCAGGTACAGGTCGTGGCCATGGGCACTTATTGTGCCCCTGGCTACGCTGATCTGTACCTGGGGGAATGGGAACATGCCATTTTTGAGGATGTGGGTCCCTTTGTGTACCTGTACCACGTTGTCATGTGGCACAGGTACATAGATGACATCTTCATTGTATTGGACGGACCCAAGCATATGCTCCTGGATTGTTTGGCAGCTCTGAATCAGAATGAATTTAATTTGAAGTTTACCATGTTCTTTTATGCCTCCAGAGTCACTTTTTTGGATGTTGAGATATACAAAGATGCTACAAATATGCTCCCATGTAAACTATTCAGAAAACCCACTGCAGGCAACACCATCCTGCACTCATCCAGTTTTCATCCCAAACCTCTTGTCAACTCAATATCATATAGCCAATGTATGCGAATCAAACAAAATTGTTCCGACTATGCAGATTACAAACAGGAGGCTAACAACCTCAAACGTTGTTTGTTGGAAAGAGGTTACAGCCACAAATGTCTTAAGAAGGCATTTAACCGTGTAGATGCAAAAAATAGACATGATCTCCTATTTCCTAAGAAGGTAAAACCCTTGGAGAGTGAGAGTACCAGGATCATTACCACATATACCAATGATCACTCCAAAGTGAAATGTATTTTTGATAAACACTGGCACCTTCTAACGTCTGATCCCACTGTGGGACCTTTTGTACCCCCCGCCCCCCAGTCACCAATAGACGTACCACCTCTGTGGGTGACCTGTTAGTCAGGAGTGAGTTTCGGGGCTCCATCTGTGGAGATCCTTGTAGGCTTACTGGGACATTTCCTTGTGGATCATGTAATTACTGTAAATACATGGACTCTAGGGAGAACATACATCTACCCAATGGCAGCTCCTTTATTCCCAACATTTTGTCAATTGTCAGACGATGGGAGTAGTATATCTATTACAGTGCAGCTGTGGCTTCTATTACATAGGTAAGACCATAGAGAAACTGTGTCAAATGGTCTATCGCCACATCAGGGCCATGAAAATCAGTGACCCTGATCTCCCTCTTGGGAGACATGTGGCACAGGCCCACAGTGGTGTTTTCCCCAAGGTATCCATCCTTGTCTTAAACCGTTTAAATCCCAGCTCCAGGGGAGGAGACTTCAATAAGTCTCTCTTACAACGCGAGTTAAGATGTATATCGAATCTTAATGCTACTTCCCCATCAGGCTGTCAGGGCTGGGCTCAGCCCTTCCTTCTCTGAGCTGGTCGCTCAGCTGTCAGCTAATTGCCAGCTCCTATCTCTCCACAGTTACTCAGCTGTTGATGATATCCTGCTCGTCAGTTCTGCCTTCTTAAGCCTTCCAGTCTAGAAGATCTCTGCCTTCGCCTTGGTCAACATCACAGAAACTATCTCCTGTGATCCCGTTCAAGACTTGCTTTGCTGACATCCCTTCTGGCTCCAGATCCTGCTTGCTGTTTCACTACATTGATCCCTGACTTCTGGCTTGGCTGACTATCTGTTCCGGTCACTGAACTTTGGCTATGTTTTGAATACGTTTGTTTTTTTTACTTTTATTATTAAACAAGTGTGATTTAACTGTACTTCTGTCTCGGCCTAATTTCATGGTTTCTGACAGTAGGCGAAGGCCATGAATTCAGAAGATGCATTCAATGCACTTGTTGGTAATATTTTTTCCAGATTGGATGAACTGGATCACCACATGGATCAGTTTGCTATGGCGTTACAAACGCTCCTGAGTCGCACGGCTCACCTGGAATCTCCCACTGTGGCCACCCCGGTACAACCTATGTTGCAGGCCGACCCTGCTGATGCTCCAGTCTCTGTGCAGGCACCCGCCTCAAGTATTACCTCTATAACAGGTATGTTTGGTTCCGCTCTGCTTCCCCAGCGATTTGGGGGCGATCCAGTCCAATGCAGAGGGTTTCTCAACCAGGTTGAGATATACTTTGAGATGCTGCCCCAGGCGTTTCCCATGGACAGAAGCGAAGTAGGTTTCGTGATATCTTTGCTTTCTGAGAGAGCCTTGGCCTGGGCAAACCCTCCATGGGAGACAAAAAAATCTGTTGTCTTGAGCTGCCCTGAGTTTGTGGCTTCGTTTAAAATGGTATTTGACGTTCCCGCACACTCCGCTTCTGCTGCCAAGTGCCTCATGTCCATCGAATAGAGTACGAGAACTGTTGCCAACCATGCCTTCCGTACTCTGGCAGCAGAGGTTGCGTGGAACAATGAGGCCTTCGTGGCTACTTTTTCTCATGGTCTCTCTGATACCATCAAGGATGAGATAGCAGCCCGAAATATACCAGTGAGCTGGAGAAGTTGATCACATTTACCACCCTCATTGACTCCAGACTCAGAGAAAGACTCTCTTTTAAGAAATGCTTGCGGTAGCCTCCTGTACATTTGTCTCTGAGCTTTGCAGTCCCACCTCTGCCTCCCTTACCTCCCACGCCTCCTGGTACCGAGTCGGTCAATGAAGGTGAACCCATGCACTTGGGTTTCATGCGTCTCTCTGCGGATGAGAGAACCTTTAGGAGGAGGGAGAGATTGTGCCTTTATTGTGGCCAGGCAGGTCACTTTTTGAAGTCTTGTCCTAACCATCCAGGGAACGCCCGAACCTTGAGTTCCTGTCACGGACAGACCTTAGGTGGCGTTGTTTCGTCCCCAGTTATCCAGAAGGTAAGCCCCTGGTTCCGCTTACCCTTTCTTGGGCTGAGTCGTCCCTCGAGATACAGGCTCTAATCGACTCTAGGACTGAAGGCCTGTTCATTGATGCTGCCTTTGTATCGAAGCACTCAATTCTGCTGCAGCTGCGTGACACTCCACTTACCATTGAGGCTCTTGACGAGAAACCTCTACAGCCTGCCCATGTGACTCATGAGACAGTTCCGTTATCCGTGGCCGTAGGGGCTCTTCACTATGAGATAATCCAATTCCAAGTTATTTCCTCACCTAAATTTCCGCTGGTTATTGGTTATCCTTGGTTATAGAGGCACAACCCCCTTTTGATTGGCTCCATGCTGAGGTTCTCCCCTGGTCACCACAATGCAGTGAGACATGCTTCCAGAAGGTAGCCAAGGTCCTGTGCACCTCTTCACTCTCCTCTCTGCCGGAGGAGTACCGCGATTTTAGCAATGTCTTTCACAAATGTCAAGCCGGTAGTTTGCCTCCACACCGGCCGTATGATTTGCGCAATTGACCTTCAACCTGTTGCCATACCCCCTCGTGGCCGGGTTTACCCTTTGTCGGTCTTGGAGGATAAGGCCATGGAGGAATATGTTGCAGATGCACTTTCTCAAGGTTTCATCCGCAAATCCTCATCTTCTGCTGGTGCTGGTTTCTTCTTTGTGAAGAAGAAGGGTGGTGAACTGAGACCTTGTATTGATAATAGGGGTCTCAATCGTTTCACGATTAAGAATGCCTATCCGATTCAGTTGATTACGGAATTATTTGACCGCCTCAAGGGAGCAATGTTTTTTTACAAAGCTTGATTTGAGAGGGGCATACAATCTTGTGAGGATTAAGGAGGGCGACGAGTGGAAAACTGCGTTTTATACCAGAACAGGCCATTATAAGTACCTCGTAATGCCTTTTGGCCTTTGTAACGCCCTGGCAGTTTTCCAGGAATTTATTAACAATGTCCTCCGAGATGTGTTGCAGGTATGTGTTGTGGTTTATCTCAATGATATCCTCATATTTTCCAAATCCCTGGAGAGCCACCACACAGATGTCTGTCGTGTGCTTCAGAAACGAAGAGAGAACAATCTCTATTGTAAGCTGTAGAAGTGCGAGTTCCATCGTGAACAGGTTAAATTCCTGGGTTATGTCATTTCCATTCCTCTGCAGCGTTTCCTTGGTTTTGCCAACTATTATCGGAAGTTTATTTGTAACTTCTCATCTCTGGTCAAGCCCCTGACTGTTATGACCAGAAAGGACGGTAACCCACAGAGTTGGTCTCCGGAGTCCATTAAGGCCTTTGAGAGTCTCAAGGCTGCCTTTGTTTCTGCTCCTGTGTTGGCATATCCTAATCCTACCTTACCTTTTATCCTTTTGGTTGATGCTTCTGAGACTGGAGTTGGTGCCCTTCTGTCTCAACGTCCTACTTCTGAGAGTGCTATGCATCCTTGTGGCTACTTTTCCAAGAAATTATCACCTGCGGAGTGCAATTACGAGATTGGTGACAGAGATCTGTTAGCGATCATTTTAGCCCTGAAAGAATGGAGACATCTCCTCGAAGGTACCACTGTGCTGGTTCTCATTCTTACTGACCATAAGAATCTCACATTCTTGTCTGAGGCTAAATGCCTCTCTCCCAGAAGGGCGCGATGGGCTCTATTCTTGCGAAGTTTCAATTACATTGTCTTATTCTTACCTGGTACTAAGAATATAAGGGCTGACGCCTTGTCACGACAATTTTGTTCAACTTCCAAGTTGGAGTCGGTTCCAGTTCCTGTGATTCCTCCCGAACGTATTCTGGCTATGGTTCTCACCAATCTCACTTCTCCTTTGGGTGACAAAATTCTTGCTGCTCATGTCCATGCTCCTCCTGAGAAACCTTGTGACCGCTGCTTTGTCCCAGAGAGTCTCCATACTGCCGTGCTCCAGACTTACCACTCTCCCAAGGCTGCTGGCCACCCTGGGAAGAATCAACTCTTTTGGGCCATTTCCCAACAATTCTGGTGACCTAGTCTACGTGCTGATGTAACTGCCTTCGTAGCTGCCTGTTCCGTGTGTGCTCAGAGTAAGACTCAACGACACCTTCCAGTGGGCCTCCTACAACCCATACCCAATGTAGAGAGGCCCTGGACCCACCTATCTATGGATTTCATTGTGGAGTTACCCAACTCCCAGAGCAACACAGTTATCCTTATGGTGGTTGACCGGTTCTCAAAGAAGTTGCCCACTTCTAAGGAAATGGCTTCCATTTTTGCTCGGGAGATCTGTCGCTTACATGGGCTACCCAAAGTGATTGTCTCGGACAGGGGTAGTCAGTTTGTGTCCCGGTTCTGGTGAGCTTTTGGTGCACAGTTGAAAATTCAGCTTGCTTTCTCCTCTGCGTATCACCCGCAGTCTAATGGGGCCACAGAATGAGCTAATCAGTCCGTGGAGCAATTCCTACGTTGCTATATTTCTGACCATCATAACAACTGGTTAGACCTAGGGCAGAGTTTGCTCACAATAGTGCCTTGAATTCTGCTTCTCGTTTGTTCGTTTGTCCCCGTTTATGGCGAATCATGATTTTCAACCTTCCATGTTGCCTGACTCATTTGTTCCGCAGAGTATTCCTGCGTTAGAGGAGCATCCCCGTGGTCTTCGTTTCACTTGGGCACAAGTCCAGGAGGCTTTGCGACATGCTAATGATAGGTACAGACTCCATGCTGACCTCAGATGCCTACCTGCGCCTTCCCACCAGGTTGGGGACAGGGTTTGGCTGTCATTTCGCAACCTCAGACTTCGTGTTTCCTCACTGAAGTTCGCACCTCGGTTTATTGGGCCTTTCCGTATTCTATTCTTCGCAGGATTAACCCAGTGGCTTACGTATTAGACCTTCCTTCTAACATGCGCAAAGCCTCCTTAACTTGTGCCCAAGTGGAACGAAGACCACGGAGATATTCCTCTAACACAGGAATACTCTGCGGAACAAACGAGTCAGGCAACATGGAAGGTTGGAAGCCATAAACGCGGACAATCAGGAAGCAGAATTCAAGGCACTGTTGTGAGCAAACTCTTATCATGGTAATAGGTCTGACCAGTTGTTATGATGATCAGAAATATAGCTACGTTGGAATTGCTCCAAGGACTGATTGGCTTGTTCTGCCACCCCAGACTGCGGGAGATACACAGAGGAGAAAGCAAGCTAAATTCCCAACTGTGCACAAAAGGCTCGCCAGAACCGGGACACAAACTGACTACCCCTGTCTGAGACAATCACCTTGGGTAGCCCAGGTAAGCGAAAGATCTCCTGAGCAAAAATGGAAGCCAGTTCCTTAGAAGTGGGCAACTTCTTAAGTGGAATACAATGACATATCTTTGAGAACCGGTCAACCACCATAAAGATAACTGTATTGCCCTGGGAGTTGGGTAACTCCACAATGAAATCCATAGACAGGTGGGCCCAGGGCCTCTCTCCATTGGGTATGGGTTGTAGGAGGCCCACTGGAAGGTGTCATGGAGTCTTACTCTGAGCACACACGGAACAAGCCACCAGAATTGTTGGGAAATGGCCCAAAAGAGTTGATTCTTCCCAGGGTGGCCAGCAGCCTTGGGAGAATGGTAAGTCTGGAGCATGGCAGTACGGAGACTCTCTGGGACAAAGCAGCGGTCACAAGGTTTCTCAGGAGGAGCATGGACTTGAGCAGCAAGAATTTTGTCACCCAAAGGAGAAGTGAGACTGGTGCGAACTGTAGCCAGAATACGATCAGGAGCAATCACAGGAACAGGAACCGACTCCAACTTGGAAGTGGAGGAAAATTGTCGTGACAAGGCGTCAGCCCTTACATTCTTAGTACTGGGTAAGAATGAGACAATGTAATTGAAACTTGACAAGAAAAGAGCCCATCGCACCCTTCTAGGAGAGAGGCATTTAGCCTATGACAAGAATGTGAGATTCTTATGGTCAGTAAGAATGAGAACCGGCACAGTGGTACCTTCGAGGAGATGTCTCCATTCTTTCAGGGCTAAAATGATCGCCAACAGCTCTCTGTCACCAATCTCATAATTGCACTCCGCAGGTGACAATTTCTTGGAAAAGTAGCCACAAGGATGCATAACACTCTCAGAGGTAGGACGTTGAGACAGAAGGGCGCCAAGACCAGTCTCAGAAGCATTAACCTCAAGGATTAAAGGTAACGTAGGATCAGGATGTGCCAACACAGGAGCAGAAACAAAGGCAGCCTTGAGACTCTCAAAGGCCTTAATGGACTCCGGAGACCAACTCTGTGGGTTACCGTCCTTTCTGGTCATATCAATCAGGGGCTTGACCAGAGACGAGAAGTTACGAATAAACTTCCGATAATAGTTGGCAAAGCCCAGGAAACCCTGCAGAGGACTTAAACCCACAGGTCGGGGCCACTGTAGAACTACCGAAAATTTCTCTTGGTTCATCGAAAAACCAGCAGTGGAAATGACATAACCCAGGAATTTAACCTGTTCACGATGGAACTCGCACTTCTCCAGTTTACAATAGAGATTGTTCTCTCTTAGTTTCTGAAGCAAATGACAGACATCCGTGTGGTGGCTCTCCAGGGACTTGGAAAATATGAGGATATCATCGAGATAAACCACCACACATAACTGCAACAAATCTCGGAGGACGTCATTAATATATTCCTGGAAAACTGCTGGGGCGTTACAAAGGCCAAAAGGCATTACGAGGAAATCATAATGGCTTGTTAAACGCAGTTTTCCACTTGTCGCCCTCCTTTATCCTCACGAGATTGTATGCCCCTCTCAAATCAAGCTTTGTGAAAAACGTTGCTCCCTTGAGGCGGTCAAATAATTCCATAATCAATGGAATCGGATAGGCATTCTTAATCATGAAACGATTGAGATCCCTATAATCAATACAAGGTCTCACTTCCCCACTCTTCTTCTTCACAAAGAAGAAACCAGCACCAGCAGGAGATGAGGATTTGCCGATGAAACCTCGAGAAAGTATCCTTCAAGATCGACAAAGGGTAAACCCGGCCATGAGGGGGTATGGCACCAGGTTGAAGGTCAATTACGCAATCATACAGCCGATGTGGAGGCAAACTACCGGCTTGACCTTTGTCAAAGACATCGCTAAAATCGCAGTACTCCTCCAGCAGGGAGGAGAGTGAAGAGGTGCACAGGACCTTGGCTACCTTCTGGAAGCATGTCTCACTTCATTGTGGTGACCAGGAGAGAACCTCAGCACGGAGCTAATCAAAAGAGGGGTTGTGCCTCTGTAACCAAGGACAACCAATAGCCAGTGGAAACTTAGGTGAGGAAATAACTTGAAATTGGATTATCTCATGGTGAAGAGCCCCTACGACCATGGACAATGGAACCGTCTCATGGGTCACATGGGCAGGTTGTAGAGGTTCCCCCGTCAAGAGCCTCAATGGCAAGTGGAGTGTCACGCAGCTGCAGCGGAATTGAGTGCTTTGATACAAAGGCAGCATCAATGAACAGGCCTGCAGCCCCAGAGTCAATTAGAGCCAGTATCTCGATGGACGACTCAGCCCAAGAAAGGGTAACTGGAACAAGGCGCTTAGCCTTCTGGATAACTGGGGAGGAAACAACGCCACCTAAGGTCTGTCCGTGACAGGACCTCAAGGTTCGGGCGATCCCTGGATGGGTAGGACAAGACTTCAAAAAGTGACCTGCCTGGCTAAAATAAAGGCACAATCTCTCCCTTCTCCTAAAGGTTCTCTCATCCGCAGGGAGACGCGTGAAGCCCAAGTGCATGGGTTCACCTTCACTGACCGACTCGGTACCAGGAGGCATGGGAGGTGAGGGAGACACGGGTGGGACTGCAAAGCTCGGAGACAAATGTACAGGAGGCTTCCGCAAGCGCTCCTTAAAGAGAGTCTTTCTCTGAGTCTGGAGTCAATGAGGGTGGCAAATGTGATCAACTTCTCCAGCTCAGTGGGTATATCGCGGACTGCTATCTCATCCTTGATGGAATCCGAGAGACCATGAGAAAGAGCAACCACGAGGGCCTCATTGTTCCACGCAACCTCTGCTGCCAGAGTATGGAAATCAATGGCGTAGTCGGCAACAGTTCTCGTACTCTGTTCGATGGACATGAGGCACTTGCAGCAGAAGCGGAGCGTGCGGGAATGTCAAATACCCTTTTAAACGAAGCCAAAAACTCAGGGTAGCTCAAGACAACAGGTTTTTGCGGCTCCCATAGAGGGTTTGCCCAGGCCTAGGCTCTCTCAGAAAGCAAAGATATCACAAAACCTACTTTGCTTCTGTTCATGGGAAACGCCTGGGGCAGCATCTCAAAGTATATCTCAGCCTGGTTGAGAAACCCTCTGCATTGGACTGGATCACCCCCAAATCGTTGGGGAAGCGGAGCAGAACCAGACATACCTCTTATAGAGGTAATACTCGAGGCGGGTGCCTACACAGAGGCTGGAGCAGCAGCAGTGTCAGCCTGCAACATAGGTTGTACCGGGGCGGGCACAGTGGGAGATTCCAAGTGAGCGTGCCACTCAGGAGCGTTTTGTAACGCTATGGCAAACTGATACATGCAGTGATCCAGTTCATCCAATCTGGAAAAAATATTACCAACAAGTGGATTGACTGCATCTTCTGAATTCATGGACTTCACCGACTGTCAGAAACCATGAAATCAGGCCGAGACAGAAGTACAGTTAAATCACACTTGTTTAATAACAAAAGTAAAAAGAACAAATGTAGCCAAAACATAGCCAAAGTTCAGTAACCGGAACAGATAGTCAGCCAAGCCAGAGGTCAGGGATCAATGTAGTGCAACAGCAAGCAGGATCTGGCGCCAGAAAGGATGTCAGCAAAGCAAGTCGTAGCCTCCCTGCCGGTATTCCCGAGTGTGGCTCGGGGTTAAAATTCAGTACCATTAGCGGTAACCCCGAGCCACACTCGGGATCGCATTGCAGGATCCTGGGGCGGCTTTACTTACCTTGTCCCCGGGATCCTGCGATGTCCCCCGCAGTGTCCGAGGGCTCCGTCCTCCTCCGAAGCCTCTCCGTGCCAGGCTCCGTTCCCTGCGAGCGGCGCGACGCACGGGGGCGGAGCCTGGCAGCAAATTCAAAAAAAGTAAAAAATCATAACACATACAGTACTGTAATCTTACAGATTACAGTACTGTATGAAATGATTTCACATCCCTTTTGTCCCCAGTGCTCTGGCCCATGCCCTGCATGCAGTTTTACATGATATACACTGTTCTTTCTGCCTGGAAACTGGAGATTGTCCATAGCAACCAAAAAGTGTCCCTTTACGTCAAAAGTGGCTTTAGACCAGCTAGAAAACAGCGATAGTAAATTAGAACACTTGCAGAATTGAGCGATAGTGAATTGTGGGGAAATTTATTTTATTACTATTTTTTTTAATTTTTTTTAATTATTTATTTTTATTTATTATATTATAATTTATGTTTTTGTGTTTCAAACTTTATCATACCCGGGATATCTACTAGACTCTGGTTTGGACAGATTTAAGTGTGTTATTGTTAAGATTTACAGACCTACAATATAAAACGCCAAATTTCCATGCAAAATAATTGTACCGCTTTCAGCACCTAAAATCCGAAAGAATCATACCGCCAGGGAGGTTAAACAGAATCGCATGAGAATGTTTCTGTGATGTTGACCAAGGCGAAGGCAGAGCTCCTCTGGACTGGACGCCTTAAGTAGGCAGGACTGATGAGCAGGATATCATCAACAGCTGAGTAACTGTGGAGAGATAGGACCTGGCAATTAGCCGACAGCTGAGCAGCCAGCTCAGAGAAGGAAGGGCTGAGCCTAGCCCTGACAGGGGTAATGCTAATTTGCTGTCCCTTCAAAATAACTCACACAGCCATTAATGTCTAATCCGCTGGCGACAAAAGTGAGTACACCCCTAAGTGAAAATGTCCAAATTGGGCCCAATTAACCATTTTCCCTCCCCGGTGTCATGTGACTCATTAGTGTTACTAGATCTCAGGTGTGAATGGGGAGCAGGTGTGTTAAATTTGGTGTTATTGCTCTTACTCTCTCATACTGGTCACTGAAAGTTCAACATGGCAACATGGCACCTCGTGGCAAAGAACGCTCTGAGGATCTGAAAAAAAGAATTGTTGCTCTACATAAAGATGGCCTAGGCTATAAGAAGATTGCTAAGACCCTGAAACTGAGCTGCAGCACGGTGGCCAAGACCATACAGCGGTTTAACAGGACAGGTTCCATTTAGAAAAGACCATGGTCGACCAAAGAAGTTGAGTGCAAGTGCTCAGCATCATATCCAGAGGTTGTCTTTGTCATTGTCATTGTCATTGCTGCAGAGGTTGAAGGAGTCAGCCTCAGTGCTCAGACCATATGCCGCACGCTGCATCGAATTGGTCTGCATGGCTGTCATCCCAGAAGGAAGACTCTTCTAAAGATGATGCATAAGAAAGCCCACAAACAGTTTGCTGAAGAAGCAGACTAAGGACATGGATTACTGGAACCATGTCCTGTGGTCTGATGAGACCAAGATAAACGTATTTGGTTCAGATAGTGTCAATCGTGTGCAACCAGATGAGGAGTACAAGGACAAGTGTGTTTTGCCTACAGTCAAGCATGGTGGTGGGAGTGTCATGGTCTGGGGCTGCATGAGTGCTGCCGGCACTGGTGAGCTACAGTTCATTTGAGGGAACCATGAATGCCAATATGTATTGTGATATACTGAAGTAGAGCATGATCCCCTCCCTTCGGAGACTGGGCCACAGGGCAGTATTCCAACATAACGACCCCAAACACACCTCCAAGACGACCACTGCCATGCTAAAGAAGCTAAGGGTAAAGGTGATGGACTGGCCAAGCATGTCTCTAGACCTAAACCCTATTGAACATCTTTGGGGCATCCTCAAACGGAAGGTGGAGGAGCACAAGGTCTCTAACATCCACCAGCTCCGTGATGTCGTCATGGAGGAGTGGAAGAGGACTCCAGTGGCAACCTGTGAAGCTCTGGTGAACTCCATGCCCAAGAGGGTTAAGACAGTGCTGGAAAATAATGGCGGCCACACAAAGTATTGACACTTTGGGCCCAATTTGGACATTTTTACTTAGGGGTGTACGCACTCAGCAAATTTACAAAGTTATGCAAGCTGTACACTCACTACTATACATTTCACCAAAGTGTCATTTCTTCAGTGTTGTCACATGAAAAGATATAATAAAATATTTACATAAATGTGAGGGGTGTACTCACTTTTGTGAGATACTGTATGCTACTATTATAATTTATAAATTGTCCTGATTTATTTGAGTTACTTTTGTCTACCTTTTTCCTTCCCTTCCTCTCTTCTTTCTCTCCCCCCCCCTTCCTTTATTTTCCCCCTTTCCCCTCCTCCTTTCCCCTCCCAGTGGTGTGGCCAAGTCATCTCAATGGTATGTCTCTCAATGTTATGTTAGTTGCTAATTATTTAAATGGCATGCCTAAATATTCTCTCTGGATTATCTATGGATTTTCCATTCATTGCATTGTTTTTCCTTGTTTTTTGTCTGTTCTCCAGTAATACAGAATGCTAAAATTACTTTAGCTCTATGCAGTTACAGCAACATTTTGTTTTCTCCTTTGGGATAAACATTTTACATACATGAATAAAAGATAATCATTGTAAGCACCCCTGTTTGTAGTAAATGGTTTGTCCCAACCCTCTAACTGCTATATCTGAAGAACAGCTTGCTCTGTTAAAGGAAGTAGAAAAATAACAGAATTACTGGCTGAATCAGCAGGTGAAAATAAAGAAAAGAACCTGAAAAAAATAAAAGGAATGCGCCCACTACATCTAAGAATTGATAAGCTGCAACTTAATACATTGTTTTATTTTGGGTTTAGTTCCGCTTTAAGATAAACTTTCATTTCGTGTTGAATCTTCTCTGCCCACTATTACAAAGTGAAGAATAATCCACTGATTATTTCTGAGATACATGATGGAAATAAACCTGTAAATATGTTCTACTGTATTCAAAGTGGTATGTATGGTAGTGGTTTTTATGCCAGTTGATTAACAGTCACCCCTGGCAGGAGACAGAAAAAATCTAATAACAACAAAATCATTCTACAGTGGCAACTGTAATGCACAAACATCCAAATAAATACCACCAGATCACATGAGCCACATGTTTGAAGTAGTATATTTACATAACATATAGTAAATGTACAGTGCTAGTTCTTCAGTGCAGTAACCCATGGCAACCAATCAGAATTGAGTCAAAGTCAGACCAGGACAGGATAATTTCTCATTGGTTGTTATAAGTTACTGTTCCTTCCTATACTGTGTTATGAATTAGGAAAATGTCCCTTCCTCCAGATCTACATAATAATGTAACATAATAATAATGAATAATGTAGAATGTTTTATTATATAATCTGTAAAGGACAACTCTTGTGATTGATATGGCTGATGTATGACATTTTGTGCTGTTATAATACTGGGATCTGGAGATCAAATGCAAAAGGTAAGAAAATAATCTACAATAGTACTGCACACGGTATTTGCTGGCATCATGCACTGGGATTACTTATGTATATAAACATCAGTTCATCACAGGATGTATAAAACAAAAGAAATACCTACATTTTCTTTCTGAAAGTGTCCGAAGCACTGGAGAGCATTCAAGAATTCCACGTAAAAAATGTCTTCTTCCCTTCCAGCTAAATACAGCATGGCATAAGAACTGTCCGCACTACAGGAGCCATCTTTGTGAAGACCAGGAAGTGACATACAACCACGCTCTCTCGGGTTACTTAGCAACAGAGTAACAAGCAGGGCTGAGCATATGACTGAGGAGAATCTGCACAATTCCTGAGGACTGGAAGTGGCGGGTTTTGGTGTCTTTGGAAGAAGCTGAAGGAAGATGATAGTCTAGGTAATGTTTGGATTATGTGCATTACTGTGTCTGTTACTATAGTCCAGGGGTAGGCAACCTTTTGAGCATAGTTTGCCGAAATAAGTTTTCAAAGAAATTGAGCGTGCCGATTTTATAACAAAAAAAATGTCAACTTCACACTCTTAATCACAAAAAGGATTTTTATAAAGTAAATGCTGTAAACTACTTTAGTAGTGAGAAATTAACATCCTGCAACTCCACACCTCAGATTAGCCCCTATTCCTGCACATTCACACCTCAGATCACTGTCTCCCTTGCAAATCTGTTTCACCACTGTACCACTCTGCTCATCTGCCCCACCATTGTACCCCCTTTTCTCATCTGCCCCACCATTGTACCCCCTTTTCTCATCTGCCCCACCAATGTACCCCTTTTCTCATCTGCCCCACCAATGTACCCCTTTTCTCATCTGCCCCACCAATGTACCCCTTTTCTCATCTGCCCCACCAATGTACCCCCTTTCTCATCTGCCCCACCACTGTACCTCCATGCACATCTGCCCCACCACTGTATCCCCTGCTCTTCTCCCCCACCATTGTAACCCCCTGCTCATGGGTTCCACCTATGTACCTCCTTTCTCCTCTGCACCCCTCTGCACATCTGCCCCACCTCTGTAGCCCCCTGCTCCTCTGCCCCACTGCTGTAACCCCCTGCTCATCTGTCTCACCACTGTACCTCTTTTCTCCTCTGCCCCAACACTGAACCCCCCTGCTCATCTTTCCCACCACTGTAACCCCCTTCTCATCTGGCCCAACACTGAACCCCCCCCTGCTCATCTGTCTCACCAATGTAACCCCCTTCTCATCTGCCCCGTCACTGTACCCCCCTGATTTTCTGTCCCACCACTGAACCCCCTTCTCATCCCTCCCACCACTGTACCTCCTGCACATCTGCTCCACCACTGTACCCCCTTGCTCTTCTTTCCCACCACTGTAACCCCCCTGCTCATCTGCCCCATCAATGTACCCGCTTTTTTCATCTGCCCCACCACGGTACCTCCCTGCACATCTGCTCCACCTCCATATCCTCATGCTCTTCTGTCTCACTACTGAATCACCTTCTCATCTGTCCTAACACTGAACCCATCTGCTCATCTGCCCCACCACTGTAGCCCACTTTCTCATCTGCCCCACCAATGTACCTCCTGCACATCTGTCTCACCTCTGTTCCCCCTGCTCTCCTGCCCCACCGCTGTAACCCCCTGCTCATCTGTCCCACCAATACACCTCCTTTCACATCTGCCCCACTGCTCTACCCCCCTGTTTTTCTGTCCCACCAATGACCCCCCTTCTCATCTGCCCCAACACTGAATCCCCCTGCTCATCTGTCCCAACACTGTAACCCCCTGCTCTTCTGTCCCTCTGCTGAACCCCCTTCTCATCTCTTCCACCACTGTACCTCTCTGCACATCTGCTCCACCACTGTACCCTTTTCTCATCTATGATATGCGTGATATGCAGAGTGGTGAAAGGAAGTAGAGATGAGACACATCTACCTGTCCTGGTACACTCATCCTGCTGATCAAACTCTCGCATTCAGCCCACGTGCTTGTATGGGATGTATGTGATGTCACATACAAGCATCTGGAATGGAGGCGCAATGATGAGCTCAGGTCAGGGGCATTTTCTGAAAGCAGTGGGCCTGTGTGCAAGATCATAAGTTGGGCCCCCCACAGCTGAGAAAGTGCGGCACTCTGCGCTACAGGAAAAGTTGGGTATGATTTTCATTGCACTGAATACTGGCTGTGGGACACAGAGTGCAGGGTTCAGAAGTAAGTTACGCAAAGGTTCAGGAATAATTTCAACAAAGTTCCCAGAAGCTCAACAGTAATTCTACAAACTGTCACCTGATTGTGGTTTTCTCAATCACAGTGAAATCCCTTCTATCCAAGATTGGTAGTGGCAACCAAGTGAGTCTTATTCCTCCAGATTGTGGACGAGCTAGCGGGACTGTGATTGGCTTTAGCAGTGGCCAATCCCAGTCCTCCTCCTCCTGGAAACAAGGACCCCCCTCCCAGCAGAACTGCACCTATTCTGTTCCCCATCACAAAAGCTGACGATCGCAGCTACAGCAAAATTAGAGAACCAAACAATGTTTCCCATCTTTTACAATGTGTGGGGTGCACAGTGCCTCCCCCTCAGTGCAGGTGCGGTGTGGGGAATTCTGAAATTGGAATGCATTAGTGTCTCACTGACACTTCCCTGCGCTGCTCTGCTAATGGGGGGGGGTTGAGTACTGGCAAAAGAGGCTTCGAGTGGCGCTTGCTGCACCAGTGGCGAGAGTTGCTTACCCCTCCTACATCCAAATATCACCAAGGAGTAAATCCATACATAGGTGAGGGCTGCTTTGTAGCTCTTACTTTATTGTATAGATTTGGAACATAAATGTTCATTGGTCCCCTTGTGTACTGGTGGTTTACTAATAGTATCTGCAGCTGAACATGTCCGTTGTACCCCAGGAGCGCTTCATTCCCCTTCCAACACCGCACAGAAATGCACAAGGGGGAAATAAACGATTTGTATAAATTGTTAGCGTAACATTTAGATAAGGTCGAGTTGATGAGGACACAAACTCACGTGGTGGCACCTGTTTCACAGGTTCGCGATTGCTAAAACGTCAAATGACATTGCACTCAATATTTGATGCTTCTGCAGTAAACACAAATGTCACCCAGTGAGAAAATGACTTAGAACACCCAAACAGTCTATGTTTTCTGAAAGCAGAGGCCCTGGAGAATAAAATGTTGGTTGTTGCAATTTTTTATGTCTTACAATACTTGCACAGCCATTTATTAAACTATACAAACAAATGGCAACCACCTCAACCTATAACTAGCCTTTGCAGCAAGGAGCATATGGAAGGGCGACGCACATCAAAAACAAACAAAAATTCCCAGCTCACTTACCAGCCAGCCTGCAACAAAACCAAATTAACCCTGTCTAGCAGTTCACATTAAAAACAAGGGGTTTAGTCGCACACATTTGCAAACATATGTGTAATCCGGACAGGGTGTCCCATGCAGTGCTGGGACAAGGTCATTCGGTGCCCAGGGCGAAGATGGCAAACTGCGCCCCCCCCCCCCGGGTGTAAGAAAAAAAGCGACCATTCCCTCTGTAATGAGTCCTGCATTGATTATCAGCACAGGGCAACATGTCACTTACCACCGTCACCTGCTGCCAGATGTAGCATGTCACTTGCCACCCTCACCTGCTGCCAGATGCCACGTGTCACTTGCCACCGTCACCTGCTGCTAGATGCCACGTGTAATTCGCCACCGTCACCTGCTGCCAGATGCAACATGTCACTTACCATCGTCACCTGCTGCCAGATGCCATGTGTCATTTGCCACCGTCACCTGCTACCAGATGCAGCATGTCACTTGCCACCCTCACCTGCTGCCAGATGTCATGTGTCACTTACCACTGTCACCTCCTGCCAGATGCCATGTGTCACTTACCACTGTCACCTCCTGCCAGATGTCATGTGTCACTTGCCATCGTCACCTGCTGCCAGATGCAGTGTGTCACTTGCCATCGTCACCTGTTGCCAGATGCCACGTGTCACTTACCACTGTCACCTCCTGCCAGATGCCACGTGTCACTTACCACTGTCACCTCCTGCCAGATGTCAACATCATCACCTCCTGCCAGATGTCAACACCATCACCTCCTGCCAGATGCCATGTGTCACTTACCCCTGTCACCTCCTGCCAGATGCCACATGTCACTTACCACTGTCACTTCCTGCCAGATGTCATGTGTCACTTGCCATCGTCACCTGCTGCCAGATGCAGCATGTCACTTGCCATCGTCACCTGTTGCCAGATGCCACGTGTCACTTACCACTGTCACTCCTGCCAGATGCCACGTGTCACTTTCCACTGTCACCTCCTGCCAGATGTCAACACCATCACCTCCTGCCAGATGCCACGTGTCACTTACCACTGTCACCTCCTGCCAGATGCCACGTGTCACTTACCACTGTCACCTCCTGCCAGATGCCACGTGTCACTTACCACCGTCACCTGCTGCCAGTTGCCACATGTTACTTACCACCGCCACCTCCTGCCAGATGCCACGTGTCACTTACCACTGTCACCTCCTGCCAGATGCCACGTGTCACTTACCACTGTCACCTCCTGCCAGATGCCACGTGTCACTTACCACTGTCACCTCCTGCCAGATGCCACGTGTCACTTACCACCGTCACCTCCTGCCAGTTGCCACATGTTACTTACCACCGCCACCTCCTGCCAGATGCTACGTGTCACTTACCACTGTCACCTCCTGCCAGATGCCACGTGTCACTTACCACTGTCACCTCCTGCCAGATGCCACGTGTCACTTACCACCATCTCCTGCCAGATGCCACGTGTCACTTACCACCACTGTCACCTCCTGCCAGATGCCACGTGTCACTTACCACAATCATCTCCTGCCAGATGCCACGTGTCACTTACCACTGTCACCTCTTGCCAGATGCCACGTGTCACTTACAACCATCTCCTGCCAGATGCCACGTGTCACTTACCATTGTCACCTCCTGCTAGATGCAACATGTCACTTGCCATCCATAGCCTGGCTCTCTCTCTCTCCCCTTCAGTTCGGCATGCTGGGGGCTGCAGTTTCCCTCTTAGGAATGAATTGGGCTAGTCCTCAGCACTACATATCCCATGATCCTCCTTTGTGCTCCTTTTTCGATTTTTTTTTTCTTCTGCCCAATAGGAAGAAGAGGGCGCCGCTCCCCGCTCCTGAGTACAGCAGCAGGAGAAGTGGGGGAAAGAAGATCTTGCGGATGCTCTCTCTACACAGAGACACAGCCGCTCTCCCCGCTGCTGAGTGCTGACTGAAAGAGGGAGGGGGAATGGGCCGGAAACAGAGCCCTCTCCTGACAGCGGCGGCTCGAGGGGGGAGGAGGGGGGCAGCACAGTTTCTCCTTCTCACACCCGTTCGCCGTCCCTATCATTTGCCGACAAGAAGAGTTTCCACGGCAACTGGGTTTTGGGGCCCCTCCCCCCTCTGCCCTTGCTCGCGGCACCTGCCTGGGATCAGCCGTGATTATAGCTATTAGCGGTGCCGGTGGCTAGTGTGTACAGTCACACACACACAGTTGTGAAGCACACTGCCACACTTCACCTGCACCCCCCTCCCTCCAGCATATTGTACCGTCCAGGGCATTCTCCCCCTCCGCCCCTGCCTTGTACCGGCCCTGGTCCCATGCGTCCCTATACCTTTAAGGAGGGGTGGGCTCCCTCCAGGCACACCTGCCCTTAATCCATTGGTGCTCAACCTTTTGAGGAGCGAGGGCCACTTAAGTGATTTGGTAACCGGTCGCAGGCCACAATGAAATTAAATGGTTCAGAATTTCACATTTTTTATATTGAATAGCATTTTCCCCCTGCAGCCACTGACTGCTGGTGGGAGAAGCCAAATTTCAGCAATTGCAGGAGAAAAATGGAGGTGATTGGTTCCTGTATATGCCCCCCGCCCCTCCTGTCCAAGTGTAAAACAGACTTGAGACAGGGAGGCCGCACAGGCCCGCTGGAGCATGGGGTGGGGTTCACCATTACGACCCTTCACGCTACATCAGTGATTGGGGGGTGGGTGGTAAAAGCCACCCACCCCCAAACCTCAAATGTAAACAAGCCTTGCTGTCCTGAGCCCCCTATAAGGCTGCTTTCACATCAGTGGCTTTCCTGCAGGTTAGCTGTGCTTTGCCATAGACATATATCTTGCAGGTGTGGTGAACTTTCTGAAAGCACACCAAAATTCCTGCATTCAGTTTGAGGTCAAGGGCCACATCAGAGGGCTCTGAGGGCCACATGTGGCCTGTGGGCCACAGGGTGAGCACCCCTGCCTTAATCTATCCACTGCTGTATATGTGCTCTAATTTGGGAGAATCTCAAATTATAGAGTTAGGACTGCAGTACACTGGGGTGCCTTGATGTGGCCACTGCAGCTTACACAAAAGTTTACAAATGTGTGAGACTAAACCCCTTGTTTTTAACATGAACTGTTAGGCAGGGTTCATTTGGTTTTGTTATAGGCTGGCTGGTAAGTGAGCTGGGAATTTTTGTTTGTTTTGTGACAGCCATCTATTAAAAACAAATTTTCTGCAAAAAATACACTTAAAGAAATTTTTGAATTAGTGCACACAAACACAAAAAAATACACAATTTTTTGTAAAATATAAAAGATGATGTTGCGTCAAGTAAATAGGTACCAAACATATGATTTGAAATTGTGCACGCCTGTGAAATGGCAACAAACTACAGTACCTAAAATGATCTATAGGTGATGCTTTAAAAGCCCTTACAGGTTACCAGTTGGGAGTTAAATGTGAGCTCTGATGTTCGCTGCGATACCTAAAATGCATGCAGAACCTACATGTATGTTTGCATTTGTGCGTGCCCTTCAAGGCAGCCGATCACACAGAGATCTTTTCAATCGGCTGCTTCCCTGGCCGTACCAGTGACCAAACCACAGCAGCGAAACCGGAAGTGATAAAATCCTCGTTGCTTCCAGCAGATGGATATTCCTCCATCTGCTTTGTGGGCTGCTTGCCCGACTGTTGACAACAGTTTTGGACTCCCTGGTAGAACAGGAGAGCCCAGGAACAGCAGAAGGAGGGGGCCCCCTTCCCAAGCTCTGTAATAGTGATCGGGCAGCTGTAGAGCCGCTCAGATCACTTTTACATGAGAGGAGACCACCGAGTCTGAAAAACACACCACCAGGATCATAGATCATGATCTTGGTATAACCGCTTCCAGTCGAGGATGTTTATATACGTATGCAGAATAGGGAACAGTTAAAGTGAACCCCCAGCTGTTTTTTTTTTGCATGGGATCACCCTCATCGATGCCCAGGTATACAGTTGCTAGCAGGGGACACAGAGTGTATGCTTCCCATCCCTTGCTCTTGAACCATAACATGCCCTGCAGAAAGAAGAAAAAATAGCAAAGGGTTGCCGTTAAAATCCATACCAGAGCCTTCCTAGATAGGGATATGATTTGGATTTTTATATATAAAGCCCTCAGTAGCTTACTATGATGAATACCGGGAAGAATGCTTCTTAAATTCATGGTCATTGGGAATAAATCCCACCCTTACAGATACCTAAAAGGTCATTGATGTCAGTAGTTACTCATCTGAGGGGTAGAGGTTGTTCAAGAAACCTTGGTTGAGAAAAGCTGATCTAATGCATTGTGGGGTATGTACATTTTTTTTCCTTATAAACATTGGATAATTCTCTGTATTGTTTATCACCCTATAGTTAGGGTTGTCACTTTTTCTTTTCTTTATTTTTTAGCATACACTATAGGATTGTAACAGAACCGGGACACCTTTGGGCGCTCCAAAGAGAATAGTAATGTGGCGTGCATAGTGCCCCCTCACCCTCCCATGGGGCCCTGTTCTGAGCCACATTCCTGTCTGAATATTGTGTCCGGGTTTCAGGTGGACTGAAACCCGAACACATGATTCAAAACCCAAACTGTCCGGGTGAATCCCGGACAGGTGGCAACCTTACCTATAGTGCAATCACAGCATTGCTCCTCTTACAAAAGTTGGCTAGATGTTAATAAATAATCTCATTATTCCAATTTTATGTAATACAATATCATTGTTGCATATCATATAGCATTGTTTTGAGAAGTCCATTGGTGCCATGGCAATATGGTCATAAAATTATGAGCTTGATTTTTTTGGGCTACTGTCTATGCAAAAAGTAAATTTGAGTTAATAACCTGGTCCCAATTTACTCTCTCCTATGCCTCCTTGCCTGCTGAAGCCAGATATAAACTTTGAGTTTAGGGCTGTTTTATTTCTATTAAATAAGTTGCTAGTAATTGGTAACCTTGTTATCTCTCTGTAGGACATTCTCAAGCTTGCTGTAATGCACCCCGTTTTAAGTATGCCCTATTACTATTACAGTTTTATCTTAAATATCCCTGACTAGGGATGAGATTTTTGACCTGAACCAAGTCTGTTTGTAATTTGGCAAACCACTGGACAAACTAGCAATATTTTGCCAGTCCACCCGCCCAAATACCTGGCTGCAGGAATGTAAACAAAGCAACCAGGGATCACATGCAGCATCATTGATCAAATATGGCTATAATCACCCAGGATCCCCTGATCTGTGTTTACGATTCTGCAATTACAGGAATTCAGTCATATGCGGCGTGAAAAATTTGCTTCGTTGCAGGTTGTCATGCCTGACAATGGATTTACATCGAGGGGGCTTTGTTTACATTTGTATTTTTTTCTGTCATTTTTAAAAAGGATTTTTATGGTGTCAATGTGTTTATTTATCTTTTTACACCTTTTTGAAAAGTGTGCCTTCCCTTTCTGGGTCATACCAGGCCACATGCCCTCAACGTTGGGGGGGGGAGCCAACCTTTCTCCCCTCCCTTGCAAGGCACCTTATCCCTCTGTTGAGGGACAAGCACCTCTCCCCACATCTGGTCCCCCAAGAAGGATGTAGGGGAAGTGAAGTGTTGAATGGCATGTCACCTGGTCATGTTAAGAACATGGGGGTTGCACGCCTACTGCCCTCCCTTTCCTGGCTACCCAGACTGAATTGCGGGATAACGGTCTTGTTGAAACTTTAAAGCGGGATTCCGTCCCTGAAAAAAACAAACACTGTAGCTGCTGACTTTAAATAAGTACTTACCTGTCCTGGGTGCCCGCGATGTCAGCCACCCGAGGCCGACCCGTCCCTCGGCTCTCGGGTCCCGGCACCGCCATCCTAGGTAAGGGAAACAGGCAGTGGAGCCTTGCGGCTTCACTGCCAGTTTCCTACTGCGCATGCGCGAGCGGCGCTTTGTGAATGGGACGCGATGTGTTGTGGGACACACACAGTTCCCATAACACACCGCGCCCCATTCCCCAGAAGACAACGCGCGGAGCAGAAGACTGAAGATCATTGCAGTGTAGGAAGAGGCAGATTAGGAAGACTGCCTAGCAACAGCCATTTCACGTAAGTAAAAACATTTTTTTTTCCTTTCCTCCATTTTTTTAGGTATTTTTTGGGGCATTTTTTTTGTTCAGGGTGGACCTCCACTTTAATGCTACTTCAACCCAGCACTTTATGTCAAAGAGCATTGAATCTGCATTTATAAAAACAAACAAACAATATATAACTGTTCTGAAAAATTATTATAAAGTGCCTTGAAAAAAGAATACATTGCAGCTGTTGCAGCAGCAACTTGGCAAAGAAATAAAAAAAAAATAAAGAGGAACAAAAAATAAAAAATAGATAACTCCTTCCCCATATTAGTGATCAACAGGTGAACAGGATCACTGTCACTAAAAATTTACAAGTCGGGTACAAAAAAATATTTAAAAAAAAAAGAGAGAATAAAACAAATGGTTGCCAAAAACTTTTAGAATTTAGTCAAACCCGACCGCATTTTATTGCTTAAAATAATTTTAGAGGCTTTTTCCCAAAACAACAAAAAGAAAAATATAGTTCTATGGTCCTCTTTTAAATGTGCACAATACTCTACATCGGTCTCTTAATAGCTACCCACATCAGGACAGCAACAGGGTGGAGTTTACTAAAGCTGTGGCCCTAAGACTGTACCTGAATAAACTTTTCCCACTAAGAAAGCTTAGTTTGAGAGATTTGGATTACCCTCTTTTGATCTTGAGATCACCCAAATCGTCCACTTCACTCCTCCTAGGACATCCTGATTTCCAGCTCCCTTGTTACCTCCTCCCATGCTCAACATCAGGACCGCTCCAGAACCTCTGGAACTCCCCACCCCAATATGTCCAGCCAGGCCCTACCCTTTTCACACCTAGGTGATCCCTAAAAAACGTTTATTCCGGCAAGCCTACCCCGCCTCCACCTAAAATGTTACCTCAGCCAGCTCCATATTCCCATCCGCTATTATTTTTGTACCACCCTCCTCTTCTTAGACCATAAACCCCTTGAGCAGGGCCCTTCTATTCAGGCCCTGCACAGACTGTTGACACTATCTAAATTCTGTGGCCCAAACTACCCAACTTTTAACTCCTCCCTGAATCCCAACGGAAGTTTCAGTAAGTGTAAGGGGATGTCAGGCAGGGGCGGACTGACCATTCGGGCACTCAGGCACTGCCCGAGGGCCCCATGCCACTAAGTGGCCCCATCAGGGTTGCCAGCCTCAATAAAACCAGGGACAGTATGTAAAAATCTGTGTTTTTTTAAAAATCCCAAGATTATAGCTGCCCCGCCTCTCCAGTACCCTTTCAGTGTGTGTGTGTGTATTCTGTGTGTGTATACTGTGTGTGTATACTGCATGTGTGTGTGTGTATACTGTGTGGTCCCATAATCTATTGCCTGGGGGCCCCATAATCTCCTATTGCCTGGGGGCCCCATAATCTCCTATTGCCTGGGGGCCCCATAATCTCCTATTGCCTGGGGGCCCCATAATCTCCTATTGCCCGGGGCCCCATAATCTTCTCCTATTGCCCGGGGGCCCCATAATCTCCTTTTGCCCGGGGGCCCCATGAGTTGTCAGTCCACCCCTGATGTCAGGTTTGCTATAAAACCTTTCTTTAGGGGTGATCGGGGTACAACCCGGCGTTCCTGCTATATCCATGTCAAGGGCCAGAGGAGGTGTACCATAGACTCCCCGAGGTAGTGTACCCTGCTGAGTACCATTTAACCTGATGCTGAAAACAGTGCATCATTAGACGTGATACCAGCACCAGTACCCTGGTCTCCAGTCTCAAGTATTTTTAACTTTGTTTAGGACCTGTTGGGACACTACCCCGGCATCCATTAGACATGACCCCCTCCTGTGCCAGCATTGTTGCCGTTTCCCATACCACAACACCTACCTTTCTCTAGCACTCATCAGTACCAGTCATCTGAGGCTGTCCATACTCAAACCATCAGAACAAGATGGACTCCAGGGCGTAACCCAGTAGAGTCTGATAGGATAGTACCCAGATTGACCGTGATATCTGCACAATGTTCCATCCCTATCATTAGGGATGAGAACAGTGCAAGTTAGATTTTTGATGATCCTGGAACTGAGTCATCCACCAATCTATTACGACTCACGGCACGGTATCCACGGCAACCTGGATACTACCCCCACCTGCCTGTCCTTGCAAAGTGATGCTGGACAGAGCAAGTTGGCTTTCCTAACCCCTTCCCTGATATGTAGCACAAGACCCCCCCCCCCCAATGTGATCCTGAGTATCTCCAGCTCCATAGTGTTTTAAGGTACCCAGTGCCCCACCTTCTTCCTAAGGATGGGAAATAGTCAGAATACCCGGATTGAAAACCACCTGCCACCAGGTACACTTGTTTCTTTATAGAGGCTGCACACCTTATGGGGCACTGGTCTTCCTGTCATGCAAGACACAGACCACTAGTTAAGGTACGCAAGGAGTCTAGGACAGGAAGGACACCTATGGGTATTAACTGAGGAGAATACAGCATGCACACACAACTCCTTCCCCGTGCCTGGATTTCAGAGACCATGTCCAGGGTATACAATGCACCTCTACATATGGTTAGGTTCAAGGAACTCTCTAGTTTCATGACTAACTTTACATTGGTATTTTTTAGGACAAAGAAACAAACTCATCTATGTCCCAAATAATACCCAGGTGCTTCCTTCCCAGCAGTGACCTCTCCATCCAGAACACAGAGTGCAATATCTTCCCAACATTTTTCACTCACCACCATGTATTGACCTGGCCTACAAAAGACATCATGGTCATGCTTCCGACAGAGGGAAGTATCAACCTGCCTCCAGCTTCCATCTTCTCTGATCCCATGTGGGTAATTTAGCCTCAAATGCAACAAGATAGAATCCTCAGTCAGTAAGCTCATTGATGCCACCAAATATACAGACCGAGTCTGCACTTCTGTATATGGGATCATACAGCATAACACCTTTCACAATCCAAACTAGTACAGCCCATCCAGGCATTCAACCACCACTTTGGATTAGTGTAAGCAACGTGTTTTGACAAAGTCTTACTGAGCGGTGATGCTAACTCATCAGGCCACTGCCCCTCATACAGAGACTGTACAATCAGCTTAATGCTGGTCGATAATCCCGCCTGCCGCTGCGTGCACGCCAGAGCCAATGACAGATTTCTGTCCTATTCCATCACACTCTCTACCAACCTCTCAACACGGTTGAGAAAATCTGGAGCCACTTTACCCTGGGTATTTATGTGACTTTGTTGAATATTATCAAGAATGCCACCAATCTCTCTGAGTAACAAAGCCCCGCTTACTGTCTGTGGCTGCGAGTTTGTTCCCCAGGAGGCCGATGTCCACTCCATTAACAACACTCACCCCAGCTCCTATTCCCCCAATATAGTGCTGACTACATCCCTCCTCTTCCGGGTACTCCTCAGACATACGCGTCCTGCATGAACCTCATTCTGTGTCTGCACATCTCTGGGAGTAAGTCACTGGTACAATGACCGTACTTGATTCAGTGTATACTCAGCACATATAGGGCAATAGGTTTCTAGCAACCACTGTGAGATGTTGCAGCGTCATGTGGTGAAGGCATACTGCACCCTGGTAGCCAGCGTTTGTTCCCTTTATCTAACGGAGCATGCTCCTATGTGTATTCACTGGCATTACCTGTGCAGGGTTTCAACCTCTCAGGTGAGACATCAACCAGGCACATCTCCCCCATGTCCAGTAACCGAGAGCTTCTCTGTAGGACTGATAAGACTGAAATACCGCCCCCACAAGGAAGTTTTCACCCTGTTGATGTGTCACCTGGTACCCTCTAGTCTGGCGAACCGACACCTTTTTATGTATAAGTGCCAGTCTCCTGGGTACCTGCACCATATTACTTCCGTTACGTCAATACATGTCATACACTAAAAACCTTTTCTTCTTTCAACTTTATATCGGAAGTGAGGGCCCTTGGAACAGCCAAGAGCTGGGAACACCCCATTCAATCTTCCTGCACAACTCCTCTCCAGACTTACCCAAAACTCTGCAGGTAAATCTAAAGGAAATTGGAAAACAAAAATTGCATAATGTGTATCCAGCTCAAGGAACTGCTGCTACCAAACACAAAGAAAAATCCCTTGCAGCACTGAGGCGCCGGGATCACTGAACAGTAGCACGTACATGAGCCGTCCGCTCTGCCTTGAAACACAAAGATATTAGTGACAGATACGCCACAGACACATTAGACAATTGGTAACACATAGCCACGTAAAAACAGTGTCACTGGGCAGGAAGCAGGTTTCAAATACACTTGGGGACACACAGATTGCTAGGGACATTAACATACCTTAGCCTAAGGCAAAGAGCCACTCTTGAAAAGAAGGAACTGGCTGGGTGTGTAACTAATTACAATAACCGCGCTTTAAGGCTTAAGCAGTCTTAAACAAATCTACACAAAAGTCAGCATAGCCACTGATTTTCTAGAATTGGATCAGAACATACAACACTTAGGTAGTCAAAAACAAAGCCGAATAGGCTGACAAATAGAAGCATCAACTAGATAAGGGTGCTGAAACCAGGAAAAATAAAAAAATTGCCTATGGAGGCTGTGATATTCTTTGTTCTGAAAGCCATGAAACCCAATTAGCGAATCTGAGGGATAAAACACCAAAAAAATTTAGTAATAAACATTCAATTTTTTCGCTTAGAAACAACGAATCAATGGTTATATACCTGTAACAAGACATTAGCCTATGACACCCAAATATACATTAAATTACATTACATAAACAGTGCACTTTTTTAAAATACCAAAAAACTGTTGAGCTCAACTTATCATTAATATGTATTACTTAATACATATTAATACCACGTGGATTTTTGTTTTATGGTATACCAATAATTCCCCCCCCAAAAAATGTATTCACCATGGTGGAAAAAAAATGAGCAACCCATAATAAATCTTTTAGCGGTAACATTTATCTACAAATTATTAATACCTCACCACCAACCTCTCGCAGAACTGACTCTGGAAAATAAACACATAGATAATTATCTTGGCTCAGGTAATTTGCATGTCAATACAGTTTGCTTTACACTTTCACTGACCTGGTCAGAAAGAAGGGGGGTCATTTGGGTGGGCTGTTAGCAGCTGAGAACAAACGTCACACAACATGACATATATTGCATATTCCACTCACACAATTAGCTAGGTCAAAGATGACCTCTAGACATCACACATATCAGCATGTTTTCTATAATAACCTGTACTTCTTAAACCCATAACATCTGTTTGGTAAGGTTGAAATTCTTTCAGAGATCCATCCCATTTCGTTAGCCCCTTCTCAGCCTGTATGGATGCATTCTCAGGAGTTTGGAATGGGACCCCTGACCCAGGTGGTCCATACTTCTTACACCTAGGCCATGTGGCGAAGCGTGCAGAGTACACTTCACAATCACGTCTTGTGGTCCTATATGGATTATGTTTACCGACTTTTTGACTGGGACTGGATAGACAGAATCTCGCGATGTGGCCAAGTAAACCACATAAGTGACATTTTATATTATTTAAAGTGGTACAACATCTCTTAACAAAAGGCTTTGTTTTAGACGACTGAGAATGTGGGATGGCCTTTTCTGGATTAGTAGTTTTTACCTGCGGCTTACAAAATATAGGGGCAATTTTTAAAGAGCTCTTACCTTCCAGGGATTTATTCCTGTTGGTACATACCTTAGGTGTGGAGGACATCCCCCTGGATTCAGACCTACCCAAATCAGTTACCTTCTTCTCTATCTGAAAACTGAGCCAACGGCTCCTGGCAGCTGACAGATAATGGTTTCACTTCACCTTCTGCATCCTTCAGTCTTTTTCCCAACTGATGAAGCTCCTCCTGTAATCTTTTGTTTTCTAGTACTAATTGCTGGTGGATAGCCTCAGAATTTAACATAGAAGCTTCTAAAGTACGAATGGTACCTTTTGGTTTCAAATGTTTATACTGTTTCGCTAACCACCTAGTCGCAAAGATTAGCGGCGGTTTTCCCGTGCGCTTACTACAGCTTCTTTCAGTGAAATGTAATTTTGCATCCTCTCCCGTCAGCGGGACAGAAAGTGTCCCTTCTGTCTGGAGGCCTTCCTCCCTTAATGCCAGCATGGCCATTTTGTCTCCATGTCCTGTTACTCTGCCTTCCTCTTCCTGCACCTCCCAATCCCCCTATAATCCACATTTTACTGGGGTATCAGACTTGTGTTGTGGCTCTCCCTTTTTGTCCACCACTGAAAGGTGACAATTCATGTCAGCCCATGAGCACTCTGCTGACAAGGACTGGGCAACTGCATAAGGCCCAAGTTCTGACAAATGCTCCTTGTCTCCCTGAAAATCACTGTCACCTCTTGTTGGGGGTTGTGATGGTTTCCGCTTGTCCCTACGTTCAAGCATTGTTTGGAATGATTTCTCCTTAAATCCCATAGTAATAACATTAATTTCCTCTGTTTTATTCGCTGACTCCAGCATCCATATAAATAAAGTATCTTTTTCATATGGCTGTGTCATGTTTTTGTGATGAGCATGGTACAGATCTTCCCAAGCTTTTGGCTTAAAAGTACCTCTTTTAGAATACTTTTTCCCAGTCCAGCGATCCCAATCTTGAATATATTTTACAACCCAAGGCCCATATTTATCATCTCTTCCCTTGGGGTCATTTGATAGGGTTTACCCCATTCAGACCCCCTCTTTGAAGCGATTCGATTACCCATCCTTGAGGACACTGGACTTTGAACTGATTCCCCCAACCTTTTTATAGGTTCCCTTTACTCCAGAGGTAGCTACTCTCTGGCCAAGAATTGGGTTGACAGGTACAGCCCCTGTCACCGTTGCTGCTTTTTTTCACTACTTGCCAGAACAATTCCCTGTCCTGGCTATAGTCCTTCAAAAAATTAGCCTGGGAATTTCCCAAAATAAATAAAAGTTCAATCCCCCCGTGGACTTTTCTGAAGTATTCTAAAAGAAACGCTTAACAAAGGGCTATTACTTCTGTTATCTCAAGAATTATTAACACAAACTTGTATAATCGGGACCCTATGCGTGCTTGTAGTACAGGAGGTAGTTAACTGATGCACATCTAATTTCAATATGGTTTGTATGAGTTACAACATTACAGATCTAATTACAAAGCCTATGATCCCCAGTTAGTAGTTTACACAGAAAGATAGATACACACATCGAAGATCATTCAGTGTGTCCTAGGCCCACAGGTGCAATTCAATCTCAAAGATCAGGAAGCTTCTTGACCTAGACTCATGCAAGGGTCAACCAGAAGCGCTTGTTGGCATATAGGCCCAGATCCTAATTCTTTTCACTGCCTTCAAGCATCCAATTAGAGCCCCTTATCATTCACGCTGACACCCTCCTGCAGTTTTGGCCCAACCGAGCAGGATGTCTCCTCATACACTCTCAGTACAATTTTATTTCACTTATACTGTTCATATCAGTCTCATCAAAGTATTAGTACAAAAGACAAAAGGTTATGTATATATAAACAATGTTCAAAGACAGGGGAGACAGACATATAAACAAGGACATAAAAATGCTTAACGTTTTTTTTTTAGACTTGTCCTCCACCCACAAAATCACAAATCACTCAAACGTGAAGCTTCCTCAAACGAAGGGCACCATATGTGTTGGCTATGTTTATACCTCACTTAAATGATTAACGATACAAAAATAAGTGATTAAACCTTTGTCTATATATGAATAAAAACGAACGATAACCAGGCAAAAAGATAAACAATTACATTTATTTACACAGAAAAGAAAATTAGAATAATTAGAATTTATCATATATCTCATTAGAATAATTAGAATTTATCATATATCTCAAGTGATGCCACAAGTACAGAGATGCTTTAGGCTGCAAAAATAATCTAGACCGAACTCAGAAATGGTTACAATGGACATACGCAGGCTGTACAATATTATAAGACAACTCCTAGGATACAAAAGGTTAGGAAAAAACAGAAAGAGAGATACAAGAATACTTTACGTGGACATCATGTCGCCTCGATGGTCTGGGGCTGGACAGAGAGATAGAGCCAGAACTTTAGCTCTCTTCCTCTTTTATATGCATTCTCCACCAATCAACAGATGCAACATATTCAGAGTTGGTTCAGAGTTGCCTCAAAGTCTGGTTGGCTACATTTGAAGATTACTGCTCATTGGTTTACAGTTGCCTCAAATTCTGATTGGCTGTAATTTCAAGCCCAGTTAAACATCATGCTGGAACATTAAAACTTCCGGTGCCTCTCAGTCTATCAGTTAATGAACAATCTCCTTTGATCCTCCAGCCCAAACAGTTCCGACATTAGCACGTCAACGGCCCCCTGGGGAGTTGAAGCCTTACCGTCTGCAAATACTCTTTGATTCAGTTAACACCTGGGGACCTTCCCTGGTTCCCACGAGAGTACAATAAAAACCTGCATTCCTAACAAGGCGAGCTAGGCCCTATCATGATATTAAAAACATATACACACATATATACATACATCCTATGGGGCATGGCAATATAATTAGAGTCCTTGCAATGGTTTGCTTGGAACTCCTTGATATAAATATGGAATTCAAAATCTCCATCACACTACCAGTCAGTGAGGATGTCCATTACGTTAAAGCACCTATATGGGGCCTGGAGAGGTGGGGCTAGACTCGATGTATAGAAACTGTATGCTTAGAAATTCAGCTTCCTATATCTCTGATTTACTAGTCAGTTTTACATGCAGTTTTCATTGAAGGTAACCTCAGATTATACATTTATTCCCAATGCAAGGACCTTCACTATGGTGTTTGGAAGAAAACAATATATTTATTATCTATTTTGCTTCATATTCTTTTCTTATTCAGTTTAGCAACTTATATCAATTAAACATATATACAGTTTTTTGTTTTTCAGATTCATATAAAGATACCTGGATAAAAAAGCAATTAAACACTTTATGTTATTTTTATTGGATAGGCCTTCTAGTGAATGAATCCCTTCAGTTTACATTGATGGATATCACTATGCTAGCCATCACTACTGCAATTCCTTAGTATATGGCTCTATAAGCACCTAAAAATGTTAAGGACAGTCAAGAAAAACATAAAAAGCCCGGTGCAAGATGAAGACTTTATGGCTGAAATGACAGTTCAGAGAAATGCAAATGCATTCTTTGACAAATTTGATCGAAGTGAATTACAAGAACTTTTGGCCCATACTATGTCCAGCTGGCTTGTGTCTGTGGATGATGTTCAACTACCTCTTCAACTTCCCAGTGGTTTGATAACTCAGCTGAAAAATATCACCAATCCAAATGTTCTTCTCTTAGTTCCAGTTGACAATGATATCCCATTGGACTGTCGTGAGGTTCACCAGATAATAAGGGAGCTTGTTTTTGGAATTTATTGCTTTCATCAAGTGCCATCAATCTCTCTTGATGCCAACTATGACAGCAGTACATCATGCCAGTTACCCCCTGCCTACTTCGACACAAGAGTTGGGCAAATAATGATCAGCGTGGATTACATGATAAAGGCTCTATGGCATGGTGCCTATATGTCAAAAGACAAAAGGACAAGATTCTTGGAATTTTGGAGATCTGTCATGGACATTGATGCAAATGGACTTCCTCAGACTAAGAAAAACATTTTTTCAGAGTTCTCTTTAGCGGGTAAGCATTTTCTGTGGGCTAATTAAAGCTATGTTACTGTCACCATTTTAAATTATTTAATGTAGACCAATGGTGTAGCAATGTTTCTTTTACAATTTAATAGAAACTCAAATATATATTGGTAAAATAAAAAGAACTTGTAGTGGTAAGCTGTTAAAAATGAGAAAACTGAACGTCAGCCATAAAATTTCTATTGCTCCCTTTCTTTTGGATTATTTTTGTTGAGGCTGAAAGCCACAAAATCAAAAGTCACTGCTGCATATGAAACCAGATACTGCAGACAACCTTTCAGATATACTGGAACTCTAAAAACAGCTATATGCTTATTTACATCATTTTATTTCATACATTTTCTTAAGGATATTGCCTGCCACAGCAGTAGTATACAGGGTTGTCTTCCTTTTAGCGTAGTATACCTAGTTGCTTTTGGCCCAGAAGCTCCTGGCACAGGACGAGGAAAGTTTACAGCATCAAAAGGGTTAATGTTAAGATCTATCTCACTTTACAATTAAGTGCCAGGGCTGGGGGGGGGGGGGGGGCAGTGGGTAAGTGTTAAGGGGTAAATTAAAGGTTAAGTGTTGTATGAGGAAGAATAAAGTAGAGCTAAATCCTAACAGGATGAAATTTAGTTTGCTAAAGCACTGCGTATATCAGAAAAGTGTTTTGTCCTTTTCTCATAAAATGTGTTTTTCATTTTTTTTTTCAGCTACTTTCTGTTTACTCACTCCAGTGTGGGGCACTAACCTTTGCTTAAAATATGATAATAGGTGCAACCAAACAAAAGATGTCAAAGGCTAATGGCCCATACACACGATCAGACTTTCCGACAACAAAACCGTGGAATTTTGTTCAAAGGTTGTTGGCACCAACTTATCTTGCATACACACAGTCACACAAATGTTGGCCAACAATTACGAACGTGGGAACGTGGTGACGTACAAGACATATGATGAGCCGAGAAAAAGGAAGTTCAGTAGCCAATGCGGCTCCTTCTGCTTGATTCTGAGCATACGTGAACTTTTGTGCGTCGGACTTGTGTACACACAATCAGAAATTCCGACAACAAAGTTTGTTGGCGGAAAATTTGAAGAACCTGCTAGCCAACATTTGTTGGCGGAAAGTCCGCCAACAAATGTACGATGGCGCATACACACGGTCGGACTTTCAGCCAACAAGCTCACATCCAACATTTGTTGTCGGAAAATCCATTCGTGTGTACGGGGCATTACAGTTTATTTAGAAATCCTCCACATCCTGAGCAGAAACTTCTGTCCCTTGGAATCTTGCTGTCTGTGTGGAGGCACAGATGGATGGGGCTAGCTGTCACTGTGGAGGGATTCATGTTCTGAGGGGGGGGACTCTGCAGCAGACTCGGTAGCCCAGTAGGGGATAAGGCTTCCCATGGGAGCTGGTGGCAACTGTGAGGGATGGGGTCTCTGGAGCAAACTGGGGACTGGGGGCATTGTGGGATGTGAACTGTGTAAACTGAGGACTCTTAAAGCGGTAGTAAACCACCAAAAAAAAAAAAAAGGGTCTTCTGCAGGTTTTTGACATAGCGGGTTATTTACTAAAGCTGGAGAGTGCAAAATCTGCTGCAGCTCTGCATAGTAACCAATCAGCTTCCAGGTTTTATTGCCAAAGCTTAATTGAACAAGCTGGAGTTAGAAGCTGATTGGCTACTATGCACAGCTGTACCAGGTTGTGAGTGCTCCAGTTTTAGTAAATCAACCCCATAATGTACTGTACTAGTACGCACCACATACTAGCACATTATGACAGACGTACCTGCAAACGGAGCTCTCCAGTGCAGTGCTGTCATGGCTCCCCCAGCACTTCCATCTTCACCTGGTCTTCCTTCCAGGTTCGCAGGCTCCGAGTGTTTGAATGCCTGGGGCTGCTTCAAAGCAGCACAGAGCTTTGCTTTGAATGGCATACTGTATGCCCTAAAGGCAGAGCATCACTGCGCATGCATGGGTGACGTCATTGGATATTGCAGATGTGAATATCTCCTAAATGCTGTACGTTTAGGAGATATTCATTGTACCTACAGGTAAGCTTGATTGTAAGCTTACCTATAGGTACAAGTTTAAATACAGACTTTACTACCACTTTAAGGGGCCTGAGGGCACTGTGAGAGGTTCAGGGGCACTGTGGGCCACTATGGGAGGTTGGGTGGCACTATGGAAGCTGGGAAGTATTGTGGGAGGTTAAGGGATTGGCAGCTAGCTGAAGGCTTGGGAGGAAGGAAGCTGTGGGCCAGCGGTGGGTCACAATCTAGTGGTTGAGAATCAAATTCTGAGAATTTGTTAGGATATTTATCAAAGGTATAATTCACAAATTAATTGTTAGGTTCCTGAAAGTGTATCTGAAAAGAAAAATCCTGTAGCAGGACAGTTCACCTATATCATTGTTTATTGGATAGGTCTAATCGATATTTCCAGTGATCCAGACTTTGATGGTATATACTCACAGAGCTTTGACTTGGACCCCACTTATGAACCAAATAAACAAGAAGAGAAAAATCTCTTTATGCGGTATGCAAACAAAATGACAATAAAGATGACCTGCTCTACTGTTCAGGTGCAGCAGTACAAGAACTTGTTTGTATATGATGCCTCATACACATTGTCTAATGTAATAAGGCTGCCAGAGGAGAATATTGGTTCTGTAACACATCAGCAGCTCCAACAGAGGCTAACTATTCACCGGAAGCTCGTGGAAGAAAATCTAGAGAAGAAAGCAGAAATACGCAAAAATATTGCCTACCTCAAACTCATCAGTTTTCTTGTGCCATTTCTGCTGGGATTGAAAAAGAAGATGAAAGTACCAGATTTCAGTCGCCTTCTACAACCATTTTCTGGTGAGTTATTTTTACAAATAAAACATATAAATAGTATTTGATGTGTAAAATTTACCATATTCTTTTATGTAAAAGTAATACTACACAATTCTGTTTTGTAGTTTTACCTTTATCGTTCATTCAAGATAGAGACATAACATTACACCTTAACCGCTTCAGCCCCGGAAGAATTGGCTGCTGAATGACCAGGCCATTTTTTGTGATTCGGCACTGTGTCGCTTTAACTGACAAGTGCGCGGTCGTGTGGCGCTTCACCCAAACAAAATTGACGTCCTTTTTTTCCCACAAATAGAGCTTTCTTTTGGTGGTATTTGATCATCTCTGCGTTTTTTATTTTTTGCGCTATAAACAAAAAAAGAGCGAAAAGACTGAACATTGTAAAAAAAAAAAAAAAAAAAGCATTTTTCTTAGTTTCTGTTATAAAATTTTGCAAATAAGTATTTTCTTTTGATAAATTTTGACCAAAAATGATGCTGCTACATTTCTTTGGTAAAAATAACCCAAATCAGTGTTTATTTGGTGTTGGCAGTGATGGGGGACAGACAGATGTTTTATGGGGACACTGACATGTGTATGGGGACAGGGGTGACAGTGGTGCTTGGTGTACTGTTTGTGGGGTGAGTTGTAACAGCTCTCTGTGTAAAATCATTCTCGCACAGAGAGCTGTCACAGATCTGCAGATTCCCCCTCCCCCTCCCCCCCACCGCTCTGAGCTTGGCGGGGAGAACTGTCACAGAGACATGCGTCTCTCTTTACATTGTGACGGCTGCGATTGGACACAGCCATCACGTGATCAGGAGGGCCGATCACAGCATCCATATCCCGAGTCAGCTCAGCTGGATTCTGTGATCATAATGATCACAGGATCAAGCCGCAGCACGCCTTGTAGCCATGCTGCGAGTACTCGCTCTGAGGGACGTTCCTGAACGTCCACTCAGGACAAGGAAATGACCAGCCGGCCGTTTATGTGCAGTGGCCGGGTGGGAGGTGGTTAATGTACAGAGAGAAAGAGGTGGAGCTCTAAGAAGAAAAGGTGGAGCCGAAAGAGGAAAGGGTGTGGTTTACAGATGACAGGGCGGGTCTTAAACAGGAAGGGGCATGGCATTGACAGGAAAGGGTGGGTCATATTTAAATTAGGGGATGCACAAGTTTAGTCAGGCCATAACTCTGTCCCCAGCTGCATCACTAACCTAGTCTCAAAATACCAACCAAACGGTTCTCTTTATTCCTCCCGAGATCTCCTGCTCTCTAGTTCCCTTGTCACCTCCTTCCATGCTCAACTGCAGGACTTCTCCAGAGCCTCTCCCATCCTCTGGAATTCCTTACCTCAATCGGCCCAACTTTCTTCTACTCTATACAACTTTAGGCGATTCCTGAAAAGCCATCTCTTTAGAGAAGCCTATCCCGGATCCACCTAAAAAATATTTTTTTATTTTCTCCATTAGCTCATCTCCCACAATCTTTAGCTTTTGTATCACTTGACCCTCCCTCTTAGATTGTAAGCTCTGATGAGCAGAGCCCTCTGATTCCTCTTGTATTGAATTGTATTGTTACTGTACTGTCTGTCCTCACCTTGTAAAATGCTGCACAAACTGTTGGCATTGTATAAATCCTGTATAATAATAATAATCTTCTGTTTTGTGGAGTGGCAGTGATAGTACTCTGACTGTCACTTACACTGCCTCTTTCACTACAAGCAGGGACTCTGCATAGCATCTGCAGCCTGCTAACACTTTGTGGCACAACTAACTTGCTGCATAGCATATATGTGAACCCTGATCTTGTAAAACAACCCTTTCCATTTAAAATAGAAATGAAAGTCAAAACTTTTGTGTATACATATAAAAAAATTATAAATGTTTTCTTTTTCCTTTTTTAGAAGTGATCATGTGACCTCTGTTCTCAGTTGCATAATGAGCTCAGAGAGCTAGAGGAGGAAAAACAGCAGAACACTGGTCTTCCCAGTAAATGGCTGTGCAGGGGAGGAGGGCATGTCAGCAGACTTCTGATCATTGGAGGAGAGCAGGCTGAGTTCCCAGCACAGCCAGAAGACCGACCAGCTGTGCTCTCATGCCTAGTGTGGTCAGTTTTTATAAGGAAAGCAGAGGGACTGGCAGGATCGTCAGGGATTTCACACAAAGGAAGCAATACAAAAAGAAAAGGGTTATGAAATATTGGGGTAACATATTCTGTAACAGTAATGTGGACTCGATAAACTCTTAGTTTGATCTCTGATTCCAGGTAATGCTCTCTGAACGCATGCAGTACCTTTCTCTGATGTAAATGCAGAGGCTGTGACCCAACCAAAAAGAAAATTGGTCCATCGTGTTGACAGGCATTTTGCTCAGCACGGCAGGAGAGAGAAGGCGCTGAGCAACAAATTTAGTGTTTTGGTGTAATGCGATTTGATTAAAAAAAAGGTATATGCAGTACAACGTCTTTGCATTAGGCAGCCTATTCAAACACCATGCACATAAAACACACATCTATGTACATGCATTGCTGCATTGCATAGATGTGAACCTAGACTAAAAGAAAGTCAAAATCCTATTTGAATATACAGTATGATGTATATATAAAAGTGATACATTTTGTATTTCCTAAACATTCTTTCAGATGCAAACTTTAATAAATGATTTTTTGCAGATGATAAAGTAAAGACTGAGCGTGAATTTCCTCCACTAATGCAGGGGCAAGATTTTAAGTGCCAGCATTTTCAGTATACATCAAATGAGTATTTTCACCTTCATGGAGGCATCGAATTTGACCTAGGCACACCGCCTCTTCAAAGCGTGTCCGAAGAAATAAAGGTCTGAAAAGTCAGTTTTTTTCTTTTTTAAATTTTAGACATTTTGTCAATTTAAACCAACTCTGTTGCCTGAAAAAAAAATTCTAAAATGTGACTGGAAAAAAATATTAATCTCCAGAGGACTGCAACTCCTAAGTTTGCTCTCTTGAATAGTGGGGAAAGATGGTAGTTGCGCTGTGATGAAGGGACAATAAGGGAGGGGAGATGGGGGAGGGGCTACAAAGATGACCAATGTGGCAAAGTAAACTGAAAAAAAGGGGGCAGATACATGAGTGGACACTAAATGCTAAAAAAACATAGTGAGGATGCAATACAAAGTTGCTGGTCAACATAAATATATATATAATATTACGGGCAAACAAAGCATAATATATGTAAGGTAATTGTGAAACAGTGAATACGGTAGCAATGACTGCTTAAATGAAGCAAACCAAAAATTAAGTACATATGCTAACACAAATAAGACTGACAGTGACACAATGCAAAAATATATGAGATGAGTCCAAAATAAATATGGGCTAGTACCACACTAGCAGAAATGTGCCAAATCCTGGTGGGCTACAAGTGACAAATCCCTGAGAAAAAATGAATGATAGTACTATCACCCAGTCCAAAAACTCGTAATGAAAAATACAAAACAGTTCCAATCGTGAAGGGAGGGGGGATCTTCAGTGAGGACACCTCTGTGTTTGCAAGCTGCTTACCTTACAGCTGTAAGGTGTACAGCTTGTGTTGCAAATGACCAGCAGGTGTAGACGTTCTGTGTATGCACGTAATGACAATGATGAACATGCCAAGCGAAATATAAAAATAGAAAATACACAGCATGTAATATGACTCTGTGACGACCACAGTGGAGGGGGGCAAGACACACAAGGGGGGAGGTTGCACTCACTTTCATAAAGTGAGTGTGGGCATCAATGCACGAGCGCCACGCTCGTATGCCTCCAGGGGTATCACCAATCTGGAATCTGTCCCCGTGCCTCACTCCTCAGTGTTCATCAGGTAGAGTAACGATGTAAAATATAAGGGGAAAGAAACGCACATAGCGTGATCCCATATAAAAAGTATATTTATTAAATAAAACAAGTCCAGTCAACTTACATTTAAAACAAAGCTGCAGTGTATAGTAACCACGAGCACCAAGCTCGTCTCCTGTTGTCTGTCTGTGGCAGCGTCCCGTGCTCCAATCCTAACGCGTATCGTCACGTCACGTCTCGTGACTTCTTCAGATGTGCTATGTGCGTTTCTTTCCCCTTATATTTTACATTGTTACTCTACCTGATGAACACTGAGGAGTGAGGCACGGGGACAGATTCCAGATTGGTGATACCCCTGGAGGCATACGAGCTCAGCGCTCGTGGATTGATGCCCACACTCACTTTATGAAAGTGAGTGCAACCTCCCCCCTTGTGTGTCTTGCCCCCCTCCACTGTGGTCGTCGCAGAGTAATATTACATGCTGTGTATTTTCTATTTTTATATTTCGCTTGGCATGTTCATCATTGTCATTACCTGCATACACGGAACGTCTACACCTGCTGGTCATTTGCAACACAAGCTGTACACCTTACAGCTGTAAGGTAAGCGGCTTGCAAACACAGAGGTGTCCTCACTGAAGATCCCCCCCTCCCTTCACGATTGGAACTGTTTTGTGTTTTTCATCACGAGTTTTTGGACTGGGTGATAGTACTATCATTAATTTTTTCTCAGGGATTTGTCACTTGTAGCCCACCAGGATTTGGCACGTTTCTGCTAGTGTGGTACTAGCCCATATTTATTTTGGACTCATCTCATATATTTTTGCATTGTGTCACTGTCAGTCTTATTTGTGTTAGCATATGTACTTAATTTTTGGTTTGCTTAATTTAAGCAGTCATTGCTACCGTATTCACTGTTTCACAATTACCTTACATATATTATGCTTTGTTTGCCGTAATATTATATACAGTATATATTTATGTTGACCAGCAACTTTGTATTGCATCCTCACTATGTTTTTTTTAACATTTAGTGTCCACTCATGTATCTGCCCCCTTTTTTTCAGTTTACTTTGCCACATTGGTCATCTTTGTAGCCCCTCCCCCATCTCCCCTCCCTTATTGTCCATTCATCACAGCGCAACTACCATCTTTCCCCACTTTTGCCTCATTTGTCCTGCTTTGGATCAGTACTTAGGTGTTGCAGCAGTGTCCTTTTAGCGTAGGCCCCCTCCGACAGCGCAGGAGTTCTCACGTTCACATTGCTCTCTTGAATAGCTATGGTGGTTGAATAATCTTCAGTACCCAATACACTTCCAGGCTGTGTACAGGATGCAGTAGTGACATAGCAGCTGGTGGAAAGAACCATAGCACATAGTGGGGACCAGGCATCCAGCACACCTAGATGTGTG
The DNA here is from genome assembly GCF_042186555.1 of Aquarana catesbeiana. Lineage (NCBI taxonomy): Eukaryota > Metazoa > Chordata > Amphibia > Anura > Ranidae > Aquarana > Aquarana catesbeiana. The sequence continues at coordinate 250,714,834 of NC_133329.1, forward strand.
ACAGATGCTGAAATTAGTAGTACTTAGTCAAATTCAACTGGACTTGTTCTGCAATGTTTACTATTTATCCAAGTCATTTCTTCCATGTTCTCAATAAAGTGGAACTAAACCCTCCTATCCTTTACAGCCATTTAGCCTCTGTTTGATCTGCAGTTGCCTTGTTGTTGCACGTTTGATCAGCTATGACACCAGCCATTTGATGGCTTTGACAGTTCAATTGAGAGCACAAGCAACTGTGGCAGTTATCAATCTCAGCATGCTTTAAATGTAATTGTTTGGGGAAACCGTTAAATCGATGGGTTTGGTTCTGCCTTAAGGGCCCATTCACACTATTGCTTTGCAGTAACACAAAGCAATAGACCTTACATCTGTTGGTGCAATGCAGTGCCATTCATTCTGAAGGGCACCTTAACGCACCTTGCAGGCAAACATGCATTGTGGTGCACTGCACTTCCAGACATGCTACATGCAATGTGTTGGTGCATGAGCTCATTTAAATAAATTACCTCCTTAATGCAACATTAACTAGCAGCATAGTACATATTAACACACCACAATAAATGAAAGTTTTACAAGGGTAAAAATGATTTAGTTTGGAAAATGAAGCTGGCCATACACTGTCATTTTTTTAAATTTTTTTATTTAGCCAGCGGTCCGAACAAAAAAAAAACTAACAGATTCCACTTAAAAAAGTGGATGAAGGGATCCCACCTAGCCGGGACATTGTATTCTGATAGTGGCATGTGTCGCTGCCAGAATACACTGATTACCATCTGCAGCCACTGGACTTCCCGTCCAGAAGGAATGGCCACACACTGATCGAAGTTTGGCCAGTCCCTGATGAACTGGTTGAATTTCAATCTATCTATGCCCCTGAACACGAGCGGAATTTCCGTCGGAAAAATCTCGGATGGTTTTTCTGATGGAATTCCGCTCAAGCTTGCCTTGCATACACACGATCACACAAAAGTTCTCTGAACTTTCGACCGTCAAGAACGCGGTGACGTACAACACTACGATGAGCTGAGAAAATTAAGTTCAATGCTTCCAAACATGCATTGAATTGTTTCCGAGCATGGGTGTTTTTTTGCACGTCGGAATTGCATACAGACAAATGCATCTTTGGATAGGAACTTTTTCTGACCGAAAATAGAGAACATGCTCTCAGTCTTTTGCTGGCGGGAATTCCACCAGCAAAAGTCCGATGGAGCATACACACGGTCGCAATTTCCGACCTAAAGCTCTCATCTGAGTTTTTGCTGGTGGCATTTCCGATCATGTGTACGGGGCATTACTGTCTAGTTAGTTGACACATGCTGATGCTGCTAAGTTTGGTCTGCACATATAGGCATCAATAACCCCTGGTCATGAACAGGTTAACAACCCAGTTTATTTTGTTTAGGAGGCTTATGAAGACATGCTGGACATGGCCACAAAGCACATGAATGACCTGCTTGATCTCGATACAACTTACAGGGAACATTATCCCCTTCCTGTCAAGAATGTTAATGGAAAGAGGCAAGTCACCTTTTCTTATATTTACATTAGACATGAATACTGAAAATGCGGCTCCCTTTTTCTTTATTCATAAATAAATTGTTATCCATACGCTAGTTCTTAGGTGATTCTATTTAAAAACTGGTTATATTGGCTGTCATTAAAGTATAACTAAAGAAAAAACTTTTTCTTGAGATTTGGAGCGATGAGAGGTTAGACCACTTGTCAGGTTTTTATTGCTGTCTGTGTCCCCAGTTGTTATGATCACCAATCTCACCAGCAATCAAAGTGAGGATAAATCCAAAATTTTTGGAAAACAGGACCAGAGGGGAAGTCTTCTAATGGGGACACTTGTTCCTACGATAACTGTCTAATGCCTCGTACACACAATCGGACATTCCGACAACAAAATCCATGTTTTTTTCCAACGGATGTTGACTCAAACTTGTCTTGCATACACACGGTCACACAAAGTTGGTCGGAAATTCCGAACGTCAAGAATGCGGTGATGTACGACAACGAGCCGAGAAAAATTAAGTTTAATAGCAAGTGCTGCTCTTCTGCCTGATTCCGAACATGCACAGCACTTTGTGGGTCGGAATTGTGTACACACGATCGGAATTTACGCAATCGGATTTTGTTGTCGGAAAATTTGAGAACCAGATCTCAAATTTTGTGCAATGGAAATTCCGATGGAAACTGTCTGATGGAGCCTACGCACGGTCAGAATTTCCGACAAAAGACTCCCATCGAACATTTTCCGTCGGAAAATCCGACTGTGTGTACGGGGCATAAGAATGCATTTCCCTCACACTTCCTGTTGAGTCTACAGTACAGGAAGTGAAGTGAGATCTCTCTCATGAGACAAAAATGGAGAAAAAACTGACAGCAGTTTCAACCTTTCCCTACTCTTTCAAAACTGAAAAAAAAAATGTTGGCTTCAGATATACTTAAACTTTTAGAATTAAAAATAGTAACTCATAGCAACCGCTCCTTATCTTTCCTAACATTACTCAAAATGTATGAAAATGTATGTGGATAAGGGATGTGTCAGGGAATCAGAGGTAATGTTTTCTGTTAACTAAAAATACTGTGCTGCGCTAAACAAAGTAATTATGGAGCAAAGATTAATGAAATACCAAAGAAGCTAGTTAACATTAAAAAAATAGAAAACATATAAAAGGGAAAAAATGTCCACTTGTAACTCAGTCCATGTGATGATCCCATTCTTCACTGAAAAATCAAGTAAATTAGTGCATCCTCCACCAGTGTAAAAAACTGTCACAAAAATTAATGTATAGAGGCAGAAGAAGCAGATTTCACAATTTTATTAAAAGCTAGAAACTCCAGTTTCACAGAAAATAGGTAGAGCGCTGTATAATCACATCAACACGATCATGATGAGGTCACGTGCGTAGCCCCGCCTTAACTGGAGCTGCCCGCAAAGTAATCGCTTTATGTAGCAAAGTTACCAGCTGTCTCGGATGAAGTGGGCTGGTTCACACTGCAGCGATGCCGTAACCCTGCGAATTCAGTGCGGGTTCCCGCATCACATACAACTCGCAGGTAGCTCACACTGCCATATGTGAACTGCTGGGAATGTCAATAGAAAGCTAATGACACCCCCAAATCAGTACGCATATCGCAGAGCGAACTGCAAATTTGGACAGGTATCCTATCGCATGGGTGTGAACACCCATGCGATCCGATTCTGCTGCGGACCAAAAAAAGGGTCATGTGCAAGTTTGGTCCGAATGCGATGCAAATTCAGCCATACTATCTGTATGGCTGAGTTTGCATCGCACACACATCGCATGCGATTTACACTGAGTTCCAGCAAGATTGCTGCTGTTATTTGTTTTCTTTTATTTGCAGGTGGAATATTGTGCAGAACCCCTATCTGCATCAAAGATGGCCCAATGATTCCTTTCAGTACTCCATCTATACATGCATATACTGTACTTGTCCATTCAGGCATGAGTTTAGGACACACATAGCTAGTACTAAAACTGGCCATACACTAGTAGAATTTATTCAAAATTTGTTATTCTAAGAACATTCGTTTGGTTTTCTAATCATTAGTCAAATCGATGTTCATTTTCTACCACTGAGAATTTTCATGTGAATGTTTGTGTGAAGTTTTGTACCAACGTTCGTTTAAAAATCTACTAGTGTACGTCCGGCATACTGTAAGTATCAAATATCATGAAGCACTACATGTTCAAACATTCTGCATCAGTGGCGCCCCTAGGGTTGGTGTCACCCGATGCAGTAAAACATGGTGTCACCCACCTCCAGTAGCTATAGTCCTCCCCTCAGTACAGACCCCACTCTCCACTAAGTATTGACCCCCCTCTGCCTGCACAGACCCCACCTCCACCAATTATAGTCCTCCCTCAGTACAGACCCCCCCCTCCACCAATTATAGTCCTTCCTCAGTACAGACCCCCCTCCCTCAATACAGACCCCCTCTTTACCAAGTATAGTCCTCCCTAAGTATGGACTCCCCTCCCTCAGTACAGACCCCCCCCCCCTCCTCCACCAAGTATAGTCCTCCCTCAGTACAGACCCCCTCTTTACCAAGTATAGTCCCCCTAAGTATAGACTCCCCTCCCTCAGTACAAACCCTCTACCAATTATAGTCCTCCCTCAGTACAGACCCCCCTCCACTAAGTATAGACCCCCCCTCCACCAAGTATAGTTCCCCTCAGTATAGACCCCCTCCCTTAGTACAGACCCCTCTCCACTAGGTATAGACCCCCCTCCCTCAGTATAGACCCCCTCCATCAGTACAGACCCCCCTCCATCAGTAAAGACCCCCATCCCTCAGTATAGACTCCCCTCCCTCAATACAGACCCCCCCTCCACCAAGTATAGTCCTCCCTCAGTACAGACCTGCCTCCCTCAGTACAGACCCCCTCTTTACCAAGTATAGTCCCCCTAAGTATAGACTCCCCTCCTTCAGTACGAACCCTCCACCAATTATAGTCCTCCCTCAGTACAGACCCCCCCTCCACTAAGTATAGACCTCCCTCCTCTAAGTACAGACCCCCCTCCACCAAGTATAGTTCCCCTCAGTGTAGACCCCATCCTTCAGTAAAGACCCCCCCCTCCACTAGGTACAGACCCCCCTCCCTCAGTATAGACCCCCCTCCCTCAGTATAGACCCCCCTCCCTCAGTATAGACCCCCTCCCTCAGTACAGACCCCCTCTTTACCAAGTATAGTTCCCCTAAGTATAGACTCCCCTCCCTCAGTACAAACCCTCTACCAATTATAGTCCTCCCTCAGTACAGACCCCCCTCCACTAAGTATAGACCCCCCTCCACCAAGTATAGTTCCCCTCAGTATAGACCCCCTCCATTAGTACAGACCCCTCTCCACTAGGTATAGACCCCCATCCCTCAGTATAGACTCCCCTCCCTCAATACAGACCCCCCCTCCACCAAGTATAGTCCTCCCTCAGTACAGACCTGCCTCCCTCAGTACAGACCCCCTCTTTACCAAGTATAGTCCCCCTAAGTATAGACTCCCCTCCTTCAGTACGAACCCTCCACCAATTATAGTCCTCCCTCAGTACAGACCCCCCCTCCACTAAGTATAGACCTCCCTCCTTTAAGTACAGACCCCCCCTCCACCAAGTATAGTTCCCCTCAGTGTAGACCCCATCCTTCAGTAAAGACCCCCCCTCCACTAGGTACAGACCCCCCTCCCTCAGTATAGACCCCCTCCCTCAGTATAGACCCCCTCCCTCAGTACAGACCCCCTCCATCAGTACAGACCCCCATCCTTCAGTAAAGACCCCCCTCCCTCAGTACAGACCTCCCTCCATTAGTAAAGACCCCCCTCCTTCAGTATAGACCCCCCTCAGTATAGACCCTCTCCATCAGTATAGACCCCCTTCCTCAGTACAGACCCCCCCCCCCTCTGTACAGACCCTTTCAGTACAGACTCCCCTCCATCAGTATAGACCCACCCCTCAGTACAGACCCACCTCCATCAGTATAGACCCCCCTCAGTACAGACTCCCCTTCATCAGTATAGACCCCTCCCTCAGTACAGACCCCCCTCCATCAGTATAGACCCCCCTCAGTACAGACCCCCCCTCCATTAGTAAAGACTCCCTCAGTACAGACCCCCCTTAGTATAGACACACCTCTCAGTACAGACCCCCCCATCCATCAGTATAGACCCCCCTCAGTATAGACCCACCCCTCAGTATAGACCCACCTCCATCAGTGTCCAACTGTGTCACCCGGAGAGTCGATTGCTCAGACACTCTCTCCAGGCAGCGGGCTTCTGTATTGGAAGTGACAGAACGCAGCGGCAGTGAGAGTGAGACTGAAAACTCTCACTCAGGGCTAGCGTGGCACCGACATTGTTCCGGCTAAAAAAAGTCCTGCTTCCGGGAACCTTGTCTAGACGCCGCCCTGTGGATGGTGTCGCCCCTCTGCAGATATCACCCGGGCGCAGGCCGCACCCCACACACCCTCATAGCGACGCATTGTTCTGTGTTCTGTGTTCAGTGTTCTGCATTATTTTATTCCTTTTTAAAACGTAAAGGATTGCTAAATTAAAGCTCAATTTTAGGCAGAACTTAAAAGAGAAGTATGGGTTTGGGGTTTTTTTCCCCCATCATACTTACCTAGGTGGATGCGGCATCGGTCCGATGCTGCATCTGTCCCCCCGGGGACTCTACACTGAGAACTGAGAGATTGAACATCGCCGATGGCTCGGTTCTGACAGCACCCCGAGCAGAGAGCTGCTGCCTGTTAATTAGCAGCTCTCCACTCTGCTCCTCCACACTCATTGGAGCGCAGAGCTGTGGAGAGGCGGGGAGCGGCCGTCTCAGGCTCTCAGCGGCTCGCTGAGAGGCTGAGGCGGGTGTCAGTCCAGGCACCTGGCGGATCCTGACTTTATTATCGGGATGACGTGGTGCCTGGACTGATTCCAGTGACATCAGTCGAGAGCGGACTTCAGCCCGCTCTCTGCTGAAAATGGATCACAGGATTGCAAAACGAATTGCACTCCTGTGACCCATTGGAGAAGCCCAGCCAAACTTAGGCTGGACTTCTCCTTTAACCGCCTCACGACACACTGGGGATATCTGAATGATGCCTGTAGCTACAGACATCATTCAGATATTGCCGTTTTGAGCCGGCGATTCCCTACACCATAAGAACGATCATATCGGCTGTTCCGCCGCTTGATCGTTCTTACGGGAGGCGAGAGGGGATGTCCCCCCCTCCCGCCCCCCTCCGGTGCTTCTACCGACTCACCGATACGATTGGTGAGTCGGACACAGGATCCGCCAGCCTCAGATGTAGATCATAGAGATTTCCGGCGGACCAGATGGTCGCCGGAGTCTCTATGATCGTCGGAGGCTGGGCGCAATGTTATGACGTCACACCCGGCCTCTGCATTAAAAAAAAACAGCGCCGCCTCGGCTGGCAAGCTGTGATCGTTTTTTTTTTATTTTTTTATTTCAGGCTTCCCAGCCTAGTGGTGAGATGTGGGGTCTTACTGACCCCATATCTCACTATAAAGAGGACCTGCACTCCTGTGACCCATAGGAGAAGCCCAGCCAAACTCATTATCTCATTATAAAGAGAACCTGTCATGTCATATTCCTATTGCAAAGGATGTTTACATTCCTTGTAATAGGAATAAAAGTGATCAAAAATTTTTTTTTTCAAAAAAGTGTCAAAATAAAAAAAGAAAGTATAATTAACAATTTAAAAAAAATAATTTAAAGCTCCCCTGTCCCCGTGTGCTCGCACGCAGAAGCAAACGCATACAAAAGTCCCGCCCACATATGAAAACATATGAAAACGGTGTTCAAACCATACATGTGAGGTATCCACGCGAATGTTGGAGCGAGAGCAATCATTTTGTCCCTAAACCTCCTCTGTAACTCAAAACATGTAACTAGTAAAAAAATTTCAAGCGTCGTCTATGGGGATTTTTAAGTACCGAACTTTGGCGCCATTCCACGAGCGTGTGCAATTAATTTTGAAGGGTGACATGTTAGATATCTATTTGCTCGGCGTAACTTCATCTTTCACAATATGCAAAAACATTGGGCTAACTTTACTGTTTTGTTTTTTTTTAAAGCACCAAACTGTTTCTTTCCCAAAAAAAAGTGTTCTCAAAATTGCTGCGCAAATACCGTGCGAGATAAAAAGTTGCAACAACCGCCATTGTATTTTCTAGGGTCTTTGCTAAAAAAACATATATAATGTTTGGGGGTTCTATGTAATTTTCTAGCAAAAAAATTATGATTTTTACACGTAGGAGAGAAATGTCAGAATTTGCCTGGGTGGCAAGTGGTTAAAAAAACCCAATGAATGCAATTAGAAGATTTGAACTAAAAAAATTTGAAACCACTGACATACAGAGTTTTTATGACAAAAGAGACCCTATTAGTCTCTTCTGTCATAGATGCCTCTCTCTGCTTGTTAGCGGTAATGTACACTGAGCTGTACGCCATTCCCACATGCATGGGAGTGATGTCATCGTGTCCAGGCCATTCAAGTGGTTCAACAGAGCAAACCCAGAAGGAATACCAGGAGAAGATGGAGGCACCTGTGACCAGTGGGAATGCTGACAGCACATCACTGGAGGTCATTGCTTGACCGGTAAGTCTGCCATAATGTGCTAATATGCCGTGCATACTAGCACATTATGGCATAAAGCTCCAGTGGGTCTATTTATTAAACAAAAAACAAACAAAAAAAGCGGAGTTTAATTCTGCTTTTAATGCAGCTTTTTGTATGTAGCAGATCTCAGACTGTGAGAGGGAGAAGTTACTCTAGGACACAATCATGGCTTAAAGGGAGAAATTCCTCTTAAAGGATATTACATCTAATGGTTGGAGTCTGTGTGAGGGCATCACATCTTGGTTTTCATGTTTTTGCTGTGTCTTTTTTATAGTTACAATGTAATTGCAATCCAGCTTGAAGACTTTTATCAAACAATGCAAAAAAAACAGTGGTGGGGAGCAGTCAATGGAATAATAAGCACACTAAGGCCCAAAAGGCTTCCACTAACAGACATTCATCTCCATGAGCAACTGAAGAAAAGGTTTGGCTATAAAAAGGCACTAAAGTGCAAGGTATGTTACAAGGAGTTTTTGTATATGCGTGATTTTCAAAAAAACCTATTTGACTTTCCACTTATCTTTCTGTATTGGTGACAGTAGTCAGAAGGACAGGGATAAATGTCCCCACCAGGGACAGCTATAAAAGGTTGGCATACTGTAGGCTCTCCCCTTCCTCTCTCTATCCTAAGTTAAAAAAAATGCCTTTAGATGCACTTTAAAGAAGAACTCTGCTCAAAACTTCATCTAAATTATTGCTACTGTTATCTGCCTAATTTTCATTCATATCACATTCACTTTAAGTCTAAAAATCGTTTTTATTTCAATACTGGCACAAACAAATGAACCGTGAAGCACTTAAAAATTAAAATCCTTTATTTTTTTAAGACTGTTTTATGGTAACTATTCTGTTGTCAGCTATCTATGATTTGTAAATAGAAGTGTACTAGTAATTGAAGCATAACCAGAAGAATAGTCCTGTGTTTGCTCATTACAAGCTAAGAAATGGGATTATTATTCTGCTTTGTTTCTGTATGCGGCCCCCTGGTGCTTTTTGTGCACCTCTTAGGACCGCTACAGATAGTTGTCTGTGTTTTTCTATTGCCCTGTAATTGCTGTGATCTTGAGTAGTCTGATGTAATTTGTTTCTAGTCTATGACTGTCTTCTGAGGCATAAAACCAACAGCTCTGCAGGATGCCTACATTCTCTGAATTATTTTAGTAGCATGCCTGTGGTCTTTGACCATCTCCTGTTGTGTGGGTCAGCAGTTTCTAAAAGGTTTATGTAACATTATATATGCTGAATATTATGTGTGGCCCTTAAGGCCTCATGCACATACAACTTCAAAACGCCGCTCCATATTTATTTATTTATTTATTTTTCAACATGGGGACAAGAGCCACCCCGCCCCAAAGAACCCCCACGTGTTGAGGGGATGTGGCCTGCTATAATTTAGCCCCCCCCCCTTTCCTGGCCTCCCCGCTGCATCCTGGGATAAGGGTCTGGTATGAATTTTTTTTATTTTGGTGTGGGGTTCCACTTAAAGTCCATACCAGACCCAAAGGGCCTAGTATGGTTTGGGGGGGACCCCCACGCCTTTTTTCACATTTTTGTATTGCTGACAGCTGATGACTCATCTGTTGTTAAGGACGCGGTGGCCAGCTATTCACTGGTGGTTAAGGACGCCGGCAGCCCTGCTCCTTAACAATGCAGCTACTAAATGTAGCTTACACACTAGGCTAAACACTGCTAAATGCTGGGGCAAAAAACACTAAAGCATTAGCATTTTTTCAGCCGGCGTTTTTACAGCAGATTTTGGCTTTCTAGCGTGCATGAGGGCTTAATGTCAGGCCACACTTGAGGCCCACTATAACAGGAGAGTCGACCACCACTGCTGTACATAGTGATACATTTTTTATACGTTAACAGAGGACATAAGCAAGAGAATAATTTCAGCTATTAAGTCATGCTGTGATACATCTGATTTGGTATTTCCCTCTTTTAGAACATATCATTTGGATTAAAAGCTGCTGCAGAGAGAGGACTAACTGCCATCTTTTACACTTTTTGCCGTAAAACTCCTATTTCTGGGCTGAATATTCTTGATGAGGCCGGCTATTCTATTTTACACCACGCTGCTTTACATAATAGAGTTGCAGTTGTTTCTCAGTTAGCAAAAGCTGGTGTGGATTTAAACCAACAACGAAGTAGTCATTTTGGTACACAAGGTGAATTTTCCACTGTTGAAGATTGCTTCATTTCACAACGTAACATGTAATCACTTGTTGATCCTAAACAGATTCATTGCTAATGTATGCAAACATATATGTGTAGAGATATCCTTGGCTGCATTATTTAACAATATAAAGCTGGACTTCAGACATATATAAAAAGAGCATGTAATGCAGTTGTGTATTCCTTTGGAAAATATTAAATGTATTTCTTTCTCAGTTGTTAAGGGACACAGGATTCACTATTCTGAGTCAAACATGTTACACTGCCACCTTCAGGAGGAATTGGACACTGGTAAACAAAAAAGCCATTGGTCAGCCAGGTATAGCTCCTCCCATTACCATCATGCTTCAATTTTTGATAGTGTGCTAAGGGGATGGGCATCTCATCATGTTATATGGAGAAAAGTTTCCCTATTTTTAGTAGTAATTTTCTATTTTTGTTACTGTTGCCCACGCCTCAGTTGGTCTACTTTTGGACACCCCACTTGTCTTAACCGAATCCTGTGTCATTTAATGAATGAGAAAAAAAACACGATTTTTGTATTTACCATAAAATCATTTTCTTGGAGTTCAAGTAGAAACATTGATCCCACCCCTTTGTATTTGTGATCTACTTCTAGTTTTGCTTTTCCACTTAAATGAAGCATGATGGAAATAGGAGGGGTTATATCTGGGTGGCTAACTGCTTTTTTGTTAGCTAATGTCCGATTCCTCTTGAGGATGGTAGTATAACTCAATTGTTGTCTTGGAATAACTGAATGCTGTGTCCCATAATAAATGAGAAAGAAAACAATTTTGTACTTGGGCTTCTTTTACACTGAAGCAGTTTTCTGGCGTTTTAGCGCTAAAAAATAGCTCCTGTAAAGCGCCTGCAAACTGCCACCCATGCCACCAGAAAGTAAAGCCCGAGTGCTTTCACACTGGTGCGGTGCACTTGCAGGATGTTATAAAAAGTCCTGCAAGTTGCATCTTTGGGGCGGTTTGAAATGAATGGGCAGCGCTTCAGTAGCACCTGAAAAGTGCTTCGGAAGCGCCACAACACGGGCGGTTTTAACCCCTTCTTAAAAACGCCCCGCTAGCGGCCAAAAAAGCGCAGCTTAAACAGCACTAAAGCGCCACTAAAACGAGCAGCGCTTTATCGCTACAGCGGTCCCATTGTGAAAGTAGACTTACTGTAAAATCTGTATCCTGGAGTTCAATTATTTATTATTTATTTCAGGTACTATATACTATATAGCGCCGTCAATTTACGCAGCGCTTTACATATACATTGTACATTCACATCAGTCCCTACCCTCCAAGGAGCTTACACTCTAAGGTCCCTAACTCACATTCATACATACTAGGGACAATTTAGATAGGATCCAATTAACCTACCAGCATGTCTTTAGAGTGTGGGAGGAAACCGGAGTACCCGGAGGAAACCCCCGCAGGCACAGGGAGAACATGCAAACTCCAGGCAGGTAGTGTTGTGTTTGGGATTCGAACCAGCAACCCTTTTTACTGCTAGGTTAAAGTGCTATCCAGTACACCACTGCGCCGCCCCAATTAGAGACATATATTGGATTCCTGTGTCCCTTTATCAACTTGAAGAAACTGATTTTACTCTAAGACCCCTTTCACACTGAGGCGCTTCTAAACTGCCAGTAAAACACTGAGCGCATTTGAGGGGCATTTCGCGGCTTTTCAGGCACTTTTGAAGAGCTTTTCAGGTGTCAGGCGCTTTCCATTCATTTCAATGGAGGGGGAGCTTTTCAGGCGCTTTTTTTTTTTTTTTTTCAAATCTTTTATTTAGTCAAAGGGCATGGTTCAAGGACATGTAACACAATAACAGTTTGGGTATATTATACAGCATAACAGATATTCATTACAAAAGGTGAAGCCATGGAACCAGCCCAGATAATTTTTTCGATTTTGTATAGAAAAAAGGTAACATGGAGCCATAAAGATACAGATCCATGAAGAAGAAATAATGTAATATAGGAAGAGGAAAAGACAAGAGCGTAAGAGAAAGAAGAGGTGTAGGAGGTGGGGGAAGGAGAGGAACGGGGTAGGGGAAGATGGAGGGGGGAGAGGGGTTGGAGAAGGGATGGAGAGATACGAAATGTGAGGTCGTGAGCCGGCAGACAGGATTCAGGTTTGGTATTTCTAAAATACCAAGTGGAGTCAGGGTCCTAGTAAAGTAGGTTTAGTCGGCACAGTCTAGGAGGGTTCTACCTTCATCAGAGAAGACAAACATGTTCCAGAGCGACCAAGTCTTGGAGTAGCGTTCTTGTTGGTGGTGTGCAGAGAGAATGAGGTCTTCTAGCTTATTTATTTCCTTCACCTTTTAAAGCCACATCCCGATGGTCGGAGGCTGTGGGGATTTCCATTTAAGAGGAATGCATGCCTTGGCGGCCTCAAGGAGATGGCGAATGATTGATTTTTTGTAGATTCTCCCAGGGGTACTAGAAGCATGGAGGAGGAAAAAGGCTGGGTCATCCATCGGCCGCTCCGTGAATTTTTGGGCAATGCGTTTGACCTCCGTCCAATAGTGTTTGAGACAAGTCCAAAAAATATGGAGAATGGTGCCCCGGTCTTCCTGGAATCTCCAGCAATAATCAGAAGTTACAGGCAAATTTTTTTGTAACCTCACCGGCATGCTATACCACCTGGTTACAATTTTAAATTTAGTTTCTTGCACCTTCGTGCAGATAGAGGATTTGTACATAAATCAGAGGATATGTTGTCTTTGTTGTGGGCTGAACGAGTTACCAAGATCCCGCTCCCACTCGTGGATGCAACCTAGGGAGTGGGGTAACGAAGGTGTGATCAGTAGGTTGTAGTTGGCTGAGAGTGTGTGAGACATCACTCCCGTATCCAAGCAGTATTCCTCAAAAGTTGTGAGGGGTCTACTGAAGTTGTTTGGGGACGGGAGGGATCTTAGAAAATGAGTGAGTTGAAGAGCCCTCCAAAATCCCAAACAGAAGCTACCAGCCGGATTGGCGAGAGCTGAGATCGACGGCCAGCGCCCCTCACTCAAGAAGTGAGAGGCCTGCGAACGTCATGACCTAGTCAAGTTCTGAAAGGTTGGATCCTGGTATCCCAGGGTAAAAAGGGGATTTCCCAATATTGGTAATAATGGCGAGGTCAGGGAGGAGAGAGGAGTGTGCTTAAGCAAAGACAAACAGAGTTTTGTGGTTTGGCCAATCAGAGGATGCCTTTTCACTTCCCTCGGCAGAGAGACATAGCACCAAGGTGCTTTACAGAGGGGTATGGCACTTTGAGCTTGTTACCCACACCCGAACCCATAATTTGAAGTCGCCATGCCTATTCCAATCAAGGAGTCTACTTAGGTGCTCAGCTTGGTAGTATTTGCGTATGTCTGGCACTGCCAGTCCCCCATATTGTTTAGGTAGTGTGAGCTGGCTGCGTTTCTTTCGTGGGCGTTTATGGGCCCATATGAATGCAAAAAACATCCCTTGGATCTGTTTGAAGTAGTTAGATGGGAGCTTGTAGGAGATATAGGAACTTAGGAAGGATACTCATTTTGAGAATGTTGCAGTGGCCAAACCACGAGTGGAGTCCGGTGTTCCATTTGTCCAGAAGAGCTCTGACTTTTTTCAGTAGTGGGGGAAAGTTTAATTCGAATATCTTGGAAATGTTGGAAGCAATAAGCGTGCCTAAGTACATCAGCGCTGTGCTATTCCATTTGAATTTAAAGTTGCTCGGGGGCAGGAGGCGGAGCCTAGCAGAGCAGACATGCATTGTTAGAGCTCCACACCGCTGAGGAGAGAAGAGAAGGACAAAGCGGAGCCTGCAGGCTCAAAAGGTATCCATTTGAACCTTTTTGCTCCAGGGAACAAACTGTGAAAGTTTGGGCAGGAAATATGGTACTGGGAGGAAACCGTGGCAGAAATAAAAATCACCTCACAAAGAGCTCACAGGCACTCACTGCAGCTGAAGCAGCTCCAGTCACCTCACAAGATACAGCATCAGGGCGCTCTCACAGACAGAAAATGTCACAGCAAGACTCTCCATTTGAGTCAGATACAGAACAAATCCTCTCACAAACTTCTCCACAAGCCTCCTCAGTATCCCCAGAAATATTATTACAATTTGAAAAGATGCTTCATAAGGCTTTAAAACAAACCTCAGACCAAATAACAAAAAGCCTAACCAAAGAAATAAGAGAGCTGGGAAACCGCACCGCAGCCTTAGAAATAAAAATGGATGAAATTGAAATTACAACCCAAGAAAATATAACAGAATTGGAACAATTAAAAAAAGAGAATTTAATACTTCAAACTAAGCTCGAAGATTACGAAAATAGAGCCAGACGTTCAAACTTGCGCATAAGGGGAATACCTGAAACTGTGACAGACCTGCAATCTACTATTACTGCTCTATTACAAGAACTAAAGCCAGATATCCCTATTGAACGTTTAGAACTGGACAGAGTACACAGAGCCCTCACAGCCAAAAAGAAAGATGGACCCCCACGTGATATAATCACAAAATTTCATTATTACAGAACGAAAGAACAAATACTAATTGCTGCAAGAGAAAAAAAGGAACTTAATTTTCAAGGACACAATTATCAAATTTTTGCTGACCTATCCCAACTTACTATTACTAAAAGACGATCCATGAAACCCCAACTAATGGAACTGCAACGCCACAACATTATGTATCAATGGGGCTTCCCCTTTTCAGTCAGATTTAACTACCAAGGTACAATTTACAGAAGCAGATCAGCAGATGAACTACAACAAACCCTTTTAAAATTAAATCTGACAGAACCCACAAGCAGCAACTCTCCCACACGCAGAAGAATGGCGTCATCTTCACCTTCAGGCAGCACCCAGAAAATTTCAGAACAAAATGGGAATCATCATTCTCACAAAAGAGGCCGTTATGCCACATCATCCATGGACCAAGAAGATTCAATGGACTGACATCCTAATTCCTGATATCTCTTCATTTATTATACTAAGAGATGGTTCTCTATAAAAAACCTATATTTATAGCTGAATGTAACTGCATTCTGATAGTCACACACCGTGTGGGATCATGTTACATTCCAGTTATATTTCTTATTACTTCTGATTCATATAGCCTTAGAATATATAAGTGAAATAAGGAAATTCTTGTTCAGTTATATATTATCAGGTAATAATAGATGTATTACTTTTTAGGACAAATATGTTCAATAATCCAGAAGTAATGGAAGCTTTTTCTTTCTTTTCTTAAAACAAATATATTATTATCTAACTAGTTCCTAGAATTATGTTTTTGTTTATTCTAATCTGAAGCAATACAACCTCAATTTTATGAGTTAACATATCTAAACAGTTGCATATGAATAAAATATGTAATTGTTTACTCTAAAATGGTTAAAATCCCAAAATAATTCAAACTATCTTCATCAATACCAAAGTTATTAACAGTACCTTTCTAACTGAATTATTTAGCCTAGGGCAAGACTAACCATATACAACCACCCTGGAATAAATAATTTCAACAAAAACTATATTCTGCACTCCAATTAATGAAACATCATTTTGATGTCTTTTGACATAGCACTTCTCTCCTGTAAGCGGAAGATCCGTGTACCCCCATTAGCCCTCCTCATTCTCCCAATCATATTATGTGGGAGTGTGACGAAGGCACTTATTCCCCTGAGAGAGATATTTACTCTCTTTCACGGGTAAATTGTGATTACTTGCAAAAAATAATTTATACAATGTATCATTTAATCTCATATGTTTTTTGTTTACTCTTTACTCCAGAATTCACTGGTTTCTTTTCTATCTATTCATCTCTTCAGTCCACACAGGTTGATCTGCGCAGTCAGCTCTGCATAACAAAAAGTAAGTCAAAACTATTTGATCTATTGCCATGGCACCACTGAATATACTTTCCCTGAATGTTCAGGGAATAAATGTCCCTCAAAAAAGGACCAAAGCCTTCCGTACTTTCCATAACAAGAAGGCTCACATAGTATGCCTCCAAGAAACACACTTCACCAAAGATTCTACTCCAAAATATATTTCTCCTTTTTATCAACAAATTTACACGGCTTCTGCCTGTACCAAGCAAAGGGGAACTCTAATTGCATTTCACCGATCCACACCATTCACCTTATCATCAGAAATTAAAGACCCAGAAGGTAGATACCTGATACTCATGGGTTATATAATGGATACAGCAATCACGGTGATTTCCTACTACGCTCCTAACAAACAACCTACACCATTCCTCTCACATATATTACAAGTGATTAATACACACAAAATAGGAACAGTGATAATGTGTGGGGATTCGAACCAGGTCCTCCTCCCATTTCTAGATAAATCACCTTTTACACCATCCAAAATAACCTCTAGATTACCTTTTTCTCAACTTCTTTCCAAATACAATCTGGTAGATTCATGGAGAGAAAGTAACCCAATGAAAAAGAAATTCACTTATTTCTCGCACCCTCATCAAACCTTCACCAGAATAGATCATATTTTTCTAACAATAGGAATGATACCAGAAATTATTGCATCAGATATAATTCCGATTCCGTGGTCTGACCATAATGCAGTATACACTACTATAGCCTCAGCCATACCAAAAGCGCATGACCCAACGTGGTACTTACCGGACATAATGCTCAAACACCCACTACATCAGATGGCCATTGAACAAGCTTTAAAGGAATACATTTCAATTAATAATACAACAGACATCTCCCCAATAACACTGTGGGAAGCTCATAAGCCTGTCTTGCGTGGTACAATACAAAGACAAATGGCACTATTTAAACGGGAACGCAAAAATCTAGCAAAAAAACTAGAACTCAATTTTAATGCAGCCTACATATCATTTCAAGATAATCCATCTCAGAGTACAAAATCTCATCTGGAAAAATCTAGATTGGAATACGATCTATTTCTCACTGAGTCAGTTGATAAATCCCTCAAACGCTCCAAACACAATTTCTACATGAATACAAACAAACCTGGTACATATTTGGCTCGGGCATTAAATTCAACTAACAAATCTTTCAAACCAATACGTTTGAAATTATCAAAAAATGTTTACACTTGTAATCCAGTTAAAATAGTCCATAAATTTCACTCACATCTCGCAACTTTATACAAGACAAACAATGAATTTAATCCTACAGAAGCTGAATCCTTCTTCTCAAAAATAACCTTACCTGAGTTATCTCAGAATCAAAAAAGCAGTTTGGATGAGCCTATAACTATAGATGAAGTTGCTAACGCCATAAAAGACCTAAAACTTAACAAAAGACCAGGCCCAGACGGCTACTCGGCTTTATACTATAAAACATTCTCAGAAATACTCTCTCCCATTCTCACTGAAACTTTTAACAAACTTCTAGATGGACATTCTTTTCGGCAAGAAACACTAATGGCAATTGTTTGTATGATCCCAAAACCCCTTTCTGATGATACTTCCTGTGTGAATTATCGGCCTATCTCTCTGTTAAACCTCGATATTAAATTATTAGCAAAAATAATAGCAAAACGCCTCAATAGCATTATAGGAAAATTAATACATAGAGATCAAGTAGGCTTCATGCCAAATAGACAGGCAGGCGATAATATACGCAGGGCAGTGTTATTGGCACATATTGCTAAAAAACGGAAAATCCCTTTATGTTTTCTATCTCTCGATATTAAGAGGGCATTTGACACAGTATCCTGGCAATATATGCAATATTCATTACAAAAATGGGGTTTTGGACCCCACTTTTTAACATGGATCAAAGCATTATATAATAAACCCAAAGCCTATATAAAATATGCTGGATACAAATCTGAAGCCTTTAATATCGAAAGAGGTACCCGACAGGGTTGCCCATTATCTCCCTTATTATTTGCCCTTATACTCGAACCCATGGCCCAATACATCAGAACAAACCAAACTATAACTGGCATTGAAGTAGGAGGTATTACACACAAATTATGTATATTTGCAGACGATATATTACTTTTTCTATCATCACCACAGGTCTCTGGTCCTAACTTAATACCAGCTCTTGATGGATTTGCAGCCCTATCCGGCCTTATGATTAATCCTAAGAAATGCCTAGTGCTTAATATTTCACTCACAAACATGGAATTGATCCCGGCTAAGGCTGCACTCCCATTCACATGGGCAGAAAAATCAATCCCATATCTTGGAATTCATTTAACAGCATCTCATTCTGACTTATTCTCAACCAATTATCCTCCTGTATTAAGACAGATCACAAATCTAATAAAACAATGGTCGCAACTTCCTTTATCCTGGATAGGGAAAATTAATGCAATCAAAATGACTATTCTACCCAAATTGCTTTATCTATTCAGAGTCCTCCCTATTCCAATTCCTTCCTATTTTTTGAGAATAGTACAAAAAAGAGCAACTTCGTTTATATGGGGCTCTTCTAAACCACGTATACCTATACACACACTACATCTTCCCAAAAATAAAGGAGGCCTGGGATACCCTAATTTTACTAACTACTACAGAGCAGCACATTTGGCCAGTCTGTCCAAATACCATGCAAAACAGGAAATCCCATTATGGGTATTTATAGAGGCTTCAGAAAATGACCCTCTATTAATATCAAATTTATTATGGCTTGATCCTAAAGACCGCTTTAAAATTCATAATCCCATAACTAAACACTTCTTATCTCTCTGGGATAAACTAAAAACCAAATATCAGTTACAATCTCCACACAATCCTCTCCTTTCTTTTATCAGAAATCCGGCCTTTTATCCGGCATGGATCTACCCAAATTCTTTTAAAGCTTGGACAACATCAGGCATTCAGACACTAAATGACTTCATAGCATCTAAATCATTCCTTTCATTCCCATCGCTTAGAGAAAAATATGATCTACCAAACTCTGAGATATTTAGATATCTCCAAATCAAAAATTTCTATACACCATTCCTAAAGGGGGATACACCATTATCCCAATTATCCATTTTTGAATCAATCTGTACAAAAGATCCACTTGCTAAAGGTACAATTTCATCACTTTATAATCAATTATATGGAGTAGCAAATCTTAATAGACCCTCTTACGTTCAGAGGTGGGAGGAGGACCTGGGACGAACTTTAGAAGACACGGACTGGTCTAACATATGGCTCACATCTAAGTCATCTTCACCCAACATCTTAGCACTGGAGACAAATTATAAAGTCCTAACTCGCTGGTACCTTGTACCCGCTAGAGTGGCAAAATATTCACCTAATACCTCAGCTCTTTGTTTTCGAGGATGCCCAGAAATAGGCACATATTTACACATATGGTGGACGTGCCCAGTAATCCAAACCTTCTGGAAGGAAGTTTTCGTGATTGCATCTAAAATATTTAAAAAGATAATACAACCAGATCCATATTTAACTTTACTTAATCTAAAACCGGAATGGTTAACACTCTCTCAATTCAAACTTATGATCCAACTAATAACGGCTGCAAAACAAACAGTGGCCAAGGCATGGAAATCTCCTACATTGGTACTAGCAGAAACAATTCACAGAATGAATAATACAATGTCCCATGCTAAGATGGTAGCCATCGATCAAAATCAAATTCCAAAATTTGAAAAACTTTGGCACCCTTGGATAAAACAACAGTTCCTGTCAAATTTCAGTGACTCTGTCCTGTTGCCATGGTAACAGATTAAATGACTTACAGAGACACCCATTCTAAGGCTTCAAAGAGAACTAAAAAGAATAATAAACTGACGAGCGGGACAACCTTGTGGACCATACCTCTACCTTTCAACCCTTTTTCTTCTTTCTCTTTCCTTTTCTCCACCTTACGATTAAAGCTCATTATCAGAATTTATTTGACCTATATACACTCTACTTGTAAACAATATGTATAGTAGGTATAAATCATTTAAATACCTACAAAAGTAACTAAGGAAATGATATATATCTTTAATTTAGGTTTACGTGAACCCAATGTTTAATATTTGAAATTTCATGATATTTACCTATATAAACCCTACTGTAAAACAATGAGCTTACTTTATAGATCCTTGTAAACTTACTTTATGTATCTTTATAACATTGTATACTCAATAAACTTCTTTTGACAAGGAATTTAAAGTTGCTCTGGAGTTGTGAGAGAATCGGCTGTGGGAGGTTAATTCCCATTGCTTCGGATTTGGTAAAATTTATTTGGAGGTTGGAGAGGGCTCCATATTTCTTAAATTCCTTCATCAGATTCGGGAGCGAGATCAAAGGGTTCGTAAGGGAGAATAACATGTCATCAGCATAGGCCAAGACCTTTTGTTGGGTATCTCCAACAGTTATGCCAGTTACATCCGGGTTTAAACGTATGGCACATAAAAAGGGTTCCAGTGACAGGGCGAAGAGGAGGGGTTACATTGGGCATCCCTGTCGCATTCCATTTGTAATTTTAAAGGGTTCTAACAGGACCCCATTGACTCAAACTCTAGCTGAGGGGTGAGAGTAGAAATCCGCTGAAGCATATTGGTGCCAAAGCCAGCATACTTTAAAACTGAAAGCATGGAGCTCCAGTTCACCCTGTCAAAGGCCTTTTCCACATCGGTACTAAGGTACTACGGTACTAAGGAAAATACATTGGGTGCAGGATTTTTTGACTACATATAGTAAATTTAGGATCTTGGTGGTATTTTCTCTAGCTTTTCGGGTGGGGACGAAGCCTACTTGATCTAAATGGGCTAGGTTTCTGAAGATGATGTTGAATCCTATTTGCCAAGATTTTCGTGAAGAGTTTGAGGTCTAAATTGAGCAACAAGATCGGCCCATAGCTCCCACATGAGGTTGGGTCTTTGCCCTCCTTGGGGATCACTGATATATGGGCCTGTAAAGTGTCCACAGCAAATGATGTGGTAGAGCCTATCGCGTTAAACAGTTTGACCATGAATGGGGCAAGAGAAGGTAGTAAGACCTTATAATATTGGATAGTAAGGCCGTCTGGGCCTGGCGCCTTCTCCGGTTTAGTGGCCCTATGGCTCTCTGGAGTTCCTCTATGGTGATGGGATCTTCCAAGGCTTCCCTGTCCGCACTTGATATTTGGGGCATGTGGGAGGAAGACAGGTAAACATGTATGTGTTCCTGTGGTGGGGACCTAGTTATCAGGTTGTATAGGGAGTTATAACATTTCTGGAACTCCTGTGCTACATCGTGAGGCATTGTATCTTTGGGTTCCGCGTGGCTGTATCAGATAAGGCACATATGTCCCCAATTTCTGTTCTCTCAGGGATCTAGCTAGCATTCTGTCGCATTTATTTTTGGACTCGTACCATATTTTCCAACAGATCTGCAGGAGATGTTTGGCTTTAAATTGCAGGAGATCTGTAATTTGTTACGACGGGCTATTTCTCTAGGAAAGGAGACGTGCATGTTTATGATGGGCTTCTAAGGCTTTCGAGTCCTCCAACAACGATGTTAACTGTTAAGTACATTGTCGCTTGAGCCTCGACCCATGCTTAATAAGAACACCGCGTATGACTGCTTTGTATGCCTCCCAAACAATACTGGGGTCACAGTCTCACGTATCATTGGTTCTGAAGTAAAAGTCTAGTTCCCTAGTGACATCTGCAAGCACTTCATTGTCCTGCAGGAGGCTTTCATTTAGCCTCCAGCTCTTGGATCTGGATGTCATGGACGAACCATGTAATGGAGCCTATGGTGGAGGAGCGCACTGCATGTAGTTGAGCGTGGGGTATTAAAAAGTAGTCAATGCGCGAGTATATCTTGTGGGGTAGGGAATAGAAAGTGAAATCCCTTCCTGTGGGGTGTAAAAGGCACCACCCATCAATTAGTTGGCTCTTCTGCAAAGAATGGGCAATGCGTTTACGAGAGCCAGGGGAGACAGAGGACATACCTGAGGAGGTACCCTCAGATCGGATCAAGGGGATGTTCTGGTCTCCGCCCATTGAGGCGCTTTTTTTAGCTCTCCAAACACGCTCTGAAGATGCTGCTCGCAGGAGTTTTTTCACCTCCCCGCCAGTGTTAATTTTGGCAGCAAATTTCGATTTAGTTTTAGTCTTAGGACTAAAATGGCATTTTAGTTTTAGTCCCATTTTAGTCTTCTGCAATTGTTTTAGTTTTAGTCGTATTTAGTCAACTAAATCTCCAGTACATTTTAGTCGACTAAAACTCATTTTAATCATCTAAAATCTAATGGGTGTAATTAAATTGTAATACATTAGTAAACATTTCTCTACAATTTCCAAACTCATTATATACTGCTGGAGTGAAAAATCTCATGTTATTATTTATGATATTGAGGTATGAACATGCACTACAGCCCTGTGTTGATTTCTAAGTCAAATTTCAATTTAGTTTTAGTCTTAGTCTTTTGACTAAAATTGCATTATAGTTTTAGTCCCATTTTTGTCTTTTGACTAAAATGCCATTTTAGTTTTAGTCGTATTTTAGTCATCTCAATTGTTTTAGTCGTATTTTAGTCGACTAAAATAGTATTCAAAATGTTTTAGTCGTTTTAGTTGTCGAAATTAACACTGGCGCCAGCGCACCGCCCCAGTGTGAAAGCATCCATTGATTTTAATAGGAGGAAGTTTTTGTGAGCTTTTCCGGCGCTTTTTTTAAAATCGCTTGAAAAAACTCCTCAGTGTGAAAGGGGTCTAAGTAAAAAAATCTTGTTTTTAAATACAGCTACCATTAGTATCTGAATCTTTTTATCACCTCTGTCTTCCCTTGCACAGCAGCAGTTAGCCTGGGAAAGGGAGGGTCAGCACTACAACCTAACAAGGCTTTGCTGCTTGCATATATGCTAGCAGGGAACAAGCAGGAGGAGAGACCAAAGTGAACTCAGTTGATTTATGTGTGTGTGATACTGCTCCTGCACTGCCCAATCAGTGGGCTGCAGGTGACACCACTGTATACCTTACCTATACATTACTTGAGAAAGTGGTGTCACCCTTTTAGATGTGATGTATATGAATCACAAAGAGCCCTTTCACACTGGGGCGGCGTCGGCGGTAAAACGCCGCTATTATTAGCAGCAGTTTTACCCCCTGCTAGCGGGCGAGAAAGGGTTAAATACCACCGCAAAGCGCCTCTGTATAGCCGCGCCGTCCCATTGATTTCAATGGGCAGGAGCGGTAAAGGAGCGGTATACACACCGCTCCTTCACTGCTCCGAAGATGCTGCTGGCAGGACTTTTTTTACCGTCCTGCCAGCGCATCGCTCCAGTGTGAAAGCCCTCGGGGCTTTCACACTGGAATGAAAGTAGCGGCACTTTCGGGTCGGTTTGCAGGCGCTATTATTAGCGCAATATCGCCTGCAAACCGCCCCAGTGTGAAAGGGCTCTTAGTGTCTGAGTTCCCTGTAATACAGGAAAAGCTGCATACATCATAGATTGTGCTTCATTTTAATAAATATATTTGTTTATTACATAGGGAAGATGAGCCTCCAGAATCTGGAAACCATCATTGAAAAAACAGGTATGGTCACTTGTTTTTGTTTATTTCTCCTGTTCACCTTCTTCCTATATATGAGGGGCAGGTGTATGGGAATTACCAAATACCAATTATATTAGCTTAAACCTAATGATTGTAGGAGACTGCATAGGTAGTCACCTGGACAGCTTATTGTTTTCTAGACTGCAAGTAGGAAGGGCTAAAACTCCCGCTGGAGCAGAAATAGGTTATAAATCCCATCTGAGTGTAAAAATGTTAAAAATTCTGCTTTCAATAAATCACTATAGGTTTCTTTTTCTCACCAGGTTTATCAAATCAAGTGTGAAAAAAAGATGGCCCATTGCATGTTTTATTCTGGTGATAGAAGTCATTTTGTAATGATAATAGATTTAAAAAAAGCTAAATTCTTAATTTAGGTTATAATAGCAGAGTATAGGAAGAGGCAAGTGCATGGAAGATAAAATTCAACAACAACTGGTTGCTCATTTTGTGGAAATTTAGGAAGAATATTTAGCTAAAAGAGGTCTAAGAAAACGTTTTTTTCCTCTGGTATATTGACAGCTGAGTGTGTAAAGTAGCGGCCGCAGCTCCTTGCCCATGTGCTCAGCTGTGTCCAATCACATTTAAACAAGGAAGTGCCTTTTATCAGCTCTCCTCACCTCACACTGACAGTTTTTTGGTTTTTTAGCAAAAAATAAAAATCCCAGCAGTGATTAAATACCACCAAAAGAAAGCTCTATTTGTGTGAAGAAAATGGTTAAAAGTTCATTTGGGTACAGTGTTGCATGACTGCGCAATTGTCATTCAAAATGCGACATCGCTAAAAGCTGAAAAATGGCCCGGACAAGGAGGGGATAAAAGTGCCCAGTACAGAAAGATGTAGAATAAAATTTTTGGTGCAAATGTTTGGATTTCTTACAACCTTTAAAGCATAAAAAAGTAAACTGTCCCAAACGTGGAAACAATATTACTGTTAATTAAACACAAGTTTTTTTTCTCTCCATTGTTTCAAATTCAACCTAATCAGAGAAAAACTGTTAAATAGCCATCATGCCGCATCAAAATTATTAGCTGCTCTGTTTTACAATTGGTTCTTACAGAAACTTTCATTATATTCTTATATTTCATAAAAATACTGTAAGACAAAACAACACAAATTATCCATTAGGGCTGTCATCTTCGTCTTTAGTTCTTGGACATCAAACCATATCAAGTGGATTGATGCTGTTTAGTACTATCTAGGTCTGGAGCTAAACAAAATAAACAAAATCTTAGTGTGGTATCATTACATTTCCGTCCTAGAAATAAACGAATGGTTAGCACCAAACATACGTTACACAAAACACTTTCCACAAAATACAAAACAATACATTATTTTGTTGATTCATGAATGCACTCTCTATTACCAATATTTAATGGGCTCATCTCAATTAATTAATTATCACCACGTGGATCTTCATTAAAGGACGTCCATTAAAAGTTGTCATTAACTGGCTCACGCAGATATACTGTGGCAGAATGGCTTCCCTGCGCGAAATCCCATACGGGTACGTCCTACCCTTATTCGGCCACCAGAGGGCGCACGCGGGGGGACCCGATGCGCATTGCCGGCTAGCACAATCCCCGCTGGCCACACGCGATCGTGTCCACGAGCGCCAGCATGGGGATTTATGTAAACACAAATCCCTGTGCCGTCAGGGAAGAGGAAACATATTGTTTGTTCCTACTAAGTAGGAAAAATGATATGTCTCCTCTCCTAGTCACTCCCATCCCCACACAGTTAGAACACACTGAGGGCACACACAGTTAACCCCTTGATCACCCCCTAGTGTTAACCCATTCCTTGCCAGTGACATTTACACAGTAATTAGGGCATTTTTATAGCACTGATCGCTGTATAATTGTCAGTGGTCCCAAAAAAGTGTCAAAAGTATCCGATCTGTCTGTCGCAATGTCGCAGTACCGCTAAAAATCGCAGATCACTGCCATTACTAGTAAAAAAATAATAATAATAAAAATGCCATAAAAATGCCATAAATCTTTCCCATAGTTTGTAGATGCTAAAACTTTTGCGCAAACCAATCAATATATGCTTATTGCGATTTTGTTTATCAAAAATATAATATATATTTATTATAGCAAAATGTAAAAAATATTTTTTTTTTCAAAATTGTCGCTCTTTTTTTGTTTATAGCGCAAAAAATAAAAACCACAGAGGTGATCAAATACCACCAAAAGAAAGCTATATTTGTGGGGAAAAAAGGACGCAAATTTCGTTTAGGTACAGCATCGCATGACCGCGCAATTGTCAGTTAAAGCAACGCAGTGCCAAATTGTAAAAAGTGCTCTAGTCAGGAAGGGGGTAAAATCTTCTGGGGCTGAAGTGGTTAATTCACCATGGTTAAAATGACATTCGCAGATTCATCACATTTGTGCACAATGATTATATATCACCATGTCCATATTGATTTTTCTATCTCAGCCTCTTGTTTAATCACAACTACAGTATACAGATCTTGGAAACCTCTAGGAACAGATCTGATTCCTCCTATATTAACGAAAAACCTAAAAATCATTAGTGTTGTATTCTAGAATATTACACTTCCTTATAATTGCCAATAAAGAACAATACTAAGTAGATACACATGTTCATCTCCAGTGTGATCATTCACTGTTGTCCCACTATTGTAACTTGTGCAATAGAGGAAGAAGCAGTACAAGGAGTCAGTCAAATCATGTGCTGACAAGAATAGTGCTGATAGGTACAAAATGCAGTTTGACAGAGGGATGAGTTCATTGCTATCAGGGCCGGCGTCACCATTAGGCAGGACAGGCAGCCGCCTAGGGCATCGGGATGAAGGGGGCGGTAAAATCCTTTGCTGACACAGTGAGCGCTGGATGCTATCACACACCCCACCGCACCGATCAGATTGGAGCTCTATTGCGGGATGCGGGGTGACAAGCCAGAGGATGAGCCGGGCAGGGATGAGGATAAACAAGAGTTGGCGGAGTCTGTGTGGCCAGCTGCGGGAGGTGCGTCTGCTTCCCCAGCCACCATGACCGTACACAGTATGGAGATCGAGAGTGGCTATTCTCCTCTAGCTCTGCTCCACAGCCTCTGGCATTCTGTCACAGTGACACAGTAAGAGCGGGGAAAGCCAGCTTGTGCAGGAATCGGGCTGTATATTGTCTCCACTGTCCTCCTAATCCCTCACTCACTCAGCTGCTTGTCTAATCCGATACTCCGCCTCTCATTTGTGCCCGCCCAGCCCAGCTCACCCTCCAGACACATGCATGCCATACACTGTACTGTGCTGTGAGAGTTCTGTGGGCAGCTGGGTGGCACTTTTCAAACCATAGCTGCCAAAGCCCTGAGGGAGACCAGCCTGAATGGGAGAGCATAATTGGTGAGTTAGACCCCCAGTATAACCCCCCTCTCTGTTCCCACTTCTTTGTGCTATGCACCTTCTTCCCCCCTCTCTTCCTCCTTCTCACCTTCCTCCCTCTCTCCCCCCCAGGGCTAGGTCTGTATACCGTCTTAGCCTGCCTGTATACCACCCTAGCCTGCCTGTATATCGCCCTAGCCTGCCTGTATACCACCCTAGCCTGCCTGTATACCACCCTAGCCTGCCTGTATACCACCCTAGCCTGCCTGTATACTGTCCTAGCCTACCTGTATACTGCCCTAGCCTGCCTGTATACCACCCTAGCCTGCCTGTATACCATCCTAGCCTGCCTGTATACCGTCCTAGCCTGCCTGTATACCACCCTAGCCTGCCTGTATACCACCCTAACCTGCCTGTATACCACCCTAGCTTGCCTGTATACCGACCTAGCCTGGCTGTATACTGTCCTAGCCTGCCTGTATACCATCCTAGCCTGTCTGTATACCGTCCTAGCCTGTCTGTATACTATCCTAGCCTGTCCATATACCTTCGGATCACGGCTGGCGTGAGGAAGCGAGCCTGTGCCGCCACTATTTGTCTTCAGGCCAGATCCAGAGATGCAGGTGCAGGCCTGCGGACCACGGCAGAAAAAAATTGTGGAGGGGCACCGCAAACATCTCCCCCACCACCTTCACCATATACATGGGCATTGCAAAGGGGGTGGAGTCAGAGGCGGAGCCAATGGGTGGCAAAATGAGGTTTCGTCAAGGGTGTCAAAAATCCTTGCACCAGCCCTGATTGCTATGCTGCTTCTCCTTTCACTGCCCAGTCACAGGCTGGGGAGGGTCCAAGATGAGAAGTTGGTTAAATGATTTTGGCCATCAAGCTGAGGACATCTAGGGACAGAAAAAAGTAGAGTGGACGAAATCTTTAGATAGAATTCGAATTTTGGAGCAAAGGCTAGTTGTCTTATTTTATTTTTAAGAGACATTTATTTTTATCTTGTTTCACAATAATACACACATAATAATGCACAACAATACATACAAGTATACTCATTCTCAGCAAATAAAGGTTTATAATATTGAATTAAATATAAAGGGGGCAATTTTATCAATTCAATTTTAAAACAAAATCCTGCTTTAAATTGCATTCGCAGTTTTCTGTAATGTCTTTAATCTGTTTGTAAATTATCCAGTTAATATTCATATGTCTCTATTTAGGACCCACTGCATTACACTTGGCAGCTCAGTGTGGCTCACTTGAAGTTCTATCCTGCCTTCTGGCATTAAATTCAGATTACAAGTTATGTAACAAACGAGGGTGGATGGCTATACATGTTGCTGCATTCTTTGGCACAATTCCTTGCATCAGAGCGTTATACAGGAAAGACCCGGATCTTCTAGAGGCAGAAACCACAGCTGAGTGAGTACATCTAACCAACAATATACTGTGTTTGGTCTAATTATACCAATAAAAGGGCTGGCATTGTAGCTGTGTATTCTTTGATTAAATTGACTTAAAAGGCTCTTCAGTTAAATCTGAAATTGTTTATGTAGTCGTACAACTGTCCCTATAGCACAGAGCTCCCAGGTTTTACTTGGACCAGAAGCTACAGGTAAATAGAACATACATCAGTTACCTGTTGATTAAATTTGGTATCTTTGAGATCAATTAAATATGAAACAATGTAAATAAGACAGGAATAGGGTAGGGGGCCTTGGCTTTTTACAGTGGGGACGTAAAGTCTGTATGTACCTCCATGTTAAGCAAATAGGGAATTTCCCCTGTATAGTGAATGTAAAATGTTTGTTTCAATACACAAAAGTGGTGAAATGCAAACCTGCGAAAAACAGATGCTAAAATCTTATTATAATGCTTGTATGCCAAGTTTGGCCGTACTCGACCTAGTATACACTTGTAGGGAGTAAGTGATTCCAACACTGACCATCATGTAGGGTAGAATTTGATCTGTGCTGTTTACAAAGCTGGACCTCATAACTTTGAACATTTATCTGCAAACAGTTTTACTGTTTGTAGGAAAATGTATCTGTGTTTTGGCTTAGGATGATTTCAAAACATTTCTTAGTAAGAAGGTATGTTTAGCTGGATTTTAGCACTGCTGTAAAAACATGTCTCGTTGTTTTTATGCTTTTAGAATGTTGTACAAATTATCTCTGGAACTGGGGAGATATGCAGATACTATGGTTTTTAACTGTGGAACAGCGCCGCCCCCCCAATCTATGCGTCTGGTCCCCTGATCTACATACAGGGCACCACACTATGGATTTCAGTGGGGGTGGGTGTTTTTTTGAAGCAGGTGATTAGAGCCAGAGGCAATAATAGGCTTCAAAAAAGGGTGGGCTCGGGGCGCAGAGCACTGTGCCCCAATCCCACCCAGTTGTGTGTCGATAGGGAATGAATATTCCCTATTTTCACACTAAATCCTCACCGTCAATCAAGAAGCGGGTTGTGAGACCCGTTTCCCGATTGGCCAAAACGTCAGGTGGTCCTATTGGATGCCTAGCACCTAGGAGGAGGAGAGAGGAGACGCACGGCGGCTTGCACAGCAGAAGCCGCCATGCTGGAGGAGAGGACACCGGAGCTGCTGCCCGCCACCCACCACCCAGATGGGGTAAGTGCCGGACCGACCGGCAGACAATGGGTGTGGGGGAGGTGGGTTAGTTCCGCCGGTGGCCTGGGGGGGGGGGGGGTTGTTTGCCGCCCCCAAAAATAAAAAACCCACCAGCCACCACTGGTTTGGATATTTATTGTATGAAAGTGTGAAGTAGTATGGACAGTCTTTGCCTGTAACCGTGGAGCAGTGGTAACAGTCTCTGTAACCGAGGGGTAGTGTAGACAGGCTATTTCTCTATTTGGAAGGTATTGCAGATGGTATTTTTCTGTAACCAGGAAACAATGAGCATAGTCTTCATCTGTAAGTGGGAAGCAGTGCATACAGTTTCTGTAAGTAACTAGGAAGCAAATAGTTGAAAATTATTTTTGAAATGACATTAAAGTGATTGTAAACCCACTTCACTAAAAAAAAAACAAAAAAATAAAAACCTGCAAGACAAAAGGCATAAGACAAAAATTCATTATGAAATACTCACCTTAGATCGAAGCCCCCTCAGCGGTCACTGGACACTGGTCCGGCCAGCGACATCGCTCCCGGAGTTATCTCCGGGTATCGTGGGCTCCAGCGCTGTGATTGGTTGGAGCCGCGATGACGTCACTCCCGCGCATGCGTGCGGGAGCTTCCGGCAACGACGCGTCAACTGAAGCAACGGCACAAAAAAGCCGTTGCTTCAGTGCACATGTGCCGATGACGTTGGCACATGCTGATACAGGGGATATCTCCTAAACCGTACAGGTTTAGGAGATATCCATGGTAGCTACAGGCAAGCCTTATTATAGGCTTACCTGTAGTATAAAGTGGATTGTAAGGGATTACAACCACTTTAACATGTTAAAGCTTCAAGCCCCGTACACACCGGCCGAATGTCGGGAGACAACGGCTGGTTAAAAAAAAAAGGTCAGTTCGGCACGTGTGTATGTCGGTCTGACCGACAGAAGCCGGCCGTTCGGCTGGCTTCTGTTGGACCTGCATGCCGGAAAACCAGCAGCCGACCGACTCTCCAATGGCAGAGAGCACTGATCAGAGTAGCATATACCTGACTGGATGTATTTGAATGTTTTTTTTTTAGGCAGACATCTACACTACATACATAACTGTTGACACATTTTGTAGATTGGACAGTTCAAATCCGAAACCCAATCTGAATAAATGTGGCTAGCCTTAGGCTGTTTTCACACTGGGGCAGTCGGGCGTTGATGGTAAAACACAGCTAGTTTTGGCGGCGCGCTTTTAACCCCCGCTATTGGCCGAATGATGGGTTAAATGTGCCCGTGTAGCTCCGCTGCCAAAGCGCTTTGCAGGCACTTCGGAAGTGGTGCCCATTCATTTCAATAGGCTGGAGCGGTGTATACACCGCTCCTTCACCGCCCCAAAGATGGTGCTTGCAGGACTTTTTTTAATGTCCTGCCAGCGCAGCACCCCAGTGTGAAAGCACTCGGGCTTTCACACTGGGACTGCAGGGGAGGCATTTTACAGGTGCTATTTTTAGCTCAAAAGCGCCTGAAAAACGCCTCAATGTGAAAGGGGTCTTAACGTTGCAGTCAGGGGCGTATCATGAAATCAGTGGGCCCTTGTGCAAGACCAAAAGTGGGCCCTAAACATCGATAAACAAATAAATGCAGCGTGCAGAGTGCAGCGCTGTGAAAAGTGGGAGTGGTTTACACTGCACTAAATATTGGGCGTGGTTTAACCACTTCAATACCAGGCACTTAGACACCTTCCCGCCCAGCCCAATTTTCACCTTTCAGCGCTGTTGCAATTTGAATGACAATTGCGCGATCATGCTACACTGTACCCAAACAAATTTTTTATCATTTTGTTCCCACAAATAGAGCTTTCTTTTGGTGGTATTTGATCACCTCTGCAGTTTTTATTTTTTGCGCAACAAATAAAAAAAGACCGAAAATTTTGAAAAAAAACAAGTTTTTCTTTGTTTCTGTTAAATTTTTTTGTAAATAAGTACGCTTTCTCCTTCAATAATGGGCACTGATACGGCGGCACTGATGGGCACTGATACGGCGGCACTGATGGGCACAGATGAGGTGGCACCAATGAGGTGGCACTGATGAGGTGGCACTAACGGGCACTGATGATGGGCACTGATAGGTGGCACTGATGGGCACTGATAGGTGGCACTGGTATGCGGCACTGATGGGCACTCATAGGTGGCACCGATGGGCACACATAGGCGGCACTGATGGGCACTCGTAGGTGGCATTGATTGGTATATATGGGTGGCACTGATGGGTACTTATGTGTGGCACTGATGGGCACTGATAGGTGGGCACTGATGGGCACAGATGGGCACTGACAGGTGGCACCGATGGGCAATGACAGGTGGCACAGATGGGCAATGACAGGTGGCACTGATAAAGCATTGCTGGGCAGATCTGGGCATTTCTGGGCAGATCATTGACATAATAGTGCCAATCAGTGCCCATTTGTGGGCACTGATTGGCACAGATTGGGCACATGTAGATGGCCATGGGGTACATACCTGGCCATCCACGTTGCCCCTTCCCTGGTGGTCCTAGTGGCATCCCTGGTAGTCCAGTGGGGTGATCTGAGGGGGGGCTGCGCTGATAAACAATCAGCGCAGACCCCCCCTGCCAGGAGAGCCGCCGATCGGCTCTCCTCTACTTGCGTCTGTCAGACGCGAGTGAGGAAGAGCCGATCAACGGCTCTTCCTATTGACAGCGTGATCAGCCGTGATTGGACACGGCTGATCACGTGGTAAAGAGCCTCCGCCGGAGGCTTTTTACCAAGATCAGTGTAGCGGTGTGTCAGACTGACACACCGCTCCACCGATCGCCGCGATGCACGCCCCCGGGGGCGTGCTGCGGCATGTTATCCTGCTGGACGTCATATGACGTCCAGTCAGGATAACAGAACCACTTCCCGGACGTCAATCCGCTATAGGGCGGGCGGGAAGTGGTTAAAGGGGAGTATACAGGGGGGGGTAGTATGTGCATGAGAGGAGTGCGGAGTGTATGGCAGTGGGTAGTATGTGCAGGAGTGTGGAGTGTACAGCAGTGGGTAGTATGTGCAAGTGAAGAGTGCGGAGTGTACGGCGGTGGGTAGTATGTGCAGGAAGGGGAGTGCGGAGTGTATGGCGGTGGGTAGTATGTGCAGGAGAGGAGTATGGGGTGTATAGAGGTGGGTAGTATGTGCAGGAGTGTGGAGTGTACAGCAGTGGGTAGTATGTGCAGGGAAAGGAGTGCATAGTGTATGGCAGTGGGTCATATGTGCAGAAGAGGAATATGGAGTGTATGGCGGCAACTAGCATGTGCAGGAGAGGGGTGCATAGTGTATGGCGGTGGGTAGTATGTGCAGGTGAGGAGTGCGGAGTGTACTGCAGTGGGTAGTATGGTGTCAGTAGTTCTTTATTTTTTTTTTTTACAATTTAATTTTTTTATAATTTTTTTTAGGGTTGCACCGATATCGGTATCTTTGCTGATACTAAGCATTTGCACGAGTATTGCACTCATGCAAATGCTTTGATACCTGAAACCAATACTTTCAGGGTCTGTTCTTTCATCTGTCAGCAGGATTCCTCCACAGACA
Source organism: Aquarana catesbeiana (assembly GCF_042186555.1). Taxonomy (NCBI): domain Eukaryota; kingdom Metazoa; phylum Chordata; class Amphibia; order Anura; family Ranidae; genus Aquarana; species Aquarana catesbeiana. Next base: position 250,748,190 of record NC_133329.1, read on the forward strand.
GCTGAAATGTAAAAAAAAGCCGGTTGTTAAGGAGAGGGGCCGCTGCATCCTTTACAACCGATGACTCATTCAGCTGTCAGTGGGGTTCCCCAGTTGTAAACTAAGTCCTGGCAATTGAAGCTGAAAAAAAAAAAGCATTAGGCAATGTTTATCAGCAACATTGCTCAGCCACTGAAACAGATAGATAAAAGAAACATTGTTTCTTTTTGTTTATACATCTAAAGATCAAAGGGATGGGGCGTGTCCGGATGTAGACAGGGAAAGACGTGCTATTGAAGAGCTCCCCATATTTTAACAAAATCCATCGCCATCCTGCACTATATTCCGCATTGGGGAGCCTCAAAACACCCCTACCTGTTCCTTGTTATCCCCTGCATCCATCCCAGCAAGAATAGCGAGTCCGGCCAGCTGACAGTGCCACCATCCGATCTGTGGCTGGCTCCATGCACCCGAGGCCGCCGCCATCTTGAGGCCTGAGGTATTTACAGAGTCCTCCGTGCACGGGGCCCGCGATCTGCGGAGAGGGCAAGCATCCCATCTCCACATACACCCGAGGCATCACTTCCGGAGGGGAACATTTAAGGGCACTGATCCGAGGGGTGGCTGGAGGATCCCTGACGCTGGCTCCTCACTCCGACGGCCCGCCGCCATTTTAAGGCCTGCAGAGCTTTCAGATCCCTTGGAGCTTGGGATCCGCGGAATGAGCGGTCGCCCGCTCTATCGTTCGCCCCGAGACCTAATTTCCTGAAGGGGCTGTGTGCAGGCATAGATCCAGGGGTGCCTGAGGGTCCCGGTCGCTGGCTCTGCGCTCCCGCGGCCCACCGCCATTTTGAGGCCTGTGTGGCCTGCAACATCCTCCCTGCGCAGGTGCCTGGAGGTGCGGCGGAGAGGGAGGCCGCTCTACGCCCTCAGCCCTGGGTTGCTACAGCTGGAGGGGCACATAATAGCCTGAGACGGACGGTGAGCCGTGTTGGTGAGTCAATGAGCACTGTTAGTGTGGACACTTTGCCGTATCCCTGCCTCTAGTGTCTGCTGTTATTAACTGGGAGTTCTCACACTGCATACTACAAGCTCTTAAAGGGATATACATGCCCTACTGCAGTTGTGTTCGTAAGTCCCTCAGCACACTCACTCATGCCCTCAAAGAGCAAACCAGCGACCAAGAAGGCGCCACCACAACCTGACCAGTGTCCCAGTGGCATTTTGGACCAGCTTAGAGTGTTAATTGCAGACATGGAGCAGGCGGCACCCGCTCCGCCCCCTAAGGGGTCACAGCATGCAAAAGATACCTATGTTATCCTCGCGGCCATAGAGAAGAGCAGAACCTCCTTACTGGTCCGCATCAATCATCTGGCTGAGGAATGTAACCTCATCAGGGCAGACTTGGATAAATTCCGGGGCAGACTTTCTGAGTCAGAGTCGCGGATTTCTGCCAATGAGGATCTTATTGGCCGTCATGATAATGCCCTACATACACTGCAGCGCACAGTCCAGTCCTTGGTGGCCAAAGCTGACGACGCTGAAAACCGCTTACGGAGGAATAATGTCAGGGTCTTGGGTCTCCCAGAGGGGGCGGAGGGGGATCGCCCAGCCGAATTTGCAGAGGCCTTCTTTAAATCACTCCTGAATCTGACCGAGGTCTCCCCGACCTATGTGGTAGAAAGAGCCCACAGGGTCCCAACTGGCCGGGGCAACCCTGGGGCCCCACTGAGACCCTTCCTGGTGCGGTTTCTCAACCTCAGAGACAGAGACTGCATCCTTAGCGAAGCCCGCAAACATCCCACTCTTCCCTACGAGAATACAGACGTGCATCTCTATCCTGACTTCTCCGCGGATTTACAAAGACGTCGCAAAACCTTCACGGATATCAGGAGACGACTCTGGGAATGGGAGATCAAATACTTCATGCTCTACCCAAGTCGCCTAAGAGTTCAACATGGCGGATCGGTGAAGTTCTTCGAATCCCCTGAAGAAGCGGATACCTAGCTACTGTCTTTGCACTAATCCTTTTTCCTTTCTTTCCAAAGGCCCTCCTACTGGAACAGTGGTGTATTTAGGTTTTGTGCTGCCCTAGGCCTGACTGAGCTTGCGCACCCCCTAATTTAAATATGACCCACCCCTTCCTGTCAAGGCCACACCCCTTTCTTTTAAAGATCCGCCCTGTCATCTTCATTGGAGGAGGACAGAGGGACGCCGCGGGAAGAGGACAGAGAGGCATGCAGCATCTTTTCGTTTGGTGGTAAGGGGATATGTGCTGGTTGCTTTGGGAGGGGAGGATCAGACTCCTCCCAAAGCACCCAGCACATATCCCCTTACCCCCCTCCCCTCATCCATGTGTGCATTTGTTATCTGCCTCCTTCCCGGTTACTGTGTCCCCCTCCACTGTAAACTATACACAGACCTCAGAGCGCGGCTCTTACACTGAAGTCGTGTCCCTCCTCTGTGGCTCCTTCTCCTCCTGACTGTGTACACTAGAACATTGGAGCTGAGAAGGAGAAGGAGCTGAGGAGTGTGTGTGGCTGACAGTGGGGAGAGAGGTGGTGGCTGCTACGGAAAGCCGATCGCCGCTTGTGGGACCCCAGGTGGCAGATGTCCTGGGTGCCCACGCTAGCGCACTCTGGCTGCCAGTTACCGAAGCTCAGTGCCGGAACTTGTTGTGGGCTCTGGGACAGTGGCGTCACTAGGCTTGGTGTCACCTGGAGCTGTAAAAATTGTGTCATCCCCCTTAATTTTTTGACTGGAGGCCCAGCGTTGGAGCTCATTGTGGCGGTCAACAAGGCCCAGAGGATATCAAGTTAGGCACTTCCTAATGGCTCAGTCCCTGGGAACAGTAATGAATAATGGCCAACAGGCTCTCTTACCAGACCCGGTGAAACCGCAACAGTGATCCCTCCGGCTGGACGTTCGCTCACTCTGGGTTGCCCAGGCTGACTCTGGTCAGTAGTGTAGCATGTCTGTACCCCGGCAGTGGCTTCATCTTTCTCCCCCTCTGGTGGTGCGGGTACAGCGTGGCTCTCTGGTGGTGCGGGTACAGCGTGGCTCTCTGGTGGTGCGGGTACAGCGTGGCTCTCTGGTGGTGCGGGTACAGCGTGGCTCTTTGTCAGTGCGGGTACAGCGTGGCTCTTTGTCGGTGCGGGTACAGCGTGGCTCTCTGGTGGTGCGGGTACAGCGTGGCTCTCTGGCGGTGCGGGTACAGCGTGGCTCTCTGGCGGTGCGGGTACAGCGTGGCTCTCTGGCGGTGCGGGTACAGCGTGGCTCTCTGGTGGTGCGGGTACAGCGTGGCTCTCTGGTGGTGCGGGTACAGCGTGGCTCTTTGGTGGTGCGGGTACAGCGTGGCTCTCTGGTGGTGCGGGTACAGCGTGGCTCTCTGGTGGTGCAGGTACAGCGTGGCTCCCTCTTTGGCTTCCCCCAGCACAGTACTCTCTTTTTCTCCTCTAACACCCCCCCTCAGCAGAGTGCATGCATGCTGGGGGCTGTAGCATGTCTGTGGGGGCTACTTTTCCCATGATGCCCCCCAGAGTCTTCTGATTGGCCCTCTGCTGTGGCCAATCATGGGGAGGAAAACAGCGGTCAGGAAGCTGGGCGACGGTGCAGGGAAACCAATTAGAGCCGCTCTCTCTTCTCCCTTAGGCTGACAGAAAGGGGAGGGGGGGCGAGCGGGGGAGTTCTCTGGTAAATGGAGCAGCAGATCTGTGACAGGGAGAGGAGAGATGCGGGTTGTCAGGGGAGGGGGGGCGAGCGGGGGAGATACACAGACAACCCACATCTCTCCTCTCCCTGTCACAGATCTGCTGCTCCATTTGCCAGAGAACTCCCCCGCTCGCCCCCCCTCCCCTTTCTGTCAGCCGAAGAGAGAAGAGAGAGAGAGCGGCTCTAATTGGTTTTACCGTGCCGCCGCCCAGCTTCCTGACCGCTGTTTCCCTCCCCATGATTGGCCACAGCAGAGGGCCAATCAGAGACAGAATCACAGCTTTACGGAGGGGCGGCTTGACGGCACCCGGGACGCCACTGTACTGCACTGCTAAGCTGTACTACCTGCTGTGCGGGAGTCGGGAAGAGGGCGCCGCTGCCATTTTCGGGGGGGGGGGGGCGGCTTTCTGCCGCCCCCCCGCACAGTACCGCCCTAGGCCTGGGCCTTGTTGGCCTAGGCCAAGACACAGCACTGTACTGGAACTATCTGAAAGTCATCTGGGGTGGTCTGGTCTTCCGTCGGCGGGTTCCTGTTGTTCTCAGGGTCTCATTGTGGGCCCCTGCGTGGCGGGCAATGGGTGACCCCCCCCCGACTTGGGGCAATGCTTTCCCCCTAATTTTACTTGATCCTTGTTGATCGGAGCTATAACAAGATGTTTCCAACACACCTTCCCGAAGACACGATGCCCGCGTAGGGTATCGGTGAACTGTCCGGTCTCCCACCGGATGAGACGAGATCCACGTCCCCCCCGCACTCGCATACGATTAAAGGCCAGATACTGTCAGGGTTCCCCCCTGGAACTTTGAGCCTCACGTAGGCGATTTTTGGTTGCTAACTAGTTCAGGGATTAAACTACAAGCCCGGTTATGTTGGGGTGTTGGCGAAGTAGTAGGGTGTTCAATGTTTATTTTTTTTTAGGCATAGACCGCCTCCCGACCCCTCCCAGGCTGCTCTGGGGGGAGTTGGGACCTGGTCGGATAGGCACCAGATGCCTTGGGATGTTTAATTTGGTTGAATTGTTTTTATATGTGTTTCTGTTATGTCTGACGTACAATGGCTCTTGCTCCACGGCCGCTCACCAGGCGTTCCTTGCGCAACTGCTATCAATCTCCTGTAATTCTCATGGTCAATGTTTGGGGAAGTTCAATTTGGCTAAATTGTTTTTCTATATGTTTCTGTTGTGTCTGACGTACAATGGCTCTTGCTCCGCTGCTGCTCATTAGGTGTCACTTGCTCGAATGCTATTAATCCCCTGTACTTATGATGGCTGCTGCGACTATGGCATCACGCGATCAGGATTCCTTTTCTGTGGTGTCCTGGAACGTACGAGGCCTCAAATCAAGAGGGCGCTTCTTTTTCAATATCTTAAACAGCATGACCCAGCTGTTCTGGTTCTGCAGGAGACACACCTGGTGGGCAGTAAGCTACTCTGAACAGGCCCTGGGTACAAAAGGCTTTTCATGCCTCTTACTCCACATACGTGAGGGGGGTTTCCATATTAGTGAATAGATCTCTCCCGTGTGTCATAGAGACGGTTCACACGGATCCGTTGGGTAGGTACATGATACTGGTGCTCACGCTTTGGCAGCACAGGTATGTCCTTGCTGGCATATATGTACCGCCGCCCTTTAAATCTGATGTACTAGGTATCATACTGGAGAGGATCGCCCCTTATTGTCCTGCAAAAATTTTAATGTTGGGTGATTTTAGTGCCATCCTTTTCCCAGATCTTGATAGACCTTCACCACCTAAATCTTTCAATGGGGAATTATCAAACTGGGTGGAATCTGCAGGAGTCACGAAAGTCTGGAGGTGGAAATTCCCATCCACCAAAACTTTTTCATGTTTCTCCACCTCCTACAAAACCGCCTCCAGAATATGACTATGCATTTGCCAACCCCTCTATGCTGTCAGACATTCTAAGGGCTACCTATTTGCCCAGCGGCTTGTCTGACCACAGCCCCCTTGAGATCACCCTGCCCACTTCTCCCTCTCGTAGTGGCTCTATGTGGCGTCTGGGGGCTCAATGGATTTCCCAACCTGAAATAGCTGATCAAACACCACTAGCTCTGAGCAATTACTGGGATTCCAATGACGGGTCATCCTCTCCTGAAATAGTATGGGACGCCTTCAAGGCATATACAAGGGGCCATTACATATCAGCCATCAAGGCGGTCAGGTTGCAACAGGCTGCTGCCACAGTAGCTTTGGAGAGCGAGGTGGGGTTGGCTTCTGACCAATATGGGTTGGATCCCTCTGCCTCAAACTTTGAAGCTCTGCAGGCATCTAAACGTAGCCTTCATCTACACTTGTCAGAGGTTACTAGACTTGAAATGTATAACACGAAGCAAAAATTTTTTGAACAAGGGGACAGTGATCCCTGAACTTACCTCTCCCACAGGTGAGGCCATCTCCTTCCCAGAGGCTATTTTACAAGCCTTTTATGATTTTTAGCAATCTTTATATACCACCACACTACCCTCGGGTTTAGACACAGAGAGGTTAGCATCTCTCCTGGATCCGATAGCCCTTGGTTGGCGATCCGATAGCCCTTGGTTGGCTCTCCGATTCTGAAAGATCTCATCTAGTTACTCCAATTACCGCAGAGGAGGTTGAAATTGTAATTAACTCCCTATCCACTGGCAAAGCTCCTGGCCCAGATGGTCTCCCGACTGATTTCTATGTATCACATGGTAACACGCTAGCCCCCCGGCTGGCCGCCCTATTTACACATTGCCTGGAACAGGGCTCTCTCCCATCTTCTATGGCACACGCACATGTTATCCTCATCCCTAAGAAGGACAAAGACCCCAAACTATGTGCCTCTTATAGACCTATAGCACTCCTTAATACTGACCTCAAAATCCTAACTAAACTTCTCATCACTAAACTTAATCCATTACTTCCCTCTCTCATTGACTCGGATCAGACCGGGTTCATGTCCCATAAGTCTACAGACATCAATTTGTGTAGGTTGTTTACTAACCTCCATACAAGACATGACAATCAGGGTACTAGAGTGGTTGCCTCTCTCGACATTGAGAAGGCATTCGACTCGATTGAGTGGCCTTTCCTGTGGGAGATTCTGCGGAGAATGGGGTTTCCACTGGTATTCATTCGATGGTTACAGACTATCTATCGTTCGCCGATGGCTGCCATTCGCTTAGGGGGTCGTCTGTCTCCGGTTTTTCAACTTTCTAGGGGTACAAGACAGGGCTGCCCTCTTTCTCCGGCACTTTGTGCCATTGCCATGGAACCAGTGGCAGAGGCACTATGTGTCTCACCACATATTAAAGGTCTACGGCTGGGCTGGCTGGAGGAGAGGGTGGCCTTGTATGCAGACAACCTCCTTCTCTTCCTGAATGACGCTGGCCCCTCCCTGCAGGGGTCACTGTCAGTCCTTGAAGAATTCTCTGTAGTAAAGGGACTTAAGGTTATTTGGGGTAAGTCGCAGCTCCTGGCTATTGATGCTGAGGCTAAAAAAAGGTGCTTCGGCTTCTCTTCAGCTGCAGTGGGTGGACAAGTTTACCTACTTGGGGGTGTGTATCTCAGGGAACGTGACTGACTTAATTCCAATGAACTTGTTTCCAGTAATCAACTCAGTCAAAGCCAAGCTGAAAGCATGGGAGAACCTCCCCCTGTCCTTACTGGGCCGTGTTAATCTCATCAAGATGAAAATCCTTCCCAAGTTTACATACTTGTTTCGTAACTCCCCTCAATGGATCCCCAAATCATTCTTTTCCCAACTTAACAAAATTTTCTCCTCCTTTCTTTGGGGTCCACGCCCCCCCCGCTTTAAGCTATCCACCCAGGGGCGGATCCAGGGGGGGGGCAACGGGGCAATTGCCCCCTCCGAGAATGCTGGTGGGAGGGCAGGCAGCTGGAGAGAGAGAGCGGACGTCCGGGCGGGTGACAGTCTGAGACTGACAGTGACAGTAAATGTCACCCTGACTGTCAGTCTCAGACTATCACCAGCCCGGCCGTCCGCTCTCTCACCCGCCCACTGTCAGTCACTGACAGTGGGCGAGTGAGAGAGCGGACGGCCGGGGGGGCTGGTGACAGTCTGAGACTGACAGTGGGGTGGGCGGGTAAGAGCGGACGGTCGGGGGGGCTGGTGACAGTCTAAGCCTGACAGCGGGGTGGGCGGGTGAGAGCGGACACGGCCGGGCTGGCCGCTGGTGACAGTCAGAGTGGGCGGGTGACATTTAGAGAGCGGCCGGGCTGCTGGCCAATCAGGGAGCCGGCGGGCGGGGAAGCAGAGAGATGACATCATCTCTCACCACCCGCCCTGCATCCCTGCAGTTCCGCCCTCACTGTGCAGGTAGCTACGGGCAGCAGAGAGATTACATCATCTCTCTGCTGCCTGACTGGTAATCTGCTGCCTCACCCTCTGGGAAACAGAAAGTGACAATTGTAGCTGTAGCAGGCAAGTGACAATCCGCAACATGGGGCAGATGATGTGGCAAGTGACAATTCGCAACGTGTGGCAGATGATGTGGCAAGTGACAATCTGCATCTGGTGGCAGGCGACGTGGCAAGTGACAATCTGCAACTGGTGGCAGGCAACATGGCAAGTGACAATCCGCATCTGGTGGCAGGTGACGTGGCAAGTGACAAACTGCATCTGGTGGCAGGTGACGTGGCAAGTGACAATTGTAGCAGGCAAGTGACAATCTGCATCTGGGGGCAGGTGACGTGGAAAGTGACAATCTGCAATGTGTGACAGGGGATGTGGCAAGTGACAATCCGCAATGTGTGGCAGGTGACGTGGCAAGGTGACAATCTGCATCTGGTGGCAGGCGATGTGGCAAGTGACAATTGTAGCAGGAAAGTGACAATCCACATCTGGGGGCAGGTGACATGGCAAGTGACAATCTGCAACGTGTGGCAGGTGAAGTGGCAAGTGACAATCCGCATCTGGTGGCAGGCAACGTGGCAAGTGACACGCTTGGGGCTCCCACTGACTCTGCATTATGGTGAGTTGAACTATTTCATTTTATATAACAATGTAATAATAGAAAAAATGCGCTTCAATCATCCTGACACCATAACAACCATGGTGCTGCGATGATTGAAGCGCCAACACCAGCCATTTCCCTGATAAATTCCCCCCAAAAAACGTATTTTCTGGCAGTGCCCCTCCCGAGACTAGACTCTGGATCCGCCCCTGTATCCACCCTAATGCGCCCTTGTTCGCAGGGGGGTTTAGCATTCCCGGAATGTCACAAATACTTTATAGTGGCTCAATTGGTCACTGCATTTTGGTGGCTTGTTCCAGACAGATCCAACTCGGCTTGGGCCACTGAGGCTGCGGTATTGGGATCCACAGAGGCGTTGTCGAATCTCCTTTTACGGGGCCCCAAAGCTCCATACGACCTAACCCCTTCCATGAGTACTACCCTTAGGGCCTGGAGGGAAGGTCTGATCTGTGAAAAATATCCTCTGACCGCTCTATCCCCGAACATCCCACTCTGGAACAATCCCAACCTGCAGCACTTTCTTGAGCTCCCTGACCCTGTGATATGGGCCAGGTATCATATCAAGGTTCTCTCAGACATCACATCAGACCTAACAATATTCTCCTTTGATCACTTAATGTCTCATCACAACGCCCCACTTTCGCACAAATACAGATACCTACAGTTGTCCCATGCTTTCAGGGCTCAGTTCTTGCCAGGTGAAAGGCAGATGGTGCAATCTGACCTAGAGCGGATTCTGCGATTTGATTGTACCAAAAAACCCACCTCAGTGTTATATGCACATCTCCTTCGGGTCTCTTCTCCTGAGCTGTCCAGGCTCCATCAGCAATGGGGCCAGGATGTTCCGGAGTTGGACTCTGAGGACTGGGAGGATGTGTGGGACTTCCCATTTAAAATACTGGTTTCCTTGAGAGATCGCCTCATTCAATACAAGATTGTCCATATCTTACTCCCGTTCGGGTGCACAAGATGAGGTCTTCTCTCTCACCGGAGTGTGATCATGCCCCCCGCGGACTATATCCACAATTTCTGGTCCTGCCCGGTAATTACAGATTTCTGGTCACAAATTCTTTCAGAGATGAAAGTATCTCTATGCTGCTAAGTATCTCTATTGCTCCTTCCCCAAAAATATGCCTGCTGGGGCTGGTGGACCCTGTTGGGTCTCCTGCTGTTCTATGCCAGGAAGTCCATTGTCCTAGGCTGGAAGCGGAGGTCTTCTCCCTCTATAGGCTCATGGAAGTCACTTGTTAACACTGTGATACCCCTTTATAAGGACACCTATACACACAGAGGGTGTCCGAAAAAACATAACAGAGTCTGGAGTAAGTGGTTAGCGGAACCCTCCACTGCTTTAACAAATTAAGTAGCCTCTCTGATATATAACAGCCTTTCATAATGTCCTACTAGACTAACCAGGGTTGCGAGAGTTACTCCGGGTGTGCCAGCCCTATGTTAGCCCTCCCTTGGAGCAGGAGCCATGACAACTTGTTGTTGTTGTTATACCAATGGTAGTCGTAGATAATTTAATATTCCTGGATATTATAACAATACTTTATGACCCCTGCGTGGGTCCATTCCCTGCTGAAGGCCAGATGTTGGGTGAGCTGCTGTGCGTCTGTATTGTTTTGTGTTTGTCAAGGAAATTAAAAAGTTTTTCAAAAAAAAAAAAAGATCAAAGGGATGAACTTCAGTCTGCAGATGAAGTCAGTTTAACCACTTCAGCCCCAGATAGGTTTTACACTCTTCATGACCAGGCCAATTTTTGCGATACGGCACTAAGTTACTTTGACTGACAATTGTGCGGTTGTGCGACACTGTACCCAAATAAAATTTATGTCCTTTTTTTCCCCACAAATAGAGCTTTCTTTTGGTGGTATTTGATCACCTCTGTGGTTTTTATTTTTTGCGTTATAAACAAAAAAGGAGTGACAATTTTGAAAAAAAAAACAATATTTTTTACTTTCTGTTATAAAACATATCCAATAAAAAAAAAAAAAAATTCTTCATCAATTTAGGCCAATATGTATTCTGCTACATATTTTTGGTAAAAGAAATCACAATAAGCACATATTAATTGGTTTGCGCAAAAGTTAACGCGTCTACAAACTATGGGATATTTTTATTGCATTTTTATTTTTATTTTTTTACTAGTAATGGCGGCAAGCAGCGATTTTTAGCAGGACTGCAACATTGGGGCTGACAAATCGGATACCTAACTGACATTTTTGACACTTTTTTGGGAACCAGTAACACTAATACAGTGATCAGTGCTAAAAATATGCACTGTCACTGTACTAATAACACTGGCAGGGAAGGGGTTAACATCAGGGGCGCTCAAAGGGTTAAGTGTGTCCCTAGGGGATGCTTTCTAACTGTGTGGGGGATGGACTGACTGGGAGAACACAGAGATCCATGTTCCTGCTTAGCAAGAGCACAAAATCACTGTGTACTTCCCTGTCAGAACTGCGATCTGCCTTGTTTATATAGGCAGATCACCGTTCTGCCTCTCTGGGGAACGATCACGTCCGCCGGACACGCTGATTGGCTCCCACTCTGGCCCCTCACGCACGCTCCCGCTATCTATTGCACAAAATGACCTACAGGTACGTTGTTTCACGCAATAAAGCCACCTTTCTGCAGTATATTTGCAGTGGGCGGTCTTTAAGTACTGTATTTATTGGCGTATAACATGGCGGCCTCTGTAATAGGAAGTCCCGTTTCCTGGGTAGCCATTGGACCACTGTTCTGTCTATCATAGCAGATTCTCACTGTATGTAATCTGTCGGCGCTCGTCCCGCCCCCCTCCCTGTCCCCTTTAGGCTGCAGATGGTCATCGATCAGGCTGCACTGATGGCAATGGTGCGGCTGATGCATTGATGGCAATGGTGAGGCTGCTCTATTGATGGCACTTGTGAGGCTGCATTGATGTAGACTGACAAGGCTGCATTGATGGCACTTGTGAGGCTGCATTGATGTAGACTGACAAGGCTGCATTGATGGCACTTGTGAGGCTGCAGATGGGCATTTGATCAGGCTGCATTAATGGCAATGGTGAGGCTGCAGATGGGCACTGACCCTTATTTTGCTTATGTTCCTTATTTACATTTTTTATTTCCTTAAACTTCCCTCTTAAAATGAATGTGCGTGTTATACGCCTGTGCGTGTTATACGCCAATAAATATGGTAGTTAAAGCGACCTGTCAAGAAAAAAAAAAGATTTTATTTTTTATTAAATTGTTCCTCTGTTTAACCCCTTATTAACCCTTAATTTACTCAAATCCTTATTAACTCCGTATTCTCCTTTTCCATTTAATTATTATTTTCCTGCTGATTTATGTTTTTTAGTTCACTTCTATTTTATAAACTACACATTGAAAAAAGCACAAAATAAAAAATTAAAAAAATATATTGAATTTGTTAATAACTTTTCAATGTTTTTTACCATTGCTGACAGCTGAATTGTAAACAAAAAAGTTGCGGTAGGTATCGATAATTGGTATTGGTGAGTACTAAAAAAAGTATCGGTACTTATTCTCGTTGTAAAAAAAAAAATTTAGTATTTATTGCATTTCTTTTTTTTTTTTTTTTTATTAGCCCTGTTGGGGGGCTTTGGTGAGATATTAGGGGTCTAAAAAGACCCTTGACATCTCCCCTTTTGAGACAGAGAAAGGGAGTGAGGACACAGATTCCCCAGTCATTTTCTCTGCAGCCTCAGCTGTAGTGAAGATGACTGAACAGAGACAGAGGCTCCTATTCATTCGTAAACTAATTACACATTTACAGGCCCCTTCCTCCCCACAGCAACTGGCAGGAGAGGAGAGGAGGAAAGCCGGCAGGGCTGCGGGGAGGGGGGGGAGGCAGAGGAGGACACAGGGAGCCAGAGGAGATTGGTGCCTGTAATTGCCTCCACCACTGCACTGATCATCCCCGACTGTCAACCATGGAGGAATCAGTCATGGGTGCAGTGTACGACAGAGCACAGTGGGCCCCACCCCTCTTGGGGCCCATGTTCATGAACTCCCTGCACCCATGAATGACACGACACTGGTTGCACTGCCTTGTCATATGCAACATTCTCACTGATAAAAACCTGCACACTTTTCTAGCTCAAGATGCAATTTTTTTTGTCTTGTAGAATTATTACCAACAACTGTCCAGGCTTACATTACAGCATTTGCTGTTTTACAGGTACAAGACTACTGTATTGCTGCTCACTGCAATATCTGGAACCCTTGATGCCCTCCAATATCTTCTATCATTAGGGGCAAACTGGAAAAAAATGGACAGCAAGGAAAACAACATAATCCATTTAGCTGTGCTTTACTTTCATACGCACATACTGAAATACATAATAAAACTAAATATTCCAGAACTGAATGTATGGCAGCATCTTGTAGGTAAGGATAATCACATATTTTGAACACTGTTATTAAATTAAATTATTTGACTCATTTGTACCGGTTGTATTGCTACTATATTACTCTAGCATTCAAAACTCAGTATTCTGCATCAATATTAGGAGTAGAAAGCATAAGCAAAAAAGGCTAAAATGCCATCAATTTTTTTTTATTTAATAGCATACATACCAACATAATAAACTATTTAAACCAGTGTTTCTCAAACTTTTTTCAGTCAAGGCACCCTTTAAAAATATGCACAGTCTTGGGGCACATGGGTTTACTTAGGTGTATACCTGTGCAAGGGCTGCGTTCTGTATGACAAAGAGGGAAGGGGTCAGGAATGCATAAGTCACAGAGTGCAGGGCTCAGGAGTGGTTATCACACAAAATACAAGGGTCAGGTTGCACAGATTGCAGGGATCAGAGGTTTGTAACACACAGCCTAGTGTACAAAATACTAAATTACTTCTCATCCTAGTGAGTTCCTCAATGACTCCAACTCCCCATCCAGTACAGTTTTTCCCCTTAGACCTAAACTCCTCTCAGTACAGACCCCCTTCACACACTACCCTATAGTGCTGACCCCCTTTCTAGCCCTCAGTACAGGACCCTCCAGTAGACATACCCCTCTCACTCCAATCCCTTGGTACAGACCTCCACACCCAGCCCCATTTAAGTACAGGCCACCCCTTCACGACAGACCCCCCTCTATTATGGGCCCCTCCCTCCCTCCCAGTACAGACCCCCCCCCCCCGCAAACTCACTCATCAGATGCAATGCAAACCTCACATGTAGCTGCAGCAGCTCATTCCTGTGAAAATCCCACTTACTATGTGGCCTTTTATATGATGTCTCATTCATATGCAAATCCTGCAACGATTTACATTTGACACTGTAGCAGGGTCAGAGCCTTTGCCGGACAGAGCCTCCGTACACAGGACTCAGGTAAAAATGCAGGACAGTCCTGCACAATCCAGGACTGTTGGGGGGTACGCAAGTAATGTTTCAAGAATACATTCATATAGACATCATAGCAGTTAAAAGGGCATATACAAAAGTATATACAAAAGCAAGAACATGTGCACCACAGTTATGGTACATACAGCGCCTGCATCAAGGAAAGAAGAGAGGAAATTGTGAATTTTGTTCACGTATCCATAAGTAACATATGGCAAATAGCTAGCCTGTGCTTTAAACATGTGACATTATTGTTTTTATGGTTCCAAGACAATACAATAGATCCAAACAACCCAACTTCTGTGGAAGTGGTCATATGCAGTATGTCTTTCATTTTATGTATCCTATCCTTTGCTTCTATAATATTGTGTAGTTTCAGTAACCTTCCCATTGATGTGGGATTCCTAGGTGGCTGCCACAACAAGGGGATCAATCCCTTCCTTTCTAAAAGAGAGCACATATAGGAACCAACACATGGAGGGGTAGCATGAAATAGAACAAATAGCAGGTTGCTTGGTACCTGTTGTTGAGTAGCTTTCTCAGTTAAGCCCTTAATCACCATTCAGAAAGGTGTTATGACTGGGCATTCCCACCACAATTGCTTACATTATAGGGATTAGCCTGAGATTCCTTCTCTAAACATTTGGTAAATCGTGGAGAGTTGTCTAAGGTAGGCCTTAGAAATATTTCTGGGTTGAATGAGTTCGACTTCTTAGATGATGCAATGATGGTGGTGCGATTTTCTTTCCTGCAACCACGCTCGATTCCTCCATCAACACAGGCAGTGTTGATGGGGGAATCCCTACCATGGAGCCATTGTGTTCTCCTAGCGGGGTGGGGGTGCTGGGAGCCGTCCCTGCTGGGAGAACAGTGATTATTGCTAGCGGCTCTATCATCTAGGAGCATGTCTCACTCCATGGAAGAATTACGATAGCAAAATTGGGGGGCGCACACCACATAGATCAACCACATCTGCTGGTAAGCTAACAGAGGCATCAACAACATTCCCTGCATCTTGGCCATGTCCTGCTGATGCTTTGACTTCTATGAGTAAGCCCAATCAGAGTAAAAAGCATTAGAGGGGTGTGGCCAAGATGGGGGGACTGTAGCTGAAACCTCTGTTAGCTTACCAGCAGATGTTGTTGATCTGTGTGGCGTGCACCCCCTATTTTTACTATCATCATGAACGCATGTTTATGCTTAACATTTATCATACAATTCAGCATTTCAGTTAATCTGTGTACCCTTAAATCTTCATTTTATTTGTTTCAGAAATGTTGAAATCTAATGATTCTCACAGAAAGGAAATGGCTGCCAGATGCTTGGAGGTTCTTTGCATTTTAAAAGAACAATTCTGGAAGGACGTTTATGAAGCAGGTCTTAATTTTAGTTTATAATTTGTACAATATTTTACAGCCTTTTAACAGCTCATAAATAGATGCTCATTTTGCCTATTTTTGCTGTTATATAACAATATGATGAATAAAGGCAGCCATACCAATTTACTTATTGTTTCTACAAAATGGTTTCTTTACAAAGGACAACTGTACCTTTGTACAATTGCCCTTTAATACATTTCCCCCACATTCCCATCCCCTTGAATACATCTCATTAGGATACATACCATCAGCCCAGATTCAGTGTTCTTTACTGTGCGCCCCTGCTCCCATATTGTGCTGTAAGTGTAACCCAAAGCAACCAATCAGTGATTACCCTTTTATTGTACAATAGTCATGATGCTGTGATCAATAGTAACCACTGAATACCAATCATCAGTGTACCGCAGCAAATCTTACTGCAGTGTTGAGCAGTTTTCTGATGTAACTCATAGCAACCAATCACTTATTTTGCCATCACAGTAATATAACCTATAGTAGTCATTGCTGGTGTCATTGGGAGGAACTATACCCCATTGTTGGTGTCAGTGGTGAACTGATGTGAAAACAGGCTTAAAGAAAATATATATTGACCCCTCTATGAAGGTCCTTGTTTATGTACTTCTCATTATATGATGACAATTTTTTCCCAGCCGTGCTTCTGCATTGTCACCCTGTCACATGCACCCCTGGTTGAAACTACAGACAACAGTGTTAATACATCGTGCAGGCATGGTTTAGGAGGCCCATTTAGAGCAATAATGTGCAGCCAATGCTAGAGCAAGTGCATGTAGACAGTAAGTGGCTGAAAAAGAGACCAGAAGTACTGAGTTGCGAAAAAATGTAAACAAAGTGTTTCGTTGAAAATTGGCAATTTTTTATGATATGCAGTGCTTTAGTGAACAAAATGTCATCCAGGTAGGGTTTTATCTACTTCACGGATGTCAAATTGCCATTGAAACTAAAAAAAATACTACAGTTTTACTATTGTATTCTAAATATGCATTTGTTAAAAAGAGACTGTATATGTCTTTATTCTAGGAACAGTTCCTTGCCTTGTCAACCTATTGAAAAGTAAGCAAGTTAATCTGGAATGTTTGGCTGCAGGGATTTTAAGCAATATCTCCAGTAATGTTCCTGTTGCAAAGTGTCTAGTGGAGGCAGAAGCCATACCCATACTTATTACATTGCTGCAGTCCAAATATCCTGAGCTTCAGTCTCGATGTTCGGTTATTTTACATGACATTGCCCAGGTTGATGGTAATCAGGATAGCATTGCACAAATGGTAAGCAAAGGAGGTAAAGTTATGAAATTAACTAGTTCCCACCCAGGCCAATCCTGACGTTTCTCTCTTACATGTAAAAATCTGTATTTTTTTGCTAAAAAATTACTCATAACGTCCAAACATTATATTTATATTTTTTTATCAGAGACCCTAGAGAATAAAAAGGTGGTCACACAGTATTAGTACAGAAATATTTCAAATGCAATTGTTTTGGAAAAAATATACAGTACTTTAATGAATTTTAATTCATTTAATTATTGGGACTATGGGACTTAAAATGCGCCATAGGTGACGTTTTAAAAATCTTTACAGGTTACCAGTTTAAAGTTAAAGAGGAGGTCTAGGGCTATCAATATTGCTTTTGCTATTACTTTTGCGGCAATACCGCACATGTGTGGTGCAAACACCGTTTACATATGCGGGTACGGCCTACGTATGCGTTCACTTCTGCATGTGAGCTCAAGGGAACAGGGGCACTTTAAAAAATGTTTTATTATTTATTTATTTTATTTTTATTTTTACACTATCCCTTCATTTTTTTATCACTTCTGTATATCCCTTGTGATAGAAATAAAGCATGACATGTCCTCTTTATGGAGACATCTGGGGTCTCTAAGACCCCAAATCTCTTCTCTACCCTGGAAAGCATGAGATTAAAAAAATAAAACATTGATCTCTGCTTTCCAGGAAAAAAAAGGCACTGTTTACATCTGCCAGAGCCGGAAGTGATGTTGTTTCCGGCATTCGAGGATCATAGAGATGGCCGGAGACCATTCGGTGGTAACCTACTGCCAGATTGGATCTCGGGTTCTTCGATTACGTGGGAGAGCCCGGATATGCGCCAATGGGCGGTGGGGGGGAACCCCCCTCCTGCTGCCTGTAAAAGCAATCCAGCAGCTAATCAGCCGCTGGGATGGATTTTACGTTAGAGGGAATCGCCGATTGAAAAGCAGAGGTATCTGGATGATGCCTGCAGCTACTCTTCAAGTCCAGGACGTCATACGATGTCCTACGGGCGGGAAGTGGTTTAAGTAAGACAGAGTCCTACTTCTTAAAAAAAAGGGTCACATTAATGTGAGCCATAGAAAATACGATATTCTTCCTTGCAACCACGGGTTGCGAGAAAAAAAATGGATTGATTCCCCCATCAGCACACTCAGTGTTGATGGAGAATCCCTCCCTATTGTGTTCTCCCGGCGGGGTTGCAGAAAGCCGTCCCTGCCGGCAGAACACAGTAATTGTTGCTAGCGACTACTGCTATGGGTTGTACAATCAGCCTGCTTATAGGTGGTTTGAATCTCTGCCCATAGGTGGTCTTGAATTGCTGAACCAGCCGGTGAAAAAAGTCCTGCAAGCAACATCTTTGGAGCATGTTTGGAGCACTTAAAAAAAGCGCTTCAAAAACACCCTTCTCCATTGGAATTAATGGGAAGTACTTGAAAAGCAAAAAATGGCTCTTTTTTCTTTTTTTTTTCAGGTCACGTTGTCACGTGACCTGAAAGAAAAAGCCCCCCGGCTAGCGCCTCAAAAGCGCCCGACGTTTTATGGGCAGTTTTTTAAGCACCTCAGTGTGAAAGGGGTCTTACACATTTGTATTGGTATTAGAAGATAATTTAGATCTTTTCAGTGTAAAGATAATTTGGTAAGTATGTTCATACCAGGACAGCATTCATTAACACTGGCTTAACCTGCACTCTTGAATCTGTTCCAAGCAGTAAATCACAGTGCATATCTATTTGTTATATCATATTTTTACATGAGTCTTTTTAAGCACAGTTAGGCCCTCCCATTAGACTGTATATAAGCAATAAAAACCCAAAAGGTGTTCTCATCCACTCACACTCTAGTCCAAAACTAGAAAATAATATTTTGGCTATACATGCACTTTAAATGTGGCATCAGATATCAATAGGATCAAAATAAACACAGCTAAATGTATGGGTTTACCATCATAATATGGAAATCAACATAAAACAAATACTTCTGTGGTAGATTCCGGGTATCTCAAAAACAACAGTTAAAAGTAATCTATGTACATACATGTCATCTAAATTTACATTTCCAGTGGATTTTTTGCCAAGCTGATGATCCATACTTACCATGTAATTTTTCTGGTCACTGAAAAAAAATGTATACATTATTTTATGGTTATACTGTATTTTCTTCTTATTTTTAGAATGGATTTTTTGCCAAGCTGATGATCCATACTTACCATGTAATTTTCCTGGTCACTGAAAAAAAATGTATACATTATTTTATGGTTATACTGTATTTTCTTCTTATTTTTAGAATGGAATCTCACCTTTGGTTAATCTGCTGCATGAAGATTTTGAAGATGTATTGGTAAATGCTATTAACTGCATCAGAGCCTTATGCTTAAAAAACCCAGCCAACCAGAAGGCTGTCAAAGATCAAGGAGGCATCCCATTACTTGTAGACTTTCTATCTGCTAAATCTGGTAAGTAAGCCTTACATTTCATGAAGAATAAGACCAAATTCTCCATGTTTGCATAGGATAAGTTTGGCAATTTTGATCCATTTACTGAACAGTCAAATCGCACCATTGTGATCATCCTCAGTTACCTGAACTAGTATTACAATACAGATAAATGGGTTTCTAGAAGTGCAGTAGTGCTTTATAAAAGGCAATTTGTTGATTTTAATAAATTTTAAGCAAGTAATAGTAATAAACTATTTAGCAAAACCATGAGCTTGTGATAATCATTTCTCTCAACATTTTGTTTCAAATCCTGTTTATATTCATTCATTTTTTTTTCTTTGAAGACGTGCTGATAAGTGCATCTTCAGCTGCTATTGCAGAGCTTGCTCGAGGAAACAAACAGGTCCAGGATGCTATAGCAAAGGAGAATGCAATTGTTCCTCTTATTAATATAATTAGACTAAAGAAACTCAGTAACCAGGTGAAAGCTGCCATGGCTATAGAAGCACTTGCGGATCATAATGCTGCTATACAAAAAGAGTTTCTGGACAGATCCACATCAAGGCACATATCAAAGCTCCTCAAGGCAAGAATTTTTTTAACACTGGCTATCTTTTTTTTTTATACTTCCTATCTAAAACTTATAACCAAAAAATGTTATAATGTTTCCTTTTTGCTTAGGTTTTTCATCTAGAGGTCAAAGAACAAGGCTGCATGACACTTTGGGCATTGGCTGGGCAGACACGGAAACATCAGAAAAAAATGGCAGAACAGATTGGCTATACATTTATCATTGACATGCTCTTATCACCTTCTGACAAGATGCAGTATGTTGGTTAGTTTTCTGCATTCCTCTATCCAGTATTTTGAAAAAGGCAACTACTGTACTTATATAGTTATTGATGTTTCTTGTAGATATTTTAATGGTAGTAAACAGAGTTTTGTTATGGGTTCCCTGTATTAGGGATGAGCACATATTGTCTTCCAATTATACAGATGTTTACTTTGCTTCTACAGGTGGTCAAGCAATTATAGCTTTGTGTAAAAATAGCAAACATCACCAAGACCAAATATGTGAAGGTAATGGTGTTGGTCCTTTGGTGCGGCTGTTACGAAACCCCAGAGTAGCGGAAGGAACACTTCTGAGCATTGTTACAGCGCTGGGGACAATGTGTGTTGGTATGTGTTATTTTTCTTCCTTCTTCATTATACATTTGCCATACAGGTATGCTGTTGCGTTTTGAGGCTTATTCAGTGCACTTAGTCTTTCCTTGCATTCCTCAGTTATTTAACAATCTAAACCACAGAACATGGCCCCAGACCATACTGTATGATCCTATAGAGGACCTTGCAGGTCTGCTTTTTACATCAGCCCCTTTCCCCATACAAGTTTGGTGCAATAAAATGTAAATACAGGAAAAAAAACTTTAACACCTAAACCACCTAGACCAGCAACCACAAACTCCCATTCCTTTTTCACCATAGACTGAAGAAATAGACACTGGTGGTACTCGTGAGGGGGTTTGCTGCATGAGGTAAATGAGGTGAAGCTTCACTTTAAAAATAATATACCCAATCACATGCAAGGAAAATAAAAAAATTAAAAAACAAAATTTTCCTTTGCACATGATTGGATGATGGAATTCAGCAGAGCTTCCCCTCATTTACTAAGCTCTGGAGCAAATGCTGGAGAAATTACTATTATGCCGCGTACACACGAGCGGAATGTCCGATAGAAAAAGTCCGACAAAGTCTTTTCATCGTCTATTCTGATCGTGTGTGTGCCTCATCTGACTTTTTTTTACGAAAATTCTGATGGACCTAGAAATTAAACATGTTCTAAATATTTCCGACGGAACCAATTCCTATCGGGCAAACCACTCGTCTGTATGCTGTTCCGACGGGCCAAAAACGACGCATGCTCTGAAGCAAGTACGAGACGTAAGCTATTGGCTACTGGCTATTGAACGTCCTTTTTCTAGTCTCGTCGTACGTGTTTTATGTCGCCTCATTCTAGACGGTCTGACTTTGGTTTGACCGTGTGTAGGCAAAACTGCTTGAATGGAATTCCGTCGGAGTTCCGTCGGAGTTTATTCCGACGGCAAAACCGGTCATGTGTACGCGGCTTTACGTAAAAGCAGGGCTAGATTCATATATCATGATGCTATAGTTGCAGACTATCAAATGCATTAATCTGACCACTTTATAATATACTGTAGCTCCTCATGTGCTGCTAAATACACAAACCTAAGTGCTAACAAAAGAGAGCCATTAAACATTGCACATATGTATAGTAAATATCAGTGACTACTACATTACCCAAGCCATATTTCCAGTTGTGCATGTTGCCCAAGGTGCCTTATACCCAAGATGTACCACTCTCAAGCTCTGCCAACCCACTGCTGATGCCCTTTTTACCTCTGTGTGCCCTTTTTACTGTTTTGCTGTATGCCTTAATTTTCTCTGTATGCCCTTTCTTTGCTTCCTCTTCATTGTTATGGCCCCTCTCCAGCCTCTACCTCTCTGCCCCCACATTTAATAATATAGCTAGCCAATATGGTTCTGACTACAACCTATGATTGGCTGACAGTCACTCCACAAAGTTCCTCTTGTACCTTCAATGTGTGAAGGGACTAAATTTGTGCATGAATAGAGGCAGGAAAAGTTAAAAGGTGGAAAACTGTCCTGGAAGCAGACAGAGGCACTTAACCACTTCAGCCCCGGAAGATTTGGCTGCCTAATGACCAGGCTATTTTTTGCGATACGGCACTGCATCGCTTTAACTGACAATTGCGCGGTCGTGCGACGTTGTACCCAAACAAAATTGATGTCCTTTTTTTGCCACAAATAGAGCTTTCTTTTTTTTTGTTAAATCTTTATTTAAGGTATGCGGAGTGATCAATAAGGCATAGTATTACATACAGTAACTGGTGATATCTAGAGATAGACATTAAACCCAACATTTCAAAAAGGCAACGGGTAACAGCGACAAAACCAACAAAGTTCCTTGACAGCCATATGAAGAAAATTATCAACTGTAGGTTATTGCCTCTATTTCAAATAAAGCCTGTTTTTCAAACAGGACTGTGACGGGAACCTCCAATTGTAAAAGACCAATCATTTTATGGGTCATACACATACCTATAAGATATAGTGTGAGACAAGTGTGACCTTAACTAGCAGGAACCTAGCTAAAGAGAGGTAGGGAACAACACTTATATGTCGTAAACTGTTTCCGTCGCGTCTCTCTTCCCTGGTATTGTAAGGGTGGCACCTACCAATCACCGCATACCGACTGAGTTTTTCAGAGTAATATAAAAAAAAGGATGACACCAAGGTGTCAGGAAAAGATTTAGATAGGGGGGTGTGTGGAGAAGGGAAGAGAGAGAGGGAATTGGGAGGACAGAGGGGTAAGAGGGAAGGAAGGGTAGGGAGTTTTGGCGGGGTCAATGGCTCCAGACTTCTGATTGACATGTAGAAACTTACTCAAGTGTATGTCTCATAATCTTTCCAGAACCGGAACAAATCCCAGTGTATCCAACGTGCATTGTGTTCCTCCTCCCATTCACCAAGGGCTGTCGTCAGGCGTTCCATCCGTTGTATGTCATTCACCCTGGCAAACCACTGTGACACCAAAGGTGGGGACTGTTGCTTCCACATGCTGCTGACGCAGGCCCTTGCTGCATTTAAAAGGTGTTTCAGTAAAGATTTGTGATATCTCTTACAGGATATAGGGGTCAGGTTTAGGAGTACAGCTGCCGGGTTGTCATCAAGGGAGAAATCAGTAAGCTTGTGTACGATCTTCAGGACCTGGCTCTAGAAAGGTGCCAGCAGCGGACACTTCCAGAAGTATGTAGAGTAACGTGCCAGTCTGGGTACCGCACCTCCAGCACAATGTGCTATGTCCTGGAAATATTGACGCCAGCACCGATGGGGTCCTGTACCAGTGCATCAGGATCTTGAAAGTAATCTCTTGATATTTGCTGCACAGGGAAGACTTGTGCGCAAATAGAAGGATACGAGTCTTTTGATCCTCCGTGAACGAAACGTTGAGGTCTCTCTCCCACTTCTTCAGATACGGGGATCATGTTGCGATGTGGCTGTCAGTAGTATATTATAAGAACAGGATAGAGATTTCCGTATGGGCTCGTCTCCTAAGCATAGATCTTAAAAAGGCGTGGGTTGTCTATGAAAGCAGCCATGATCTGTGAGGGATCGAAGAAAGTGAGATAGTTGTGAGATCTTTCATTTACCCAAAATGGAGGAATTAAGGGTGGGGTACAAGCTTTGGAGGTTACTCCATGCAGAGGATCCAAGAAATGAAGAGGCTCTGACCAGTTTCTCCTCGGGCTGAAGCCGGGAAGCTCTGTCGGCGCCGATAATAGGCGGTGCCTGATAATAGGCGTTAACGGTGAGGGAAAACTGTCCGTCTCTGCTATCCTAAAGTATCAGTAAAGTAAAGTGGGTTCAATTAATGGGTGTGGAGAAGAAAAACAGGAGTAACTGATCCCACTCCAGGGCAGGCCTGCCAGAGGTGTCGGAACTGTTTCCTGCTCTAAGGAAACCCACAATTTGTGAGTTGAATGTCTGTACCAGTCCACTACTCTATTCATGTGCAATATAAAGCAGGGTCGGGGAGACCAACCCCTCCTCTGAGCTTCGGTCTCTGTAAAAGGGATCTTCTGAGCCTCGAGGATTTGCCCTGCCAGACATAATTAATAAAAGTCGTTCGGAGCTTACAAAAAAAACTCGGTGGAATCCTAATTGGTAATGCTTGTAAGAGGTAAAGCAGCCTCGGCATAATGTTCATCTTTTAGGACATTGCATCTGCCAAACCAAGAAATCGCCATGTTCTTCCATCTGTCTAAGTCTGAGGAGAAAATGTTCAAAAGGGGCTGAAAGTTGAGTTGGTAAATGAGGGAAAGGTTGGAGGGGATCTTAGTGCCTAGATATTTGATGGCTTGAGAAGCCCATCAGAAGGGGAAGTTGCCACTAAGGCGAACAAGAGATCTAGGAGTAAGAGTGATGTTGAGCGCCTCCGACTTTTGTAAATTAATTTTAAAATCTGACAGAGCTCTATAGTCGTGTATTGCTGATAAGAGGACCAGTAGAGAGATATGCGGTTCTGATATGTAAAACAGTAGGTCGTCCGCATAGGCGGCTACTTTGAGGTGGTATGTGCTGGCTTCGAGTCCCCTAATGTCAGGGTTAAGTCTAATGTGTTGCAGTAGGGGTTCCAAAAAAAGGATGAAGAGAAGCAGAGAGAGCGGGCATCCTTGTCTCGTACCGTTACTTATCTTGAAGGAGCTGGAAGCTACTCCATTAATCTTGACCTTTGCTGTAGGGGTGGAATAGATGGCAGAAATCCAAGATAGGATGGATGTTGGCATCCCAATATGTCGCAAGGTGGCCAAAAGGAAAGTCCAATTCACCCTGTCGAAACGCTTTTTCAGCATCGGTCGATAGCAGGATGAACGGAGAATTAAGATGTTTGGCCCTTGCTATGACGTCTATAGTTCTGATTGTATTGTCCCGTTCTCTGTTGCAGATAAACCTGACCTGGTCCATTGGGATTATATGCTGGAGAATGGACCCCAGTCTCTCTGCCAAGATTTTCGTGAACAGCTTTAGGTCACAATTAAGTAGAGATATGGGCCTATAGCTGGCGCAGAGGAGTGGGTCTTTCCCGGGCTTGGGGATTACAGTGATACTTGCCTGTAGAAGGTCTGTTGGCATATTGTGGTTGTCTAGAATTCCATTAAAGGCGGCAATAAAATGGGTAGCTAGTTGCATTTGGAAGGTTTTATAATAAGAAATTGAAAAACCATCGGGGCCTGGCGCTTTCCCCTTGGGGGACCCTGCCAAGGCGCTCGTGAGTTCTCAACATCCTCCGCACTAAGAGAGGGCAGGTTGGCGCCTTCCAGATATGCAGCTATTGCTTCCGACTTATCTGGAGGTTGGTCCATAGTAGTGTTGGAGTGCAGATTGTAAAGTGCTTCATAGAAAGCACGGAAGGACTCAGCAATCTCAAGGGACTTATGGATTTTGGTGCCCTCAGGAGTAGACAAGGCTGGAATGTAAGACAAGTTGCGTTGGGTTCGGATGGCGTTTGCTAACGCTCTGCTTCATTTGTCCCCGTATTCGTATAGGGTTCTACGTGCCTTCAACAGCTGGTTTTTGGCTTGGAATAGGGAGTGTTTCCTAACTTGTTCTCGTAGTTTGGTTACTTCCATCTCTAGCTCCCTGTCTGGGTGAGTTTTATGTCACCTTTCGCAATCATGGAGTTTGGTGAGCAGGCCAGACAGTGTTTTCGCTCTCTCGACCTTGAGTCTGTGGCCATGTTTAATAAACATGGTTTAATAAACATTCCTCTAATGTAGTGTGTGCTGCCCATATAGAGAGAGGGTTGGAGACCAAACCTTTGTTACACTCAAAGAAGAGGTCTAACTCTCGGAGAATATCTGCTTTAATCTCCAGTTCCTGTAGGAGGGATTTGTTTAATCACCAAGTGGCTGATCTAGGAGCCGGATATTGTGAAACTATTTCCAGTGAGATCGGAGCATGGTCCGATAGTGTGATATGACCAATCTGAGCACTAGAGACTATCGGGATCGTTGCATGGGAGACTAGGAAGAGATCTATCCTGGAATACGAACCGTGTACTGGGGAAAAGAAGGTATAGTCTCTCTCCCGCGCGGGTGTAAGATACGCCAAATGTCAACCAACTGATGGGAATGGAGCAGCTCTCTAACCCGAGTTCGTGTCCTCTGGGATAAAGCAGAGAAGCTTGTCGAGGAGTCTTTGCGGGGATCCATGGTGAGGTTAAGGTCACCCCCTAACACCAGGGTACCCTTGGCAAAAGAAGCCAAGGCAGAGAGACAAGTCTCAAGCACTGGGAGCTGCTCTACATTGGGGATATACAGGTTAGCCAAGGTGAACGTTTGCGACTGGAGTTTACCCTTCACAAAGAGGTATCTACCCTCCCGATCTGTATAGAGGTCTATGAGCTGCCAGGGTACAGTTTTGGCTAGGAGGATACACGCGCCTTTTGATTTAGTGGAGGGCGATACACTATGGTACACTGTTGGGAAATGTTTACTGTACAGTTCCGGAATCCTATCGGCTTGGAAATGAGTTTCTTGTAAGAGTACAACTTGAGGTCTCTGCCGCCATAGGTCAGCAAGACAACTGGATCGCTTTTCAGGAGCATTGAGGCCCTTCATGTTCCGGGAAATTAATTTCAAAGTAATTTTTAAGGAAGCGGGTTACGGCCGTCGTCCCCCGACAAAACTTGGAACAGTGGGTATTGTGAGACGGGAGAGGAGGGTAAGGTAGGATAAGGACAGAGAAGAAAAGGGGGCGAGAGAGAACAGTCAAAGAGGGGGAAGTAAATATAGGAGGTTAGAGGTTTAGAAGGAGGTATGGATGTAATGCGCAAAAACTGAGTCTCTTACGCATAACATATGATACAAATATAAAGAATACCATGAGTGGTAACAACGGTGAAATATTCAAAACCTCAACAGTAAACATTATCAGAAATCAATATAAGGAGAGACCGTTCGCTCTCCGCCGGCTGTCATCCAAAGAGAGTGAGCCGTGGCTCCCTTGCTTGACCCCTCAGGGATAACAGCGGAATACCGCAGCCTGCACAGGCCTATGCAGTCAAGTAATATGTGTGCCCCATCAGAAGACTACCCCCCTGCATAATACAACACAGCATTCAAGGATTCCCTAGATCAGGAAGTGTGTGTGCCGCTGCAGCAGCTGACCTAGCCCGCTGCTGCAGTACATCTGGGGTGCTAAAAAAAAAAAAAAAACCCTGAAACTCACTCAGGACTAAGTGCAGCAGAACAAACACTACTGAACAAACATTCCTACATTATATTGTAAGGTAAAGAAAAATAAAGAACAGTAAAAAGCATCCAGATACATGTACATATGTGGAGGAGGGACACCTAGGGGTATGGCACCAGAGTGGCACCTGGAGCACTACTTTATGATCAAAACATTTTAGTAATGGAATGTGCTCCTAAGAACACCCTAGGACCCCCCCTCTAGTCTCTCCAGCTTGACATGAACCCAAGTGATGGAGAGTGTCATGAAATCGTTGCTCTATTACTTTTCCAAAAAGATTTTATTAGAGTTTTCCATGAAATATACAGCTAAATACGTCAAACTTGGACACAGATTCCATACATGATAAGCTCAACAGTGGCTCACAAGATGCGGACATCAAAATTTGTCTAAAAGACAAGCTAGAGCGATAAAGGACACTATACCATTACAAACAATATGCAAGGTCCGAAAGTGTAGTGGCTTCTCTCATTAATCATTTGTCACATCTCAACTTAGCCTACTAGCACTCTCGGAGTCCATCCTAACCACCTGGGGGGCCCATTCGTAGCAACCCTGTATTACCCAATTTTGACTTCTTGGAACGGCAACCTGGAGATCAGGACCAGCCCAACCAGTCAGCTCCAACCTCCAGATCCTCGATCATAAAGGGTTCAGAAAACAAAGAAGGGAAGAGAGCAGAGAAGATAAGAGGGGGAAGAGGGAGGGATGAGTGAAAGAGAAAGTGGGAACTGACAGAGTGGGGGAGGGAACCCACCTGCTACCCTCTCCGTCTACTGTTTGCAGTCTACATCAAGAAGGGATCCCGGAATGAACCGTCTGAGATCACCTTGTGTCTAGACAATGAATTACATGCCATGTTTTAGCAAATCCCGATATGATTGAGAGTTTTTGAACGTGATCCACGTCTCCCAAGTTGCTGAAAAGCTTGACATCTTGTCTTGTGAAGCAAATATCAGCTCCTCCATTGTTGCTATGCGGTTAACACTTGCCACCCACTCTTTAATGGAGGGCGGCCGTGTGGACCTCCAATGTACCGGTATGCATAGCCTAGCAGCATTTATCAAGTGTATAGCTAATGACTTAAAATATTTTTGGGGGGGAATTTTGGAGAGGTGTAGGAGATACTGTGCTGGTTTAAACTCCAGTGGGAGTGAGGAAATAGCCGTCGTCACTTCTTCATGTACCTTACGCCAGTATGGCTGGATTAAAGGGCATGTCCACCAAATGTGGAGAAAGGTGCCCACTTCTCTTTCACAACACCAGCAATGCTCTGGCACCATCGGAAAGATCCTGTGGAGCAACTGTGGGGTCTTATACCATCTAGTTTTGAGTTTATACCCATTCTCTTGTGTGTTTACATTGAGAGAGCCTTTGTGTATGAGTAAATGGATACGATCCCAGTTGGCATCTCCTATCTCCCTGTCCAGAGCCGATTCCCAGAATGCATGATCCGCACTCAGAGAAGAGTACGGTTCCCTGAACATGGAGGCATATAGGGCCAAAATCACATGAGACTGGGGTGATGAGCTTGAACATAGGGATTCGAACACTGTGGGATTTCTTGTGTATTTGACTACTTTCGCTGGGATATCCAGAAGGTGTTTTATTTGCCAGGAGGGGAAGGATTTATTGTTAGACCGCGCCACGAGATCTTGTATCCGCAGAAATTTGCCCCTATGAAAAAAGTGCTTCGCCTGCATTTGTGCGTATGGGCATTCCGAAAAAAGATAGGACTTCGATAGACCCGGGGGAAAATCCGGATTATTTCTAATGGTTGCTCTATTACTTAGTCCCCAGTAGTACCAGTCAGTATATCATGCGGGCAACAGGTGTGGGGGGGGGGCCCCCAGGGGTCCTCCTAGGTGGTGCTCCCTCCCCCGCTCAATCCGAAAGGCCCAGCCGGGCTCTATCATTCGGGATGGTGATCTCATTACAGAGCCAACACAGAAGGCCATCCTGTACTCCCTCCCATCCCGAAGATCAACCCCCTGCCTCTAATTCTGACAAGTCTTTCTGGGGGTTGGCTGAAACCAGGGCACCTAGGGGATAATACCAAAGAGGGCCTGCCATTGAGTCTGATGATAGATCACTGGTCCGTGAGTTCTCCACGATCGAGGTGCCCAGTACCAGTGAAGGTACTGCCTGGAATGTACAAGTTTGGTAGCCCCTGGGATTGGGGACAAAGCGGTAATGAGGATGCAGTTATTACTTCCGATAGTTAAGGCTCGTTATCTTGTGGGGCTGGCGGTCATCTGCGTTGAGACCGGCGATTCCTACGGGGTCTGTCAGTTGGAATTGCAGTGAGATTACTGTTGCTCGGTGGTAGGACGAATGCAAGCCAGTTGGGGAGAGGCACAGGGGGCATATCTAGAGACCTGAAGAAAACTGGAAGCTCCGAAGGGTGCCGGAGAGCGTACGATCTGCGAACTTCCGGGCAATCAAATGGAAAGGATGTCCCCACTTGTAAGTGATCTCCAATTCGCCGAATTTCTCTAGTAAGGGTTTCATACAGCGGCGCAACTGTATGGTCCTCCGGGACACATCTGGTAGGAGAAGGATCTGTGTGCCATCAAAGTTCACGTGTCCCTTGTGCCATGCCCGTTGGAGTATGTCTTCTTTGACCGAGTAATTGTGCAGGCCGCATAGAACATCTCTGGGTCTGTCTTCTGTGGGACCCCTGGGTCCCAAGGTCCTGTGGACCCTATCAATGGCAATGGTGGTCTCAAAAGGGCAGTTACAATATGGCAGTTATAGTCGCCTTTAAGTCAGCCTGGCAAGTGGCTTCTGGCAGACTACGAATTCTAATGTTGCGCCTGCGATTTCGGGTTTCCAGATCATCTAATAGCAGTTGCAGCTGTGCAATTTGGTCTGACACCTCATTTTGTGAATCTTGTATGCTAGAAACATCCTGATGAAGGGCAGCAGAGTCAGTTTCCAAAGTGGAGACACGTGAGGTCACATTAACTACCTCTTGTTTAAGACCTATAAGTACCCCTCGGAGTGCTGACTCCACTCTGGAGGCTAGTGAATCAAAGTCCTCTCTAGTGTACAACTTCTGTAGGAGGGCCCATAGTGACTGTTCGTTCAAAGGAGGGGGAGAGGACTCCTGTGACTGCAAGGCTAGGTGAGTAGGGTTCACTGCGGTTTGCCTATGCTGAGTTGCAGACAGTGGTACACTGGACGTTGAAGCTTGGGAGTGCTGTGTGTATGGTGGAGGCCTGAAACCGCCCGCTGTATGTAGTGATGATCTGCGGAGTCCCCCCCCCCAGGGCTGCCAAGTGATGTGAGGGATAGTGAGCAGGGCAGGCAGGGAGAAAGGTCACTGGGTGGTGAGAACAGCGGCATGTCATTGCCGCGATCGTACCCAACTCCCCCTCCTTCGGCTGCAGGCAAGCTGGGCTCTGTCCTCGTGGCAGGAGTCGGCGCCATCTTGACTGGGTCCAGTGTGGATGCGGCCGGCTGAACTGGGACCAGGTAGCGTTCCATGCAGGCAGCGGTAGTTTGGGGTCTTCGTTACCACTTTCCTGGCTATCTGTGTTGTGTGTAGAGACAAGAATGTGGGGTATTTCTGCCTGTATGCGCTGTTGAAGAGCCGCGGACCGGGAGCTCAGCAAGAAAACGTCCTCGCGATTCCATGCCGAGACCACGCCCTTAATAGAGCTTTCTTTTGTGGTATTTGATCGCCTCTGCAGTTTTTATTTTTTGCGCTATAAGCGTAAGAAGAGCGACAATTTTGAAAAAAACACAATATCTTTTTGCTAAAATAAATATCCCACATTTTTTATAAAAAAAAAATAATTCTACATATTTTTGGTAAAGAAAATCGCAATAAGCTTATATTGATTGGTTTGTGCAAAAGTTATAGCGTCTACAAAATAGGGGATAGATTTATGGCATTTTTATTATTTTTTTTATATACTAGTAATTGCAGCGATCTGCGATTTTTATTGGGACTGCGATATTGCGGCGGACAAATTGGACACTTTTGACACATTTTTGGGACCAATGTCACTGACAGGGAAGGGGTTAACACTAGGGGGTGATCAAGGGGTTAACTGTGTTCCTTAGGTGTGTTCTAACTGTAGGGGGGATGGGAGTCTGTCTGTCTAGGAGGAGAGAGAGATCAGTGTTCATACTTAGTATGAACGCACGATCTGTCTCTACTCCCCTGAAAGAACCAGGATCTGTGTGTTTACACACACAGATCCCGGCTCTTGCTCTGTCACGAGTGATCGCGGGTGCCCGGCAGTCATCGTGCCCGCTGGGCACTCGCATCGGCTCCGGGCACACGGCCAAAAGGCGAAGCGACGTAAGGTAACGTCGTTTCGCCCAGCCATGCCATTCTGCCGCAGTAAAACTGCGGCGGCTGGTCGGCAAGCGGTTAAAGGAGTTGTAAAGGCAGAAGGTTTTTTTTATCTTAATGCATTCTATGTAAACAAGGCATTTCCCTGCTCTGCCTAGTGATATGACAGAGATCTTCTGTTCCCTGTCATCGGAAACAGTGATCTCTGTCATGTCAGTGGTAGCCCATCTCCCCTACATTTAGAACACACTGAGGGAACACACTTAACACCTTCTCTGCCAGTGACATGTATACAGTAATCAGTGGCTATTTTTAGCTCTGATCGCTGTGAAAATGTCAATGGTCCCAAAACAGTGTCAAAAGTGTCCAATCTGTCTGCCGCAATGTCACAGTCCCGATAAAAATCGCAGATCACCGCCATTACTAATAAAAAAGAAAAAAATTATAATAAAAATGCCATAAATCTATCCCCTATTTTGTAGACGCTATAACTTTTGTGCAAACCAAGCAATATACACTTATTGCGATTTTTTTTACCAAAAATATGTAGAAGAATACATATCGGCCTAAACTAAGGAAGAAATTAGTTTTTTATATATTTTTTGGGGATATTTAATATAGCAAAAAAGTAAAAAATATAGCTTTTTTCCAAAATTGTCAGCCTTTTTTGTTTATAGCGCAAAAAATAACTGCAGAGGTGATCAAATACCACCAAAAGAAAGCTCTATTTGTGGGAAAAAAGGGATGTCAATTTTGTTTGGGTACAGTGTCGCACGACCACACAATTGTCATTTAAAGCAACGCAGTGCCGTATCGCAAAAAATGTGGTTAAGACAGTCATAAATAGTATGAAAATCGGCCAGTTCAGCAGGGAACTGTCAGGTTTTTCCTGAACAATCAGTGCGTCGGCTTTAGCTAGCAACACTGATCATTGTATCCTGCTGGCAGGGAAGGCTTCCCGCTGACAGAACAAAATAGCGATGCGGGAAGAATTCCCCCATTGGCACGGAGTATCTTGATTTGGGAATCAGCACTTTTTTTTTTTTTTTTACCTTCAACTAGCTGGTTAAAGAAGTGCCAGAGAGTGAGATAACTGGGCAGTGGTGGAAGTTTAGTAAATGCTTGAATATGGAAATATGGTGGAATTTTCTGATTATATCCATGCCCGTGTGTTCTGCCACTTATATGCTGATCATAAAAAGAACATTACACTTTTTTATTGTTAAACAGGTGTAGCTCTTATAAGTAATCCAGTCACGCAGGAGAAGATAGTGGAGGAGCAAGCACTAACAACGCTCGTTCAGCTTCTGAAAACTCACAGTTCTCTGAAAATTAAGGTAGTCCAATAGTTAACAGTAAATGTCTTGAGCAACTATTTTTGTTAACAGCCTTGCTTTTTCTTTTCTACTTCAGTATAGCTTGGATGCACTTTCCATTTTTTTTTAGCATACAACCCCTGGCAAAAATTATGGAATCACCAGTCCCTGAGGATGTTCCTTCAGTTGTTTATTGTTGTAGAAAAAAAGCAGATCACAGACATGGCCAAAAACTAAAGGCATTTCAAATGGCAACTTTTTGGCTTTAAGAAACACTAAAAGAAATCAAGAAAAATAATTGTGGTGGCCAGTAACAGTTAGATTTATAGAACAAGCACAGGGAATAAATTATGGAATCACTCAATTCTGAGGAAAAAATTATGGAATCACCCTGTAAATTTTCATTACAAACACTAACACCTGCATCAGATTAAATCTGCTTGTTAGTATGTAGGTAAAAAGGAGTGATCACACCTTGGAGAGCTGTTGCAACAAGTGGACTGACATGAAGCATGGCTCTAACACCAGAGATGTCAATTGAAAAAAAGGAGAGGATTATCAAACTCCTTAAAGAGGGTAAATCATCACAAAGTGTTGCACAAGATGTTGGTTGTTCACAGTCGGCTGTGTCTAAAACATGGACCAAATACAAATAACATGGGAAGGTGGTTAAAGGCAAGCATACTGGTAGACCAAGGAAGACATCAAAGCGTCAAGACAGAAATCCAATCATCCATAGTCCACGATTGCCTTTCCTTAGCCCATTGTAACCTTGTTTTTTTGTGTTTAGGTGTTAGAGATGGCTTTCTTTTAGCTTTTCTGTTTGTAAATCCCATTTCCTTTAGGCGGTTTCTTACAATTCGGTTACAGATGTTGACTCCAGTTTCCTCCCATTTGTTCCTCATTTGTTTTGTTGTACATTTTCTGTTTTCAAGGCATATTGCTTTAAGTGTTCTGTCTTGACGCTTTGATGTCTTCCTTGGTCTACCAGTATGCTTGCCTTTAACCACCTTCCCATGTTGTTTGTATTTGGTCCATGTTTTAGACACAGCCGACTGTGAACAACCAACATCTTGTGCAACACTGCGTGATGATTTACCCTTTTTAAGGAGTTTGATAATCCTCTCCTTTTTTTCAATTGACATCTCTGGTGTTGGAGCCATGCTTCATGTCAGTCCACTTGTTGCAACAGCTCTCCAAGGTGTGATCACTCCTTTTTACCTACATACTAACAAGCAGATTTAATCTGATGCAGGTGTTAGTGTTTGTAATGAAAATTTACAGGGTGATTCCATAATTTTTTCCTCAGAATTAAGTGATTCCATAATTTATTCCCTGTGCTTGTTCTATAAATCTAACTGTTACTGGCCACCACAATTATTTTTCTTGATTTCTTTTAGTGTTTCTTAAAGCCAGAAAGTTGCCATTTGAAATGCCTTTAGTTCTTGGCCATGTCTGTGATCTGCTTTTTTTCTACAACAATAAACAACTGAAGGAACATCCTCAGGGACTGGTGATTCCATAATTTTTGCCAGGGGTTGTAGGTCAAAAATCAAATCCAAGGCAAATAATGGAAATAGTTAAAAAATCATGGTAAAACTATTTTCCTTGAACCTCTAACATTAACCTGAGCTTTAGACAACCACCTCAGCCCAGCATCATAGGCTTCCAAGAGGCACAGGTGACCACTACCTCCAGGGAGAGCTGAGCACTCAAAATCCTACAAAAATATCCTCCAACCCATTGCAAAGGCACATCTGTAGGGGATTTTGTGCCTATGTGAGTTGCCACATGTACTTTGTGCGTGAGGGTATTCTCCCCTTTGGTGAATTACATGCTCATCAGAGCCATCGGTCTATTCTGATGAAGCCTAATCGGCTGAAACATTACTGGTATTGGTTACCTGGTTCAGGAAAGACTGTGTGATGCTTTAAAACCACTGAGTGGGTCATTTATTGGTGAGCATACAGGTGGATAAAATTATGTTTCATGCCTTCTTACCTGTACTTTTGGCTCTGATGTCACTGTTGAATCCAAGAACCGATTCTCCTTTTTTCTCCTTTTGGAATGGGGTTATTTGCATACATCATAATACAGATATTCTTACCTGCTCACTAATAAAAAAAAACAAACAAAAAACACTTGCATGTTTAATTACTTAATTTTATTTTTTGTGTGTTTTCTTGGACAGGTTGAAGCTGCTTGTACTATAGCTTGTGTTGTCCTGAAAAATTCTAGCCTGCAGAGTCTCTTGCATGAAAAAGAAGGATTTAAATATACTGATGTTCTTAATCTCCTCCATGCCAATGATAAGGTAATTCTTACTCTGCCATTTTGTACCAGTTATCAGAGTTACAACAATAACTATTATAAACTGTATTAAATAGTGTCCTGGTTTTATCGTGTTGCTATCTTCAAATATATCCTTAATGAAACACTATTTCATTATACTCATTGTTAGACTAAGCACAAATTATGAATAAAATGTGTACGCACAACATTTGTTCTGTTGGTGATTTCTGTGGACATCTCGGAGAAACTGTCACATATGTTGAATTGAAAGTGAGAAGTCTATACAATTGCCAAATTGAACTTTTAGCAGGAGCAGAAATACCGTTTAGGCAAATTTTTCCCCTTTCCGAGGCCTGGAAGCACTTGCCAATACATTTCAGAGAATTTGGCGAAAGGTTTCATCTGCCCAGCCACATCTACTGTTGTAGTGGGCAATTTCTTTTTTTCGAGAAGGAGAAGAAGGACCATCCTCTCTGTCCTTGCATGGAATACCAAAAGCTTAACAGAATTACAATCAAGAACGGGTACCCTCTCCCTTTGGTCCCTGCTCTGGGCTCATAATCTAGTCCATATTGTTGGGGTAGTATTTAGAACCTGTTTTAGACATTTTGAATATATGGTTGGTCTCACCAATTGATATTCTCGCTATTTTGATATCTTCTGGGACTTTCTTGACCTTTTTATAGTTTTATACTTGGATAATATCCTGATCTTCTCCCCTTCTCTGGAGCTTCATCATGTCCAAGTCAAGATTACTGAATAAACTAAGAGCAAATAGACAATGCCAAAACAGGGAAATGTGAATTGTAGAAACGTCAAATCTCAGTATTAGGTTTCATGATCTTTGCGTAAGGGATTGCCATTGATTACCAAAAGGTTAATGCCATCCTGGATTGGGCTGCTGCAGCTGATAGAAAGTGAACGCAAAGGTTTGTGGGTTTTGCCAACTTCTACAGGATATTTATTAAGGGCTTTTCAGCTATCATCTGTCCCATCACACAACTCATAACAACATACAATACATCCGGTTTCGGTGGTAATTGGAGGCTCAAGGAGCATTTGACAAGCTGAAATTGCTCTTTACATCCAATCCCAGCCCTGTTGCATCCAGATCCAGAGTTGCCGTATGTCTTCGAATTAGATGCCTCAGAGAACATCATTGGGCCATCCTATCCCAGAGGCAAGGCTCTACATTATTGATGTATCTTCTGCCTTTTTTCTCCAGTAAGCTGAATTCTCTGAGAGAAATGATGTTCTTTCTGCTTGTTGAAAAAACATGACTTGGAGGCGGAGTTATACAGGGCTGTTCTAATGTTTATTGTGTGCCAATGTCAAAATCTTTTGTGTTATTGGCCCCATTTACTGCTTGTTCACAAAACTGAGGCATGAATGCTGGGTATGGGGTACACAGGGGCTGTCTTTTTTTGCCAGTGTCCCAACCTTCTGAAGGGGCAGTATAACTACACTCCTTTGTCCTTCAAAAGACTCCAAGAAAAAACATTTTATCGTAAATACAAAAATATTATTTTTAGGAAACCAAGAGCTGACTTCAGTCAACACTATTTTTTTATAGCTTTATAGTGTTGCTCAGCAACAAATAAATCCAAAAACAATATCAAAATGCAGCTTTGAATTTGTGGATTTTTTAGACTATATAAGGGGGCACAACTCTTTGGGCCCACCTGTATAGGATTCTGGCTGCTCTCCACCATATTTAGTTTTTTTTTTGATAGATATGTTTAAGTTTATAGAAATAGTGTTTTGTGTGCACTTTGCTGTGTGGAATTCCAATCAATAGGAATTCTTGAAATTTTCTGGAATGTCCTGGAGCCTATATAAGCTTTGGAGGGAATTTCTTTTCCTCACAACGGACCTCTTGTTTCAAGAAAGCTTCCTCCTACGCCCATCGCAGGTACTTTATGAGGTTATCTGCCACCTTGGATTACCAAAAATGTTGTTGTAATTGCTGTAAAATTTAAGCTTGAGTTATAAAACTGAGCAATTGGTTATGTTATTATTGAAATGTTTTGTATGTTTAGAATTAACAAGCAATTTTTGCTAATACTAATAAAGTGCAGTGGCCTTTTCAATCCCATTTAATGTGTTCTGGTATTTAATTAATCAATATGTATTGTATGGGTCTGGTGGGTTGGGGCCTGCTGTCCCATAACCTGTACACATCAAAAAATTTACAGATTTTTTTCTTTTTAGATATCATTAGAATGCTGAAGTATATAATACTACCTTTAATTTGTTTCAGGATATATGTTTACGGGCTGGCCATGCATTAGCTCTTTTTGCTTACAACAATACCTTACAGCAGTTCTATCTTCTGCAAAATGGAGGTGTGGAAATAGCCATCTATGAACATTTCCTTCAGTCTGAGAATAATGAAGACAAAGCATATGCTGCATTCCAGGTACAATAAGACAGGTCAAAAGGTTCCCCATCACCAAGTTATCTGTAAGTTATTGAACACTGCTGTTTGCATAATATTTTATTGTACATTTTTGTTTTTATACAACCCCAATTCCAAAAAAGTTGGGACGCTGTGTAAAATGTATAAAAACAGAATGCAATGATTTTCAAATCTCATAAACCCATGCTTTATTCACAATAGAAAATTTCATAGGTTTAAACTGAGAAA
Organism: Aquarana catesbeiana; assembly: GCF_042186555.1. Classification (NCBI taxonomy): domain Eukaryota; kingdom Metazoa; phylum Chordata; class Amphibia; order Anura; family Ranidae; genus Aquarana; species Aquarana catesbeiana. The sequence goes on from NC_133329.1 coordinate 250,785,736, forward strand.
ATGTACCATCTTAAGAAAAAAATAAGGCAATTTTGAAATTAATGGCAGCAATGGCAGAGGGGGCCCTGACCCCCCCAACATTATGCTGTGCCCCACCATGTGCCCCCCCCCCCCAATTAAAAAATTATTTTTTTATTTTTTTTTTTTTTACAAAAAGGCAATGTCTTTTTGTTTGCATTCGTAGCGGATGCACCACATCTTACTCGGCCTGCCGCTGGAGTAACACAGTCTCTATTGAGAGGGAGAGCGTCCCCAGTCAGCTCCTGCCGGTGATTCCTCCCCCTCCCTCTGCTCGCTGACAAAGCATAATGCGAGCGCTCACACAACCACGGCCGCCCGATCTGTTCCTTCCCCTGCATCCTCATTGGCAGGGAGAAGAGCGAATTGCAGGAAGGACTCCGCCAGGACTCTCAGTTACTGAAAAAACAGACTGATTTCTCCCATCCTTAGGACAGGAGAACCAGCCTGTAAATTCCAAGAGATGCCAGAACAGCGCTGTCAATAGCAGGGGCAGGACAGCAAGAGGAGGCTGGGGAACCCCACAGTGGCAGAACACCAAGGCCCGGTGGCAAGACAACCTTTGCAACCCTGATAGTTCTCCCATTGCTTTGGACCCTTATATTTTCTTGGTATGCTGGTGACATATATCTCTTGTTTTCTGCCACCCTGGGGGGGGGGGGTGCAATACAGTAGGAAGGGAAGGGAGCTCACTGCAGAAGATGTAAAAGGGCCCCTTGTGGGATCGTAGTAAAGGGCCCCAGGATATAAAATTGCATTTTATAGTTGCCCCCCTACTTTTGTCCCTGTCCCCCCATGTGCCCCCCCTAAATATGAAAGTTGGAGACGCCACTGGATGGCAGCAACACATCTCAAGAAAGTTGGGACAGGGCAACAGAAAGCTGGCAAAGTGTTACTAACAAGGAAGAGCTGGAAGGACATTTTGCAACTAAGTTAATTGACAATAGGTCAGTAACATGATTGGGTATAAAAAGAGCATTTTAGTCTAGGTTCACATATATGTGGCTGAACTTGATGCGTTTTTTGAGGCACGTTTTGCAGTGCATTTTGCGTTTTTAAACCTGCGTTTTTTATGTATTTTTGCATGCAGTTTTTTTTCTCTTTAAACACACTGTATATATCTGGTTGCTAAGGAGATGGCCGGGAAGCCGGCCGCCACGTCCTTAACAACCGATGAGGCTTCCCCACTGAAGCTGAATGTAAAAAGAAACAAAAAAATGCCGGAAAAATAATTCACAAAAAAACAGCGTGGGGTTCCCCCCCAGGTCTCCAGTGACATCGCCCGGAGAGCCTGGCCCTTGTGATGTCACAAGGGCTGGGCTCTCCAGTCAACGTCATTGGATAGCCACGCTCCGTGGCTATATAAGAGGTGCCAGACAGTGGGGATATCACAACGGAGGAAGACAGCTTCAGGACAAGACTGGCTTTTTTCGTTTTTCTTAGCGAGGAAGAACACAGCGGTGGCAAGGAAGAAGGCATTGGCGGTGAGGAAGAACACAGCTCTGCAGGAGAAGACAGCACAAGAAGAAGAAGACAACGACACTGGTAGATGACGGCTCCAGGAGAAGATGGCTCCGGGCTTCTAATGTAATAAAGGACTTGTCAAAAACCGGCTCTTGTTTTTGTTAACATTTTACTGATTTTTTGGGTGAATGGGTAGGTGTACGATGTACCCCCATTCACATGGGGGGGCGGAATCTGGGGTCAGATCACTGGTGCCATGCAGGTCTCCTGTGGATCTGTCACCGTATCTGTGTTCCCATACATCCCATATGGGCAGGCAGATACAATCTGACTGGAAGAATCAATGAATGTGGAGCTCTGTGGTAGTTCATTAAGAAGTATATAAAATGGGTTGGATCCTTGCAAGCATTGAGAATTACAAGCTGACAGCTGCAAAGGATGTTGGGGCTTGTAGTTCATTCATACACAGAGCTGTGTAAATGAATGACGAGGGCGTGTGGGCAGAGCCCTGCGCGGCCGCGCTGATTTTAAAAAGTGACAGCTAGTACAAGAAACTTCTCCCTATATTGCTGTCACAGGGAGGGGGGAATCGGGCAGTGTCTGCAGCATTGGGAACATGTTACATGTTCAACCCTAAAAACGGGTGGAACATGTAACATGTTCCCAAATGTGAAATGTGCCTTTAACTGGCCTGCCTGCAGTCCAGACCTTTCACCAATTGCAAATATTTGGCACATCTTGAAAAAAAAAAAGACAAAGATGACCCAGGACTGTTGAGCAGTTAGAATCCTATATCAGGCTAGAATGGGACAACATTCCTCTCCCAAAACTCCAGCAACTGGTCTCAGTTCCCAAACATTTAGAGAGTGTTGTTAAAAGAAGAGGGGATGCTACACTGTGGAAAATGTGGCCTGTCCCAACTTTTTTGAGACATGTTGCTGCCAACAATTCAAAATTGCCTTTTTTCCTGAAATGTTATTTTTTTTTAAACATTTGATGTTTTCTATTGTGAGTAAAGTATGGGTTTATGAGATTTGCAAATCATTGCATTCTGTTTTTATGTAGATTTTACACAGTGTCCCAAATGTCTGGAATTCTAAATTTTGGTACTACTCGCTCCTTGTACCTTGCTGCCCAAGCCACAAGACCATAAATGGTGCACGAAAAATTTAACGATGGTGTAAACATCTTCAAAATTAAATAAAAGATGCTTTTTATGTGGAAAGGGCAAGTGCTAACGTATATACCCATTTCATATAAATTTCCTATAGATTGTTGTTTTGTCCAGAATTGTTGTGGACATGGATCAAGTCACACTTTCTGCTCAAGGTGTGACAATATTGTCAGAGCTCCTACAAGCAAGGAAGCCAGCCACAATTGTGCTAGCAGGTAGGAGGCATGGATGTATACTTTAATTATATATATTTTAGTTTGTATGTTGTGTATTTATAGTAATTCACACTCTAAATGAACATGTAATAATGGTCCGGCCAGAAGTATTTAAATCTAAGGCTGGCCATAGACAGAGCATATTTTCTAACTACACTTAGGTGTTTGTGAACAAGTTTAAAGTATAACTAAAGGCAAAACTTTTTTTTTTTTTACAGAGTGGAGAGGGATTAGAACATCTATTATGTTTTTATTGCTGTCTGTGTCCCCGTTAGGGAGATTCACCCTCTCTATTTGTCCTGTTTACAGTTACCAATAAAATGAAAGAAAATCCCAAATTTTGGGTTGTCCCCAGAAAAATAATAGAGGGGAAATCTTCCAATGGGGAAGCTAGTTCTGGTGACCTGGGGGGGGGGGGGCAAGGGATTCCCCTAATTTTTAGAGATTCCCTCTCATTTCTTGTTTTGGCTATGGGACAAGAGGTTAAGGTAAATCTTCGCAATGGGACTCAGATGGCAAAAAAAAATCTTGATTATAGTTCTACTTCTAATATTACTATTGTAAAATTGTAACAGTGTTCAAAGTGATTGCTTATTTAAAAATGGATTTCCTTAAAAAATTTTTACTGTGCCAACCATTTGTGCTAGAGATGTAAGCAACTGTACATGTTACATAACACCAGTCTGCCATTCTGTTTAAAAATGGCCATACATTATGCACTTTTCTTATTCAATTTCATTTAGATTTACCTTCAACTATGTAGTACCTGATTACATATAAATTGAAAGTGTTTAGGTTTAACCTCATATTATGTATTTTTAGTAAATCTGAAGGAAAATTGTACAAGAACTTTGTATAATGTATGGCCAGCCTAACTGTTTCTACTTTCAAGGACACAAAAAGTAGGACTTTTAGAGTGCCAATTATAAATAGTAAACAATATATTTAAAAATATATACATTTTATTTGAATAACAATATGTTTAACCACTTCAGCCCCGGACCATTTGGCCGGCCAAAGACCAGAGCGCTTTTTGCGATTCGGCACTGCATCGCTTTAACTGACAATTGCACGGTCGTGCGACGTGGCTCCCAAACAAAATTGACGTCCTTTTTTCCCCACAAATAGAGCTTTCTTTTGGTGATATTTGATCACCTCTGCGGTTTTTATTTTTTGCGCTATAAACAAAAAAAGAGCAAAAGTTTTGAAAAAAACGCAATTTTTTAACTTTTTGCTATAATAAATATCCCAAAAATATATAAAAAAACATTTTTTTTCCCTCAGTTTAGGCCGATACGTATTCTTCTACATATTTTTGGTAAAAAAAAAAATCACAATAAGCATTTATTGATTGGTTTGCGCAAAAGTTATAGCGTCTACAAAATAGGGGATAGTTTTATGGTATTTTTATAAAATTTTTTTTTTTTTTACTAGTAATGGCGGCGATCTGCAATTTTTATTGTGACTGCGACATTATGGCAGACAGATCGTACACTTGTGGCGCTATTTTGGGACCATTCACATTTATACAGCGATATATACAGCGATAGTGCGATTAAAAATGCATTGATTACTGTGTAAATGTGACTGGCAGTGAAGGGGTTAACCAGTAGGGAGCTGTGATCAGTGTCCTGTCACTAGGAGCTTGCGCTGCGCCCACAATGCCACGTCTTAAAGGGCAACGTACAGGTACGTTAATATGCCTGTACGTGCCCTTCTGCTGACGTATATCGGCGTGAGCCAGTCGGCAAGGGGTTAAAAATACATTCGATAAGCAATTGTATACGTTTCATACACCATTGCAGCCACTTGTACTCAACATGTTTTGCTCTGAAAGAGCTTCTTCAGGAAATTTATAGTGCTGCATGAAGTTAAATACTGCAAAGAGGATATATGATATTAACATTTGATAACATTGAAATATTATTACAATATAGTTACAGTAGTTATTAATATAAAAAAAAAATCACATGTAAATTATTATCAGGCCGAGAGGAAAATCTACCAATCTAAAGTCAATTCTTGAGAAGATCAGACAAATCTTCCAAAACCTGGGTCAAGGCAAAACATTGCAACCATAGGGAGAGAAGACTTCTTTAAAGCTATATAAAAGAAGTATATTAAATAACGTTAGATGAGATGTCGCTAATACCTAATATAAACACATCCAATTTGTCCAAATGTAGAAAATAACCTTACTCATTTGGCTATATAGATCTGACCAATGGATTTCCTCATTTCATTAGAAACAAGTCAATAACTACTGGAATGTGTGAGAGCCAATCAGCAGTTGGATTTTCCTGAATTTCAGGGAGCCGCCCACAAAGGAGGGAAAAGTATCCAGCAGTGGGAAATCCCACTATTGCATAAATTTAAAGGCTCAAAAGCACCCTTCCAGCAAAGCAGTCCTACAAAGAGAAAGCAGAAAAAGAGTTGTATATAATGTGTGTATTATTATATAATATCTCATAGAGATAATCATTTCATAAGGCATAAGCAATCCACAGATTACTCAAAAAGAAGGGCCAGGCAAACAATTCATCCTCCCCCAGGGAGAGGGCTGGCTTTTTATTTTTCAAATATAAATTTTTATTGATTTTTCATAAAAGGAGGTACAGAAAAGGTACAGTACAACTGTGGCTAGAACAGGCAATTAAACACACATGTTGGCCTTCGAGAGGGCCCAATTTCCATCTATAATGTTGACCATATAAGTTGTCACAATAGGCAGACAAAACAGTATTGTGCTTATACAAGTTTAACAGTAACTATTCCTGATCCTATGTATTTCTATATGTGGTGTTGTCTTAGGTACTGTTCTGTATGTTGAGTCGGATTGTCTATGCCCCGACCATAATAGCAAAAAATGGAAAGGAAGGAAGGTAGTAAGGTGTCTAGAGGTAGAAACAACAGTTGAGGAAATAGAAGATAAAGAAAGCGGAGGAAGAGGGGGGGTATTGTTCAACACGGGTGTGATGGATGTAGTGATGGTGTCACTATTTAGTTGGCCAGTTCCGGGATATCTGTTAAGAGTTTAGCAGGGACTGTCCTTCATCAGAGAATCCTCCAGACTTTAGAGTGTTTTTCTTGTTTTTCTTCTAGTTTTTTAATGTCTTCTACTTTACGCAGCCACAATCCAATGGATGGGGTTGTGTTTTGTTTCCATGTAGCTGGAATGCAAGATTTTGCGGCCTTGAGTATGTGTCGTACAATAGATTTCTTATACGACTGCGCCAGGATTGTGGTGGCATGCAGCAAGAAGAACGCTGGATCTTTCTGAGTTGTGTGATCTGTGAATTTTTGTATGACTGTCTCTATTGTTGTCCAAAAGTGTAGTAGTAGTGGGCAGGACCAGAAGATATGGAGGAGTGTCTGTTTGGCATCTCCAGCATTTATCCGTTGTGGTAGGGAAGAATCTGTGTAGTAACTGAGGTGCATAATACCACCTTAGGATCTTGTAGTTCGTTTCTTGTATTCTTGTGCAGATGAACGATTTTAGAGAGAATCTGAGAATGTTTAGTTTCTGCACGTCAGTAAAAGTACGCTGCAGGTCGCTTTCCCAATTTTGCAGGAACACCAAATCAGGTTGTTCCGATGGGGTGTTAAGTAAAGCGTATGTTTTTGACAGTACTTGGGGTAATATTCCCTCGTCTCTACAGTAGTCCTCAAATGTTGTCAAATTGCGCTTGAATTGTACTGGGTCTGGTAATGAGTGAATGAAGTGATGTAAACGGATTGCCTTTGAAAATGAGAGCTGGAAGCCCCCGGTGTCGCCCATCAGTGATTGGATCGATGTCCATTGATCCCCGTTTACGTAATGTAAAACACAGTCTTTACCTGCTGTCAAAAGCGTCTCATACTCTGATTGGTCTAGTCCTGGCGTAAATGCTGGGTTGCCTAGAATAGGGAGTAGCGGGGAATGTCTCGATGTCAGGGAGGATGTGTTTATCATTATTGAGCCTATGCGTAACATGGCTCCTATGATAGGATGTGTTGCCATGTCTTGAGGGAGTTGGTCATAGCACCATATCGCTCCCTTTAGTGGGACACTCACCTGGGCGCGTTCTATTTGCGTGCATAATTTGGTTTGTTCATGTCTGTTCCAATCGATAATTCTCCCTAGGTGTACTGCTTGGTAGTAGTTTTTTATGTCAGGAAGGGCTAGTCCTCCATAGTGTTTTGGTAGCGTCAGGTATCGTTTGCGTAGTCGTGGTTTCGTATGTGACCATATAAATTTGGTGAACAGTGAGTGCACTTGTCTAAAGTATAGCGGTGGGATCTTGATTGGCAGTGCTTGGAACAAGTAAAGAAATTTCGGTAGAATGCACATTTTGATCAGATTACATCTGCCGAACCAGGAGTGGAGTCCCCTGTTCCACTCATCAAGCAGCATTCTTGCCTTTGTTAACATTGGGGGGAAAATTGAGTTCAAATGTGCGTGTAAAGTCACAGGGGATATTGGTCCCTAGATAGACAAGATGGCTATCTGACCATTTGAATTTAAATTTAGTTTTCATAGAGGTTAGGTTGTCTGGTGTAATGTTGATGCCCATAGCTGCAGACTTGTCGAAGTTAATTTTTAGATTAGATATGTTCCCATATCTCTTAAATTCTTTAATAAGGTTTGGGAGGGACACTACAGGGTTAGTAAAGGAAAATAAAAGATCATCTGCATATGCAGAGATCTTCTTTTGGGCCTGGTCTATGGTAATTCCTGATATATCCAGATTCCGGCGTATCGTGCATAAGAAGGGCTCTAGTACTAGGGCGGAGAGAAGGGGTGACAGAGGACAGCCCTGCCTGGTACCATTTGAGATGGTGAAGGGGTCGGAGAAGACTCCATTGGCTTTTACCTGGGCTGAGGGTATAGAGTAAATGTTGGAGATCCAGTGTAGCATATTATTACCGAGTCCGATGTGTTTAAGAACGGAGGACATAAATTCCCAACCCACGCGGTCAAATGCTTTCTCAGCATCTGTGCTGAGAAAAATGCATGAAGTTTTGGTCGCTGAGGCCCTATGTATTAGATTAAGTACCTTGGTGGTATTGTCTCTAGCTTCTCTCGAGGGAACGAAACCTACTTGGTCTAAGTGTATTATGTCTGTCATATGTTGAGGTTGAGATAGTCTGTTGGCTAGTTTCTTAGTGAAGAGTTTAAGATCTATATTCAGGAGGGATATAGGTCTATAGCTGCTGCAGGCGGGTGGGTCTTTTCCCTCTTTAGGTATGAGGGAGATGTGGGCTCTTAAGGTATCTCTTTGTAAGTGTCCTCCCTCCGTAAGATTGTTGAATAGTTTGTTTGACCATGTATGGGCCTAGTACTGGTAATAGGGTTTGATAGTATTGTAGGGTAAACCCGTCGGGGCCTGGTGGTTTACCTGGTTTCATGCCTTTGATGGCGCATTGTAGTTCCATCAACGTGATGGGTTCCTCCATTGCTGCCCCTGTTTTCTCTGAGAGTTTAGGGATGTCTGATAAGGTAAGATAGTCTTTTATTTCGTTGTCACTATTATGCTGTTTCGGGAGATTGTATAAGGAAGTATAGTAGGCCTGGAATTCCTGTGTAATTTGGGTAGGCATTACTTTCTTGTGTCCCGAGGGTGAAATGATTTGGGGTATATATGCGTGTAATCTCTGTTGTCTAACTGCTTTGGCCTGTAGTTTCCCGCACTTGTTACCTGATTCGTAGGAAAGTTTCCTACAGAATTGTAATGCCGCTTTGGCTTTGTACTGTAAAATATCTACTGTTTGTCTTCTGAGAGTCAGCAGTTCTGCTTCTAGTGAGGGTATTGGGTTGCTTTTGTGTTTAGTTTCTTATTTAGAAGTAGCTGCTTTTCCCATTCTTGTTTGCTATGTCCTCCGTGTTTGATCAGGACCCCCCTGATTACGGACTTGTGAGCTTCCCATAATATCCCTGGGTCACAGTCAGCAACGTCATTGGTTTGGAAATAATGTTTCAGTTTGTTTGTAATGTCTGTCAGCACTATAGGGGTCCACAGTAGGCTTTCATTCAGTTTCCAAAACTTTGCTTGAGTCGTTGAGGTCTGTGAGAGGGTGTAGCGCATGGTAATGGGAGCATGGTGCGATCAAGTGATATTACCTATCACTGGGTCGTGCTCTGCCTCCAATTGGCCATATGGTATCAGAAAATAGTCGATACGTGAGTATATTTTGTGGGGGGACGAATAGAATGTGTAGTCCTTTTCCCCTGCGTTGTGAAGTCTCCATATGTCTATCAGCTGGGCTTCATGGAGATTTTGGGTGATGCGTTTGTGTACACTGGTTCGCACGGATGAGGTACCAGAGGATGTGTCTACTGTTGGGGCTAGGGGTACATTAAAATCACCTCCTAGAATCAGATGTCCCTCGCTGAAGTCCATCAGGAGGGACAGTGTATTATGTATGAAGGTATCCTGTCTATCATTTGGTGCATAGACAGTGGCTAGTGTCACTAGCACTTCCTCTATTAGCCCTTTAATGAACACATATTGTCCCTCAGGGTCTACCTTAGTGTCGCGGCAGGTCCAGGGTACCTTTCCCGCAAGGAGTATAGATACTCCTTTGGATTTGGCCGTAGGATTTGTGGCATGATAGGCTATCGGAAAATACCTGTTCTTCAGGCATGGTGGCATGCCTGTTTTGAAGTGAGTTTCCTGTATGAACACTATATCTGCTCGAGCTCTTTTAAGATCATTCAAGAGCATATGGCGTTTCTTGGGTACATTCAACCCTTTGGTGTTCAGCGAGAGGATGGTAACGTGATCCATCACGCCCGTGTTAAGGGGGGGTGTGATTGAGAAAAGGTTGGCGGGATTAGAGAAGGGAAGGGGGTAGGAATGAAAGAGCAAGGATAGCTCAAGAGAGAGTAACGCGGACAATAAACACTATAGATTGTCTTGTCTAGTACAAATTGTCAAGAAACAATCTTATGCAAAAGTCTGCAATGAAGCACACTCCGGTTGTCACCGGGTATGGTGCTTAGACCTAGTGGGGAGGAGGTTAGACTACGACCGGGGAAGTCTACCCAGACTCGTCCAGACCTCTCAGCCCTAGGGTATAACCTAGGGTATAACCTTGGCATGCACTCTGAGAGAATCAAAAAACCAAGAAATAAGTAAGCGAATAAACAAGTAACAATATATATACATTCACATGTGTAACCATATAGAATCCCAGATTCAGATCATTAAATGTAGATCCCTTAGCAATTACCTTAAAACTGTGGTTGGCAGAACTGGTGCCTAACAGGGGTATTGCCCCTTGGCCTCTGTCTAGTCTACCTTACCAAGTCGGTGTTTCTTTAATTCCCCTGTCGGTGCCCTCCGGCAAATTGTTCTGGGGTGGGCAAGCTTGAGATATGTCTACCGCAAGTGCGGTCGTGTTCTCTTGTAATAAGGGACCACGTCCGTCCCTGTCAGCATCAGCCCATGTTCCCCAAAAGTGGACTGGGGGAAGCATAGAAAAATGGTATGTCACTTCAAAGTCGCTGAGGTCAAGTCAGCCCCCCATTTTAGGAACACTTCCCTTCTGCTCAGAACCCTACTTGAGATGACCCCTGGAAGATGTCAGTGGTCTCTGTCTTCCATTAGTATAGTCTAGGAGCTCACCCCTTCCATACATATTAAATGTATTGCTTAGTATCTGGTAATATTGACTGCAGTGCAGTATTATCGGGTTGGCCCACCGTGGGGGGGGGTTGTGGACTCAATGAAAATAAGTCAGGGATGTAGATGGGTGGCTATGGTTGTCCACCTCCACCACACCTGACGGGTAGGCGGGGCCCCCCGGTAGCCGGTGTTTAGAGAAAAAAATTAAGGCCTTAAAACCTTCACGGGCATGTCTAATGGTCCACTCCACCCTAGTCCCCCATGGAGGCCAGACCCTGGTAAGGCACAACAGCAACCTGTAAGGAATAAAACATCTGTTAGGTGATAGTGTTTCTGTGAGCTCTCTTGCTCCTATGAGGATCATGGAACTTCCCCAGGTACATGCAGGCTCGTAAATTGTGGGACCACAATTCCTCTTCTCAGTGGGAGTGTGTCCCCATCTGCCGTCACTTCCGTTAACCCCCATCTCCCCACAAAGTATTCCTTTCAAAATCACATTTGGTTCCTGGATGTAATAGTGTCGTCAGTATTGTGACACATTCAGAGTTCTAGTTCAGGAGTTCCAGTGCAGGTCGTTTGGAGTTCATGTGGTGGGGGGGAGGTAGCTTCCTATTAGTGGCAGTCTCAGGGGCCAGTTTCAGGTGTCCATATCACCCGGTGATAATACTGGGGGGGTTCAGGATCAATTACCCGGTCCCATTTCCTACTCCAATCCCTGGTGACCAACCCCCTCCCACCGTCCATCACCGACCGCAAATGCCAAATCAGTGGCTTGAGAGTTAACTAAGGAGTAAGGATTGTGACGAGTTTTTATCAGGAGGAAGATTGTACCTCGTATAGGTGGCCTCACATTGGGGAAAGGTGTCAGGGGGCTCCAACATGGGGGGTATAACAAGGGGGTAAAACAAGAGGGACATTAGGGCCGAGGCACTAGTGGTGGTATTGGTCTGTGTAAAATCTCACCGCTTCGGCAGCTGCCGCTAGATTTCCCTGGATTCCTCTTGTGAGGTGATGCGGGATCTACGCCGGCTTCTCTGTGGTCTCGGCGAGCAGGTTCTCCTTTGACTCAATCCGCCCAGGCGGGGAGTGAATCGTGGGATCACCTGGAGCCAATCTGAAACTTCTACCAGGTCTGTTTCCAGGAAATCAAAGAGTGCAGGGAGTTCTGATGGCAAACGTAGGGTGAAAGATTGTGATTGTTTCTTGAATGTCACCGCAGTGGGGAAGCCCCATCTGTAGGTAATGCCGGAGTGCTGTGCGATTTCCAGTACAGACTGCCGGATCTCTCACAAGGTGGCTTGTGAGAGATCCGGCAGGATCTGGGTAACCTCCCCATCGAATTCAGTGTCTCTTACCTCCCATGCTTTCCGTAGGATGATTTCCTTATGTGCTTATTCCAAGATTACTATTACAATCCAAGACCCCTTAGCTTTCCCATTCACTAGTCATAGCTCAATGTAGGGTAAAACAGACCACGCCAGTCTTGGAGTACATCAGGAATAACCTTTTATTTCAGATTTTCACATAAATATATACAGCAGGATGACAAACTGTCACCAGAAACCTAATTAACATGAGCTAATTATCTAAACCTTTAGACAGCCTAAGTGACTAAGAGACATGACCTTTAGGACAGACTTCTCTTTTAGCTCAGAAAACACAATCAACATTATCCACACAGAACTCCTTCATACAATAGCAGGGTTAATTAGAACAAACAACAATGGGTGAAAGACTCTTAGAAGCTGTGGCAAGCCAGACTAGACTCATTTACATTATAGACGACAACAGACAGATGGCTGGAGTTGATGACATTAGCATCTAACAGTATGTGTCCCAACAGTATGAATCAGCCACTATTTGTAATATGGCAAATATAGGCTTCCCAAAGTCTGTGTCTCCTGGGGGGATATGGACCTGAATCCAAAGTAACACCACCTCAAGGGTCCCCAGGCATACAGCTCACAAAGAGCACAGTTCCCCCAAATGCCAGGGCCCATGATCAGGCGGCAAGAGGCTAGCATTCAGTCCCCTCCAAAAGCCTCTGTCCTAGCTAGGTCTGTCACATCGGGTAATCCCCGGAGTCGCAGGTTGTTCCTCCTGCTGTGGTCTTCAATTTCTTCCAGGTGTAGTTGCTGGGTGAGCACCGATGCTGCCTGTCTGGCTTGAGCGTCTTCCACCTGCCGCAATCTCCTCTCCAGTGCCGTCACTGTAGCCTCCCCTGCTCCCATCCGTTCTGTTAGTGAGGTGATGTCCGTGCGTACCGCCGCTATGTCATTTCAATGGGAGGCTTCTAGCCTGCTGGCAAGGGATTCTATGTCGGCTCTCGTAGGCAGGGCCTGCAGCAGCGCCCTTAGCTCTGCATCCGCCTGTAGGGTGAGAGGCGTCAGGTGCGGGTGGATAGAATCTTGGGAGTAGAGGCGGACTACCGCTGGTGTGTCGAGCTCTCCTTCCAGGGTGTGTGAGGCCATGGGTGATGTATGTGAGTCACGCTGTATTAAACTCACATGTCCGCCATGCCTTGTGGTGTCCGCCATCTTAGGGGCCGGAGATGACTCCTGGGAGCTGGGGAAGTATCTTTGAATTTCTCCGCTTGCATGTGGTCTGGGAAGCGGCTTCTTTCTGTTTTTCCCTCTTCGCTTCCCAGCAGAGTACATGCCGTGTTTTCTGATTTACAGTCAGGACCATAAATATTGGGAGATCAACACAATTCTTTTTGGCTCTATACACCACCACAATGGATTTGAAATTAAACAAATAGGGTGCACTCAACCTCAATACTCCCCCCACCCTTTCTTTTCCTCTTCTTTCTCTCCCTTGCTCTTTTGCTCTCCCTTTTTATTTTTGTTAGTCTACGCAGGCTTTCCTGCCTTGTATTGTTGCCCTCGCAATATTGCAAAGAATCAAGAAGTGATAGTAGTATTGCCGCTCATAAGTCGGGGGGGGCTGGGGGCCTCCCGTCCACAGTGTAGATCCCATAGGGGGTGGACGGGTGGGTGCCCGCCACCACACCCTCTCGACAAGGAATACATGAGTGATATGGTAATGATTCTGGGGCAACTAAAGTATAAGGACAGACAGATGTAGAGATGTTATACTTAGCCAGTTAAACTGTTACATTTCGCTACATGTAATATGTGCAGGCCATGTTGGCCGAGTTCTGTTCTTTTAATTTCTTCTAAATTGCTGTTTGTATTTAAGAAATATGTATTGTATATTTTCTATATACTATTTTCAATAAAAATATTGGAAAGAAATTAAACAAATAAGGTGTGCTTTAACTGCAGACTTTCAGCTTTAATTTGAGGGTATTTACATCCAAATCAGGTGAACGGTGTAGGAATTACAACAGTTTGTATGTGTGCCTCCCACTTTTTAAGGGACCAAAAGTAATGGGACAGATTAACAATCATCCATCAAACTTTCACTTTTTAATACTTGGTTGCAAATCCTTTGCAGTCAATTACAGCCTGAAGTCTGGAACGTATAGACATTACCAGACGCTGGGTTTCAACCCTGGTGATGCTCTGCCAGGCCTCTACTGCAACTGTCTTCAGTTCCTGCTTGTTCTTGGGGAATTTTCCCTTCAGTTTTGTCTTCAGCAAGTGAAATGCATGCTCAATTAGATTCAGGTCAGGTGATTGACTTGGCCATTGCATAACATCCCACTTCTTTCCCTTAAAAACCTCTTTGGTTGCTTTCACAGTATGCTTTGGGTCATTGTCCATCTGCACTGTAAAGCACTGTCCAATGAGTTCTGAAGCATTTTGCTGAATATGAGCAGATAATATTGCCCGAAACCTTCAGAATTCATCCTGCTGCTTTTGTCAGCAGTCACGTCATCAATAAATACAAGAGAACCAGTTCCATTGGCAGCCATACATGCCCACGCCATGACACTACCAGCACCATGCTTCACTGATGAGGTGGTATGCTTTGGATCATGAGCAGTTCCCTTCTTTCTCCATACTCTTCTCTTCCCATCACGCTGGTCAAGTTGATCTTGGTCTCATCGGTCCATAGGATGTTGTTCCAGAACTGTGAAGGCTTTTTTAGATGTTGTTTGGCAAACTCTAATCTGGCCTTCCTGTTTTTGAGGCTCACCAATGGTTTACATCTTGTGGTGAACCCTCTGTATTCACTCTGGTGAAGTCTTCTCTTGATTGTTGACTTTGACACACATACACCTACCTCCTGGAGAGTGTTCTTGATCTGGCCAACTGTTGTGAAGGGTGTTTTCTTCACCAGGGAAAGAATTCTTCGGTCATCCACCACAGTTGTTTTCCAGGTCTTTTGGTGTTGCTGAGCTCACCGGTGCATTCTTTCTTTTTAAGGATGTTCCAAACAGTTGATTTGGCCACACCTAATGTTTTTGCTATCTCTCTGATGGTTTTGTTTTGTTTTTTCAGCCTAATGATGGCTTGCTTCACTGATAGTGACAGCTCTTTGGATCTCATATTGAGAGTTGACAGCAACAGATTCCAAATGCAAATAGCACACTTGAAATTAACTCTGGACCTTTTATCTGCTCCTTGTAAATGGGATAATGATGGAATAACACACACCTGGCCATGGAACAACTGAGCAGCCAAATGTCCCATTACTTTAGGTCCCTTAAAAAGTGGGAGGCACATATACAAACTGTTTTAATGCCTACACCGTTCACCTGATTTGGATGTAAATACCCTCAAATTAAAGCTGAAAGTCTGCAGTTAAAGTACATCTTGTTCGTTTCATTTCAAATCCATTGTGGTGGTATATAGAGCCAGAAAGAATTGTGTCGATGTCCCAATATTTATGGACCTGACTGTATATTGCTGAAATTAGGGCTGGAAAGGCCAGGACAGACCGGGAGCTCCGCAAGAACACGTCCCTACTCAGCCATGTCCAGACCACGCCCCCAGGGCTGGCTTTTTGTTGTTCCTGGGGAGGATGGATTGTTTGCCTGGACTGTCACCTTGCTAATGTAGGGCAATGTGACTCTGAAAGAGGAAAGAAAGAGGAACCCCCTGACTCCTCATACAGGAAATGGGTTCTAAATATCTGTTGATAAGTAAAGAATTAAATCATGTAAAATTGAATATACAATTTAGGTCTATTAAATTGACATATACAATGTATTTACCTTTTATCTGAATATTCTGTTGTGATAACTACTCTCCATATTTATTGGTGCTTTTCAAGTGACAGTAGTGTCCTAAAAAATATTACTCAGATACCTAACTTTTTTAAAAATTTCCTATCCCTTCAGTATCCAAATTTTTTTTTTAATTTTTTAATTAAATGAATGATTTTTGAAAATCTGTTATTATGGCAACATTTCTTTTTGACAGGGGAGTTGCTGGCTTGTTTGGCTCACACAAGGGCCGGCATACCAGAAGCCATAACTACGCTGGGAACTGTGGAGTGCCTTTGTAACCATTTAAAGTCTGAAGAAGAAGAGGTAACTAGTAGATTTATTGAAATATGTTTTTTATCTTTTTTGTTTTTTGCTTACAGGATTACACTGATATACAGTAATTTTATTCGCCAATCTCGCTGGAGGAAAAGGCTTCCTCATTCTTTTTTCCTTTGCATACCTTCCCTTTCTTGCATGTTTTGTTTTCTTTATTTTATTTATCACCTAACTTTATATTTTAAGCAAAAATGAGTACTGAACATAAACACGGGATCATACTCTGCTTCTAAATGAAAATCAGTTTGGAGTCAAGCTCATATGTAAAATATTTAGAATGTGTTTATAGACCACCATACAGATCAACTTTTCCCTAAACATACAGTAACAGTAAATTAGTCTGAATTGCAACACTTAAAACTGGGATCATTACCCACAACAGTCATACTGATTGGCCTTTGTCTAATGCAGGTTTTAAAACAACATCTGATTGGTTGCTATATGTAATTGTTTCATTTTATTTTATTTTTTATTTATTAAATCTACTGTTATGCCCTGTACACACGGGCGGACTTTTCGGCAAAAAACGAACGGACTTGCCTATACAAGATCACACCAAAGTCCGCCGGATTCGTACGTGATGACGTACGACCGGACTAAAATAAGGAAATTCATAGCCAGTAGCCAATAGTTGCCCTAGTGTTGGTTTTCGTCGGTCTAGCATACAGACGAGCAGATTTTTCGATAGGAACTGGGTCCGGCGGAGTTCCGCTGTAAAGATTTGAAACATGTTCCAAATCTAAAGTCCGTCAGATTTTCAACAGAAACAGTCCGCTGAAGGTCCGATGAAGCCCACACACGGTCGGATTGTCCGCCGGATTCGGTCCATCGGACCAGTACGGCCCAAAAGTCTGCTCGTGTGTACAGGGCATAAGACCCACTGACTTGCTCACATGCCTTTTATGTACCCCATGTTTAAGATTTTAAGTTAAAAAAAATCTAAACATATGTAAAAAAGAATATTTTAACTTATAATAACTATCGTGTGCAAAGGTTCGTGTAGCCTGTGCTGATGCGTTGGGTTATTTATCATTCAACCGTACTGCCTATCGTCAACTTTTAATGGAGTGCAGGAATCAACCAGAACTGTATGATCTGCTCATCAACAACCTCAGCAAAGATGGAAAAATCTCCAAAGACTTTATAGAAGAATTTGATAGTCAGAGGAGAATTGGACTCCCCTCCCTCAGGTAAGTAGCATCAATTTTATTTGGTAAAGGTTTTTGTTTGAACATAAAGATGTTTAATTGTGTTGCCAGTTTGTGGACAGGCATCTTGCACTGCAGACATCTTCAAAACAAACAACCCAAAAAATAGTATTTTCTAGTCTAGAAGAAGCACATGGATGAAAGTCTAGAAGAAGTACATGGATGAAAGTCAAGCTTCAGCCAGAAAGAAACTAAAGTCTGCTGGGTGGGGGTGTGCCCTCCACCAGCAATGGCAAGTCCATCTTCCCCTCTACTTCTTCTGGGTCCTCCATTGCGCCTCTTTTGCCATTTGGTGGGCCACTGATGAAGTAACTCCTATGACTTTGAATGTCTCTTCTCTCAGTAACTCTTAACTTCTAGAAATTTTTATTGCAGGTTTAATGTGCCACAAAACTTGTGCATAGAATAGGAAATGTTTATAATCCCTTATTTTTTTTGCTATCTGTGTCCTGTGGGGAAATTTAGCCTCACTTTCTGTCTGGGAGACACAATAGCAATAGATAAGAAATCTCTCCATTGTGAGGGAAAAGACAATTGTCACTGTTACCAGTGCTCCCACTGGAAATTGTCTCCTAACCCATGATCTGTTGTCAACTTTAAAATGTGGGATTTCCCATCACTTCTATTCAGTGGCAATAGTGAACAGCACATTTAGAGGATGAATCATCCTATCGAAGGCAGACAGCAATAAAAAACAGGCATGTGTTCCGTTTTCAAATCTATCCAAAACTTAAAAAAAAAAAAGTCTTGGCTTTAGAGGAACCCCTGAATAAAGCTCTCACTGACCTTGTAGCTGCAGGCACTGAGTAGCGAGTCATCCTCATAGTTCACAAGAGAAATAGTGAAGGTGTTGAAGTCTGTTCTTGGCAATTTGCTCTCTCCTCCTCCCAATGCGCTGCTCTGTGTCTTACATTATAGATTAGAAGGCTGAAAGGCTGCCAAGTTACTCATGTTTTGGAGGAGCAGAATATGCTAAACTTCTGAAAATAAAAGTGCCTCTGCTGTAAAGGATTTTCTCCACAGTGCCTGCTGCAAGTAAGGGAAAAAGGTATTTGATCCCCTGCTGATTTTGTACCTTTGCCCACTGGCAAAAAAAATGATCAATCTATAATTTTAATGGCAGGTTGATTTTAACAGTGAGAGACAGAATAACAACAAAAATATCCAGAAAAAAATGCATTTCAAATAAGTTATACAGGTAACGAGCTGAGATTAGGAGCACTCTTTTAAAATGAGTGCTCCTAATCTCAGCTTGTTAGCTATATAAAAGACCCCTGTCCACAGTAGCAATCAATCAGATTCCAATCTCTCCATCATGGCCAAAATCAAAGAGCTGTCCAAGGATGTCAGGGACAAGATTGTAGACCTACACAAGGCCGGAATGGGCTACAAGACCGTTGCTAAGCAGCTTGGTGAGAGGGTGACAACAGTCGGTGCGATTATTCCCAATTAGAAGAAACGCAAAATAACTGTCAATCTCCCTCAGTCTGGGCATCCATGCAGGATCTCACTTCATGGAGTTTCAGCGATCATGAGACTGGTGAGGAATCAACCCAAAACTACACGAGAGAATCTTGTCAATGATCTCAAGGCAGCTGGGACCATAGTCACCAAGAAAACAATTGGTAACACACTACGCCGTGAAGGACTGAAATCCTGCAGCGCCCGCTGTTGGAAGTTTGCTTATGAACATCTAACTGATTGAGAGGAGAACTGGGTGAAAGTGTTGTGGTCAGATGAGACCAAAATCAAGCTCTTTGGCATCAACTCAACTCGCCGTGTCAAGGCAACAAAGGAGTGGCTCAAGAAGAAGCACATTAAGGTCCTGGAGTGGCCTAGCCAGTCTCCAGACGTTAATCCCATAGAAAATATGTGGAGGGAGCTGAAGGTTCGAGTTACCAAACGTCAGCCTAGAAACCTTAATGACCTGGAGAGGATCTGCAAAGAGGAGTGGGACAGAATCCCTCCTGAGATGTGTGCAAACCTGGTGACCAACTACAAGAAACGTCTGACCTCTGTAATCGCCAACAAGGGATTTGCCACCAAGTACTAAGTCATGTTTTGTGAAGGGGTCAAATGCATATTACACTCACTAAAATGCAAATCAATGTATAACTTTTTTGAAATGTGTTTTTTAAATTTTTTTTCCTTATTCTGTCTCTCACTGTTAAACTAAACCTACCATTAAAATTATAGAATGATCATTTCATTGTCAGTGGGCAAATGTACAAAATCAGCATGGGATCAAATACTTTTTTCCCTCACTGTTACACAAGTAATTGAAGGCTTGTTTTAGGGTTCATGTATTGCTTGTTAAAATACTTAAATCTTTTAATGTCTATAGCCTGGGCACAGTTGCACTTTTTTAAAGATTTCTGTAAAAAAAAATTAATCTTTCCTAATATACAGTATTGATTGTAGGCAGATTTTAACGCAAAACAGTTATCTTTCTAAAGCTCACTAAATTTTTCATATTCGTGTATGAAGGTTCTAAGGATGTTGGGTGTGTTTTAAAATTTACTATAATTCCAGCTGTGTCCCCCTACCATCCGATCTCCTTTCTCTCCTGGGATTCTCTTATTTTCTTTCTAAATCCACCCCCTGCTGCTTTTTTTAATTAGAGCATTGTAAGGTCAGGGTTTACTTTGCAAAGACATAGCATGTTGTCTTTATTAGGGAATTCATATGCTAAAATTTGCAATTACTTAATATATCTGTATATAAAATGCATGGAAATCACCATGACTAAAAAACAGTACTGATCTCTACCGAATATGCTGCAAGGCCCTTGCCTTTATTCTCCAAGTGCAATTATGCGTCTTAGGAGGTTTGAGTCTTTAAATGTGTCCATGATTATTGGTTTAAGAAAAAAACATCCCAAAAGTAATGATAGCTAATAACAATACAAGTTGATAGGTGTGTTTTTTATTGATTAATCAAGCAGCACCTATAATTACAAGTAACTTGTTCTTTTAGCTTTTGGATGCTTATTGTGTCTGTTTTTTTTCTTATAGTTTAGTTAAAAATGGTGGCCCTCCTGTACACCCAACATCATTGAAAGGTAGGATCATCTTAGACTGCTGTCTTATTACATTTTTATTTTTGCACTGAATGATCAAGTTGATATTTGATTGGGATACAGTGAAATGTGTAACTTTTAGATAACTCTGTAATAATACGATTTTACTCTCAACATATTTGTTCTGTTTTTTTTCATTAATTTACAAATTAAGAAGCACTTTTAAATGTAATGAAAGCGGCACTACGAAAATGACACTCACAAAAAACATTAAGCATATACACTGATATTTTCATAGCAAGATGGTGGACAGGTGTGCAATTTGAATACAAACCCATCTTCCCATCATGTGCCTGCCCTCCTCCCAGAACAGCATCCTATTAAAGGTGCAACAGGATTTTCTGGGCCTCAGTGTCTGTAAGCTGTTCATTCTTTGATTCCTGTAAACAGGCACAGGGCGTTTTGGAATCCTCCCCCCAAACTTTAGCTCTTTACCAGTCCCCTGGAAAGGTAAGTTGCTCATCACTCACAACCTGGGACAGGTAGGTAGTACATATAATATTTTTACTTTTGGGATTTAGGCACCTTCCTTTATGTACTCGAGGTGTGCAAGAATCCAAGGTACCTTCTGTCCCTGCTTCTTGAAACCCCAGATGGATGCCCTCTAGCCTTAATGCTATATAGATACCCATCAGTTTGCTGGTGTGCTGCACAGATAGTCCTGGGTAGATAAGCTTTTTGGCTTTTCTAGAAGAATATTTAGTGTAGTACTGCTCCTCTCACCCTATACATAAGCAGTGCTGGACCCAACTGATGATGGACAAGGCAAAGTAAACACCACCCCTGCATTCCTGGTAGTGTACATTCTACCTTTGAGTACCTTACTTCTGGTAAAGTATATAAAATTACTTTTCAGGCCACAGTTGGTAGGGACACTTGGTGCCATGTGCCCTTAGAAGAAGGTACCTGTGAATAAAATAAGATGGGACACCTGGAACATCTCCAGTCTACTTTTCACCAACTTTAGGCATCACAAAATTAGAAATTGAATGACAGTAGTTCTGCGCTTAGGAATATAAAACCTAGGAAAGGACTGCTGCCCCCCTATAATGAAAATCACCAAGGTGAAATCCAAAACGTGAAAAGTTATTGTAAGTAGGGGATTGGCGCTGTCCAACTGTGATGATAATTATAAATGAAGAAAAATGTTTGCTCAGCATATATATCCCAAATATTCGTGTCAAAAAATATTAAATATTATTGTGCATATAACAAAGACTGAAGTGTATCAAGTGTACATAATCCACCTATACAGTACAATACGGTAAAGTGCAACGTGCTCCTAAAGTGCGTGCAAAAAATCTATGCAGAGGATGGCCATCCTCTGCATATCAGGCTCTACCACCAGTGGTAAACTGATACATCTGGAAGAGAGCTTGTTCTTTTGAAAACCAAGAGACTTACAAGTTGGATCACCAGATGAAAATAGAAGAAAGAAAACCTATAAAGGAATACAGCCATCACATCTAAGAACTGAGCAGGATAAAGCACCCCTGGACGGAGGATCACTTCCCGGTTCCGATATCGCAGGATTGTCTGCATATGCCCTTTACCCCTGCAGGGGTTAGGGAGTCCGGTGAGTGCAAACACAAGTGGGAAGGACGGGATATTAACAGTTGAATGCTGTGACCACGCTTTTCTTCACCAGGAGGACATTTTTTAGGATTTTTTTGCGGACATTTACTTTTCATAAATTTTGTTTTTTACACACCAACATTTTTTTTGTTTGGATTTTTATGCACATATGCTGGGAATTTATATTTTATATATATATATTTTTTTTCACATCTTCTCTCCAATTAATTGTTTGCTTTGATTGCCATAATTGTATTTTTCATGCACACATGCTGGGGTCTTTTTATATTTTTTTCACTTTTTATTCTCCACATAATTGTTCGCTTTGAATATCATTATTGTGTTCATATATTGGATCTTGTTTCTTCTGCCATTTTATAAGATATAGGTACCTTTTCTATACATATACAACCATTGAATATAAGATTTTTTGCACGCACTTTAGGAGCACGTTGCACTTTACCGTATTGTACTGTATAGGTGGATTATGTACACTTGATACACTTCAGTCTTTGTAAACACTTTGTTATATGCACAATAATATTTAATATTTTTTGACACGAATATTTGGGATATATATGCTGAGCAAACATTTTTTTCATTTATAATTATTATCACAGTTGGACAGCGCCAATCCCCTACTTACAATAACTTTTCACAAAATTAGAAATTGTCCTAAGGTTGTTACAAGTATCAATGCACATGCTGTTATGCTTAAAGGGATTGTAAAGTCAGAAGGTTTTTTTATCTTAATGCAGTCTATTGTCAGATGTTTATACTGAAATATTAACAGTATTATATTTATGGAAATATGTAAAAAATCTATCATTAAGAAGATTTTCACATCTTTCCACAAATCAACCAAATAATTCAAATTTGTTTATCCATGCTAGTTTGAAGACAAAAATGAATACAGCGATGTGCTAAAATATATATATTTATTAACTAAAAGTTCAGTGCAAAATAATAGCAAATATAACTGGTGATGATACAAAGAATAAATTCAAATATCAAATATATTGGATTGGTGATACAAATGATGAGGAAATTACCCACGAGCTCTTGTTACAAAAATACCATATCTCATGACAGCTTGGTAAATAGCTTTCCATGGCTTTACAGACTATGAAAACAAACACGTTGCAATTTCTTCTCAAATAGACCTTCAAGCTTACACTTTAAAAATGCACGTTATATTGTGCACAGAGTTTGGTAATTTAACCAATACTTATTTATGGTAAAGATAATTGTCTAATGAATTTTATGTTTAAACATATATCATAACAAAACTATTGATAGGACTTTAAAGTCAGTTTTTGTTGAGATATACAACAATGTGTATTTCATTATATTTGAAACATAATTATTTTGTACTGGAGTTAGAAATAAAACAATTTCAATACTATGCTACAAAGTTTAAATGGTTTAGTAATGTATATGCTAAATAATTCAATATCAAAAGATAAAATAGAAAATTTATACTTTACCGGAGATCTAAGAAGTTTTTGTTTTGAGAGATATCAGCTGAGAATCCCCAAAGTATTTCTCTACCATTCCTACATTTTTCCGTTCTGTTTTCCTCCTGCTCTCTCTCCTTCCATTGTTCCAATCTTCCTCTCGATCCCCCTCACTGTTATCTGTCTACGCTCTATATTTCCCCCCGGAATGGGTGTGGAAATGCCTTTTACGTCATAAGTGATGTCAAACATGCGTCATTTCTTGTCCAAAACCTATAAGGACGATCTTGGACCCACGTATTCACAGTGGTCAACAGGGGGCAGTGTTGTATTGCTTAACATACCAAATTTAATTCCTGAATAACCTTTTGACTTAAGCTTAAATGAAGAACATCAATTTGATAAGGATGTCTCTATAAGGGCATTCATGTCAAACTTTCTAGACTTACTGGCTCTCAATGAGATATATGTATTTGAGAAAATATACCCCACACAATGACTTAACTCTCACATATCTTGGTAGTTAGGAAATACAGCACTAAAACCTCATGTATTATTTTACGAGAATTCTTACTCTCAGAGACTCCATACATTTAGACTTTTCAAAATGTTACAAAATGCTATGTCCATATGAATAAAGATATACCAATATATTTTTATGAATATATCCAATATATTATGAATATATTTTGGAAAAATCTGAAAAAAATATATAAACCAAAATAGGTAACATTGTTCAATTAATTATTCATATAATTACTCAAATATAATGTAATAATATTATAATGAGAATTATTGCTAATATAATCATTTGTTATAAGTATTAAGGTTTGTTTAAAAGGCAGTTTTAAATAAACCTTATTTTGGTTTCTCATTACCGAAAAAAAAAAATTACGCCTGTAATCTCATGGTTCCCTTATCTTGTTTATTTGGCTAAGACTCTTCAAGATTTATAACTTGGGAGAATGTGCACTGGGTCCTTTAAGAGAAAAAAAACTCTAGTAACAGTGTCTATTCATCAGCCATTAACTTATTTTTAACTTTAGAGAGAAAAAATAAATATCACAAAAATGGCTTCTCTCGTGTCAACAAAAATATATGTAAAATAATATGATTTTGGCCTTCTAAATTAATCCTTTTAACCTCAATATTTCTGATACTATGCATTCAAATAAAAAGCCTTCTGTGTGCAGCAGCCCCCCTCTAACACATACCTGAGGTCCCTCTCTGTCCAGCGATGTCCATGAGTGTCTCAGCCGTCCCAGATTTTCCCTCCTGATTGGCTGAGACACAGCAGCAGTGCCATTGGCTCCTGCTGCTGTCAAAGTCAGATAGCCAATCAGATGAAAGAGGGGGCAGGGCCGGGTCAGGGCTCCGTGTCTGAATGGACACAGGGAGCTGTGCCTCGGTTCGGGTGCCCCATAGCAAGCTGTTTACTGTGGGGGCACTCAACAGGAGGTAGGGGCCAGGAGCACAGAAGAGGGACCCGAGAACAGGTAGATCCGGGCTGCTCTGTGCAAATCGACTTTAACAGAGCCAGTAAGTATAACATCTTTGTTATTTTCATAGGAAAACAACAAGACTTTACAATCACTTTCAGATATTTATATTATGTATTACTGTTTTTTTTAGGAATCCAAGACGATCCTGACTTAAATGTTACACACCTGAGTAGGCGTTTCCAGTCTAAGTCTGCAATGGTTTGCATGCCACAGAAACCTAGAACAGCTGACCCTACCAGTGAGAGAATCTCTGTTTCGGCTGTTACAAGACCTAAGACTGCTCACCTGGGAAATGTGAAACCTTTTCAACAGAAGGCATCTAAATAAAATACATTTCAATTAATTTCATTGTTTTGAATAAGTTCACCAATGCTTATTTTTGTATAAAAAAGTATTCTGTGTTGTATATTTTAAAAATATGTTAAAAAGAGATGATTTCCCAGCACTTCCTGTCCTAGTGTCAACAGGAAAATAAAGAAATCTCTTTAACCATTTGCTGACCGGGGCAATTATTTAAAACACGTTAAAATCTGCAATCTTGCAATTTTTTTGGCACACGATATTTGTGCAACTCTTTTTATCAAACAGAAATTGTTATAATAAAATGAATTTTAGTCCACACAAACACAGTAAAATACCCAATTTTTGGTAAAATATAAAAGATGATGTTGCATCAAGTAAATAGATACAAAACACGGCAATACTTAGAAATGCATGCTCCTGAGAAATGGTGACAAGCTACGATACCTAAAATTTTTTATAGGTGATGCCAAATGATTGCCCTAGATTTATTGCTCTCACTCTGACATTTGCAGCGATACCTCGCACGTGCAATGCAATTGCTGTTTATATATGCATGTGGGACCTATGTGCATGCTTGCATTTGTGTGTAAATGCTTTCACATTTATTTATTTAACAGGCCTCCATGTGATAGCTTTGGACAGGTAACAGGTACTCTTTATGGAGACATCAGGCGTCTATTAGACCCTCCCAATGTCTCCCCTACCTTCTAAAGCAGCTAATAAAGCACAGATCATTCTTGATTAGCTAACAGACAGCAAATGACCACTCTGAAACCAGGAGTAACTTCATTTGTCACAAAGGAGATGGTGGAACACATGTTCCTCCATCTTTGCTGTGTTTACTTATCCTGGGTGTTTACCGTGGTTCCAGTCTCCCTGGAAGAATTGGAGAGTCTAGGAACCATCATTGTTGGTGACAGGAGGGGGTAGCTCTTCTCAGCATTGTAAAAGTGATCACTTTTACTAAACAGCCAATAACTAGCTGTAAAAAAAATAACAAGATCAAGGCTGCAGCTATGATCCTGGTGTAAACACTTGCTGACCGGCCTGTGTGTTGTGTATGGTGTTCAGCAAGTGGTAAATAGGGACATTGACAGCTTTAAAAAACAAAAACATATCCCACTCTGCTAATAGTGTTTTTAATGTTCTTTGGGCCCCTATTAAGGAGACCTACTTCCTGCTTGCCTCATCAACACAACAGAAAAGGAGAGGAATTACAGTACCACAAATGGGAATAAAAAACCTGGGAGGTGGCTCCAACATTTCCCCACTCTGTGCAAAACTAAAATAAAAATAAAACTAGAGAGTTCCCTTTATAAGGTGCTTCTAAACTAAAAAAATATAGATTTGCTATCTGTGCCCCCTGAAAAATGTACAGTTTATGAAACGTATAAAAAAAGGCTCTTAGCCTGCCACCTCATGGCTGTATACTGTGTGTAAGAAACATTGCTGCCTGTGACTGCAATGGGGTTTTAAGTGAGATTTGGCGATGTCCCCTGCTGTGCTGCCAACTGTTCTCTTTGCTGGAGATGAAGTTGTACTTGACCTGCACTGCAAATCTCCCCGCTTCTACTTGATTTATTCTGTAAATCTATTCTTCTGCCCTCTCCCCTGCTGCTTGATTGCTACATCACCAAGTCATCAGTGGAGCATCTCTGACATGAGGAAGCAAAGCCCTGCTCCTCTGCCAAGATGGCAACTACAGAGAGATACATTGCAGTTCATAAAGGGAACAAGATGGGCTGCAGGGAAACCACAGGCAATACTGGTGACTAGTTCTTGCCTACTGCTTGGACACATCTTCCACAGTATAAGTCCTCTTAAACATTGTGGAACATGTTCTTGGTATTTATGAAAGGCAACAGATATGTGGAAAAAAAAAGTCTTGAGAAAAAAAAAAAGCCTAAAAATGCTATTTTCTGATAAAAGCAGCCTTTCTCTGGTTCACATGTCACAGATCATGCTGGACAAAGGCTGCTTGTGTCAGCACCATCTTACACAGCTGTTTTGCATCCTATCAGTCCATATAAAGCTGATCTCCACATTTAACTTAACTTTTTAACATTTTTACAAAGAAGCGTTTAAAATACAAATCTTTATTGACATCCAGCTGTAATAAAATGGCTACAATGGACAAATTGTAAATTAAAATCACAATCCATAATAGGAAATTATACAAAAACAGATACACAAGTGTTAGAACACTACCCTAATGAACCCCTCCACAGCTATATTGATCATTAAATACTAATTCAGGTAGTATTTACAGAGAGGCAGTGGAAAACTTTGTACCCCTTGTTTCTACAACTTGGGTGTAGCATATCTACATCCGTTGATCAAAAAGTACTGTATGTTGTGGGTGAGTTTCAAAGTCGTAACTTGTTTCATCCGAAAGCTTCTTCTGTAGAGTGGTGTTCAAGAACGTATAGAAATAGGATGATTCAATACTTTACAATACTGCACCACCCAGGATACATAAAATGGATCCGCTCAAAAGCATTAGACAAGGAAGGATAACATTAAGCCAGCCAGCAAAATATATATCCTATCCGGGCCTCAGTAATTAAATAGCATGTAGTCTTTTCAGCGGGCATGTGATATCTCCAGAAGGACAAACCAAGGACAGACAACTCTATGACTTGGACATGGCCCTAATCCTCCTGCTGTCTGCTACAGATTCTGGATACAGGCAAAGTATCATGTAGCAAGGCCCTAAATTGTAGCAAGTTGCCCAATAAAAGAACAATAGCATATAGTGCATCCGGAAAGTATTCACAGCGCTTCACTTTTTCCACATTTTGTTATGTTACAGCCTTATTCCAAAATGGATTACATTCATTATTTTCCCTCGGAATTATACAAACAATACCCCATAATGACAATGTGAAAAAAGTTTGACATCTTTGCAAATTTGTTAAAAATAACAAACGAAAAAAATAAATCACATGTACATAAGTAGCCTTTGATCAGTACTTTGTTGAAGAACCTTTGACACCAATTACAGCCTCAAGTCTTTTTGAGTATGATGCTACAAGCTTGGCACACCTATTTTTGGGCAGTTTCTCCCATTCTTCTTTGCAGGACCTCTCAAGCTCCATCAGGTTGGATGAAGAGCATCGGTGCACAGCCATTTTCACATCTCTTCATAGATTCTCAATTGGGTTCAAATCTGGTCTCTGGCTGGGCCACGCAAGGACATTCACAGAGTTGTCCCGTAGCCACTCCTTTGTTATCTTGGCTGTGTGCTTCGGGTCGTTGTCCTGTTGGAAGATTAATCTTTGCCGAGGTCCAGAACGCTCTGGAGCAGGTTTTTATCAAGGATGTCTCTGTACATTGCTGCATTCATCTTTCCCTCGATCCTGACTAGTCTCCCAGTTCCTGCCACTGAAAAACATCCCCACAGCATGATGCTGCCACCACCATGCTTCACTGTAGGGATGGTATTGGCCAGGTGATGAGCGGTGCCTGGTTTTCTCCAGACATGACACTTTACACTCAGGCCAAAGAGTTCAATCTTTGTTTCATCAGAACAGAGAATTTTGTTTCTCATGGTTTGAGAGTCCTTAAGGTGCCTTTTGGCAAACTCCAGGTGGGCTGTCATGTGCTTTTTACTGAGGAATGGCTTTCGTCTGGCCACTCTACCGTACAGGACTGATTGGTGGAGTGCTGCAGAGATGGTTGTTTTTCTGGAAGGTTCTCCTCTCTCCGTAGAGAAACGTTGGATCTCTGTCAGCGTGACCATCGGGTTCTTGGTCACCTCCCTGACTAAGGACCTTCTCCCCTGATTTCTCAGTTTGGCTGGGCGGCCGGCTCTAGGAAGGAGTTCTGGTGGTTCCAAGCTTCTTTCTTTTACATATGATGGAGGCCACTGTTAATTTATAGAGACAGGTGTGTGCCTTTACAAATTATGTCCAATCAACTGAAGTTACCACAGGTGGACTCCAATCAAGTTGTAGAAACATCTCAAGGATAATCAGTGGAAACAGGATTGCACCTCAGGTCAATTTTGAGTGTCACAGCAAAGGCTGTGAATACTTATTACATGATTTTTTTCCTTTTTTATTTTTAATAAATTTGCAAAGATTGCAAACAAACTTCTTTCATGTTGTCATTATGGGGTATTGTTTGTAGAATTTTGAGGAACATAATGAATATAATCCATTTTGGAATAAGGCTGTAACATAACAAAATGTGGAAAAAGTGAAGCGCTGTGAATACTTTCCAGATTCACTGTATGTGGGGAGGGTCCTTCAATTGACTCAGAGAAAAGGATTTTAGGGTGAGTATAAAAATCCTAATTCATCTCTTGTCCATTGATGGACTGAACAAAAAACTAAGGAGCTCACTGTACTAACTATGCGATGTTAATACAACGATCTCCCCGCTGTGCTATTGTGTTATTGTGTTCTGACAGGGGACCACACCCCCCCCAGGCCAGAACACACCAGTCAGTGCTCACAGCTATTGGCTGTCAGCGCTGAACAAATGTCGATCAGCTGCTGGTTTTTCAGTATGCCCATTCAAGAGAAGCCAGATGTTGGGCTGGCTTCTTTGTGCTAGCATAGGCTAGCCCAAAAACCCAACGGGTCCCCTTATAAAAAGTGGATAAGGTGGCTGGAAAATCTATTTTTGGGTGCACAAACAGGTGATATGTCTGCCTAAAAGAAGCAGTGGTCAAAACATTCCGATGGCTCTCACCAAATCCAGAAAATGGAGGGGGATCTTCTTGGGGTGAACTGGTGCTGGACACTGGGAAGGTAACATAATATTCTCATTAAGGTAAAAACCACTTTATAAAAAAGGAGGTAATTGGTTTCAAGATAACCTTGTCTTGCATGCATGCATGCATGTTTGAGGATCAATATCATGCGGTGTCCCTCAACAGAAAGAAGGTAAAATTAACGCTTAAAGTAATTGTAAAGTCAGACTTTTTTTTATCTTAAAGCATTCTATGCATTAACCACTTCAGCCCCGGAAGGATTTGCCCCTTAATGACTGGGCCATTTTTTTGCGATACGGCACTACATCGCTTTAACTGACAATTGTGCGTTTGTACCACGCTGTACCTAAACAAATTAGACAATTAGACGTCCTTTTTTTTCCCACAAATAGAGCTTTCTTTGGGTGGTATTTGATCACCTCTGCAGTTTTTATTTTTTGCACTATAAAGAGCAACAATTTTGAAAAAAATTAATTTTTTCCTTTTTGCTATAATACATATCCAAAAAAATATATATAAAAAAAAAAATGTATTCATCAGTTTAGGCCAATATATATTCTTCTACACATTTTTGGTAAAAAAAAAATAAATCACACTAGGCGTATATTGATTGCTTTGCGCAAAAGTTATGAACTATGGGATGGATTTAGGGACTTTTATTTATTTTTTTATTGTTTTTACTGGTAATGGTGGCAATCTGCAATTTTTAGCAGGACTGCGACATTGCAGCAGACAAATCTGACCCCAAATGACACTTTTTGGGGACCAGTGACATTATTACATTGATCAGTGCTATAAAAATGCACTGATCAATGCCAGTAAAATGACACTGGCAGGGAAGGGGTTAACACTGGGGGGCAATCAAGGGGTTAAGTGTGTCCCTAGGTGTGTTCTAACTGTAGGGGGGATGGGCTCACTGGGACATGACAGAGATCACTGTTCCTGATCACTGGGAACAGAAGATCTCTGACATGTCCCCTGTCAGAACAGGGATCTGCATGTTTACACAAGCAGATCCCCGTTCTGCCTCTCTGTACAAGGATCGCGGGTCACTGGTGGATGTCGAGCCTGCCTGACCCGCAGGCACGCTACTGCGATTTGCGCACTGCTGCCAACCTGCCACAGTATATCTGCGTGAGCTTGTCGGCAAGTGGTTAAGATAAAAAACCTTTTGTGTGCAGCAGCCGCCCTCTAGCACCCCCCAATACTTACCTGAGCCCTATCTCTCTCCAGCGATGTCCACAAGTTCCTTGGCCGCCTGGGACCCTCCTTCTGTTTGGCTGAGATACTGCAGCGGTTCCATTGGCTCCCACTGCTGTCAACGTCAGTCAGCCAATCAGGAGAGGGGGGCGGGACCGAACCAGGGCTCCTTGTCTGAATGGACATAGGAAGCTGTGACTCGGCTCGTGTGCCCCCATAGCAAGCTGCTTGCTGTGGGGGCACTCAACAGGAGGGAGGGACCAGGAGAGCCTAAGAGGGACCCAAGAATAGGAGGATCTGAGTTGCCCTGTGCAAAACCACTGCACAGAGCAGGGAAGTATGACATGTTTGTTATTTTTAGAGGAAAAAAAAAACGAGACTTTACAATCACTTTAAAGTTGAATATTTGACAGTAGACTTCCACTGAGAACAATATGATCTCTAGATAATGTTTAACTACCTGGAAACTGTCATTTAGGCAGGATTCTGACTGCTCCATCTGATGTGTTTGCTAGATGTTGGACACTACTTAAGTGTCATCCGCCTAGTAGATTTGTAATATGTGGTGCATTCCAATTAAAAACACACACCCCTTCTGTACTTGAAATCCAGTGAAAATGTGTTTCTCCCCTAACAATACTTATTAGGGCCTGTGTTGACAAACTTTTGTTAGCTTCACACAGGTTTTGCATTCCCATACAAGTCTATAAATAGATAAGCTGTAGGTCAGATGCACTTGTTAGTGGATACTGAATGATGAAACTGATGCCACTGAAACAAGCCCAAACCCCACCAACACAAGCTCTTGTAAATAATTTAGCTAATAAATGAATACACAGTACTGAAAACCAGAAGAAACATGCAAAACATCCACACAGTTTTAAAACTTTAATACTGCCTAAAAAATAGGGAGATTTGTAATAATTTGTATAAATGTTACAGAATACAAAATTGATGATGTTATAAAGTCCAGGGTAGGTAATGGGCAGATGGAGGAAAATGGTTTTCTTTATGTACACAGCTGTTCACGTACACTACTATCATTGAATCAGCTGCATATACCAGAGCCATAACTGAGGTCCATCTTCATGCGATATATATTTTCAGATAGTGTTTTCTCCTTGCTTCAATTAATTTTTCTTAATTTTAAGAGGAGGAAGTTTAATTGCAGCTTTTCGTACTTGTTTTGATATGTCTTTTCCAAGAGGAGCTCTGCAATTAAAAGAAAACAGAATTGTATGCGTTATAAAATTCTTTCCTTAGGGTCAATCAAGAAACACAGCAATTTAGAGACTGTTGGGTTATACTGCTGCCTACAGGAGGACTGGACAAAAAAAAAAAAAACAGCCACTCCCAGCATGCCTAAATTTTGTGGAAAAGAAATAACACCATAAACATAGAGGGGTGGGATCTGTGTCATTCAATGGACTCCAAGAAAAGGATTTTAAGGCGAGTACCTTTTTTTCCTTTCTTGTCAAGGGAGGACACAGGAATTCAGAGATGGTCAGGATGTCCTAAGCAGCTCAACTGAGGGATGGGCAACAGCAAACAGAAATGCCAGCAGGCCCACAAAGGAACTGGGTACTGCCTGCAGCTAAAAGAGTTGCCTAAAGGACCTTACATCTGAGCAGCAGAAAAGGTCTGAACATCTACCTGATAAAACTCGGAGACCGTTAAAACAGACCAGGCAGCCTTTCAAATATAAGAAACAGTAGCCTGATACCAAACAACCTGAGGCACTTTCAGACCTAGTGGAGTGTACATTGACTAGGTTAAGAGTGGAACCCAATCTTTAAGACACTAGGCTTGAACAACAGATTGTCTGAGCCACCAATAAATGGTGGAAGATGAAGGAGATTTTCCTTTACAGGGACGATCAGGAATGACAAAAAGAGAGTAAGTCTTTTTAATGGACGCAGTGGCTGCAGTATACACTTACACCATACAAATTATATCTAGGCAATGAAGGGAAAACTACTTATGAACTCCAGATAGAGGGACAGAAGAGTGATGTCCAAGTTGAGGTGAAAGGTCAAAACTAACTCACATAGGAAGGACGTTCTGGGCGTCAGCTCCACCTTGTCCTTGTGCAACACCAGAAAGGGTTCTTTACAGGATAAGGTGACTGGTTCAGACACTCACATCGCAGAGGTGATGGCAAAAAGAAACACAACATTGTGATAGTGAAGAGGGGAATATCCCTCATCAGTTCAAAGGGCTTTTTCTGAAGAGCCAAGAGAACTAAAGTCAGATCCCAAGGAGTCAGGTGGCCACACGGCAGACACCCTTTACAAAAAATAGGAAGCCAGAAGTTTCTGGAAGAGGATCACAAGCATGGAGGCCTGACCCTTGGTGCTAGGGGTCCGATGCTGGTCCAGACTTTTCTGCAGGATGGCCAAGATTTGTCCCAGAGAGAGATTCTTCTCTCTTGCACCAGCCAAATCATGCTGTTCATGTGCGTTGATAGACCTTGCAAGAAGAAGTACACTTCGTAGATTTCAGCATTTTGGGAATCAACAATGTAGAGATGCAGCTGTCCCTCAGAACTCAAGCTTGAAGAGCCATGCCAATAAAGGCCCACTCCAGGATAAAATCATCGCTCACCACACCAACCTATAATTGCTATAGTAAAAAAAAGAAAAAAAAAAACCCTATCAGACCACTGGATAAGTGGACACCCTACCTGGAAACTGCAGCAGTGTGGGACTCCTCCTTCTTAGCCTGACAGGCTGGGATCTTCCAGAAGATTAGAATGAATTACTCCCTTGATTCCAGAGCTGCACTCCTGAGCCACCAAGTGCCAGGGACAACAAATTGGCCACAATAACAGGATGTCGTGCTATAGAGGTTTGGCGTGGATGTTTGAAAAGTCTGAGCCTGAGACCAGAGTTTGAAATTTCTCCAGAGGAGGAAAAATCCTGGCTTTGGCGGTGTCCAGAATAAGACACAGATATTCCAATTCCAACACAGACTTCTGAAAAATCAGGACCCAGCCAAACCTCTGTAGAGTCTAAACGGTCGGGGCTATGTTGTCCACCAGAACTAGTGCTCACTATTCCCTCAGCAGGAAGTCATTTAGATATCTTACAATGTGGATGTCCTGAGAGCACAGTTAGGCCAACAAAGGGGCCAGCACCTTAGCAAATAACTGCAGTGCAGAGGACAGGCCGAATGGCATAACCACAAATTGAAAGTGCAGAGGGCACACAGCAGAGTGAGGGAATTACTATATGAAGGCATGCAGATATGCATACTTGATGTCCACAGAGGACAGACCAGGTGGATTACACATGAAATTTCTGGTCCTGAATGAACACCTTTAGGGTCATGAGATACAAGATGGGGCGCATGCAACATTGTGGTTTGGGGAACAGTTTGGAGTAG
This sequence comes from Aquarana catesbeiana, assembly GCF_042186555.1. Taxonomy (NCBI): domain Eukaryota; kingdom Metazoa; phylum Chordata; class Amphibia; order Anura; family Ranidae; genus Aquarana; species Aquarana catesbeiana. Next base: position 250,820,097 of record NC_133329.1, read on the forward strand.
AATCCCTGGAACAGGGACTGGGGCAATGACACCCTTCTCCAGAAAACCCACCAGGAGGATCTGCTAATCTGTGTGGTATCACTGGCAGGTTGGAAGAAATGAACCAAGGAGAGATCTGGGAGTAAAACTCCTCCAGCACTAAAGAATTTGAGGTGGTCTGTCCAAAGGCTAACAAATGCCCCCACTTTCAACAGTGGGGGCCCCGCCCCCCATGATGAAGATGATCTAAGGGTTCAGGGAACTTAGAAGTCCAGAATGTGTGAGTGGGCTGGATGGTAGACTTGAATTTGGCTTTGTAAGTTGAGATTTGGGAGTATCAAAAAGGACGCATCTTGGCCTCCCTTGAGGAACGGGTCTTCCCAGACATGTACTCTTGCCACTGGTGGCATCCACCTCACTCCTGGAAGAGCCATCAAGGCACTCTAGAGACATTCCTCAAATGGCACACAGGGTAACCACTTTTTTATGTGAACACCACTAACCAACACGTTAGCCAAAGTGTTTGTGTTCATTGACAGGAGACTTACACAGGAGATAAGGCGGGAGACCTCTAAAAACCCATCCGCACTGTAGCTCAAAGTATCGTGCAGAAGTTCTAAAAGCTCTATATAAAGCTCAGAACCCCCCCCATCTCTTTATTCATGGACAAACTCTCTTATGTTTTCCACGTGGAATGGATAGAGGCCTCTCTACATAAGGAGTCACGGGTCCAAAGGTTCTTTGATATCTTTTATTCAAACCTTGCCTACAGATACTCAATCGATAGTACAATGTTTTCAACATACTCAATGATTTCAAACCAGACTGATAACCAATGACCCTCTAATTGATACCCTACCCTCTAATTAAAATATATTTTTCGCTGTAGCAGCTAAGACCTCCCCTCTCTCATTGCCTGCAAGTTGTTAGAGCGATCGCCGTCCCTCTTCTTGTTCCTTAATGTCCATCCTTTGGCGCAACACTGATACCTGGTTCTCAAACAATACTGACAAACTGCATGCTGTCAATTTTGTATTGTTCTACTGGCCAAATGTTGTGGCCATTTTCACTGTTAGCTGCATTCTCGCAAAAAAAAAAAAAAAAGCTTTCTAACTTTGGGATCAATGGCTATAGTAATAAGGCTCCTTCTAACGGCCTTAGAACAGCCAGCTAGAGTTTGACAGATTAAGGTGATGACCAAAAAAAGATACAGTGCATGAAAATATCCTTGAAAGGGCCTCCAGTCGCTTGTTAATGGGGTCCTTAACCACTTCCCTACCCGGCTATTGTAATATGACGTCCACAGATGGGATCTCCCATCCTGGGTGGACGTCATATGAAGGCCTGGACTTCCCGGCCGCCTAGGGGGCGCGCGCCCCCACGTTGCTCGGGACCCGGTGTGTGTGCCCAGCGGCCGCGATGTCCGCCGGGCACCCGCGATTGCCCGTTAACCGGGCCGGACCATGGATCTGTGTGTGTAAACACACAGATCCACGTCCTGTCAGGTGAGAGGAGAGCGATCTGTGTTCCCAGTACAGCGGAACACTGATCGGTCTCCTCCCCTTGTACGTCCCTGCCCCCTACAGTTAGAATCATTCCCTAGGAAACATATGAACCCCTTTGTCTCCCCCTAGTGGTTAACCCCTTCACTGCCTGTCACATTTACACAGTAATCAATGCAATTTTATAGCATTGATCGCTGTATAAATGTGATTGGTCCCAAAAATGTGTCAAAAGTGTCCGATGTGTCCGCCATAATGTCGCAGTCACGAAAAAAAAATCGTGATCGCCGCTATTACTAGTAAAAAAATTTTTTTTTTTTTTAAAAATGCCATAAATCTATCCTGTATTTTGTAGACGCTATAACTTTTGCGCAAACCAATCAATATACGCTTATTGTGATTTTTTTTACCAAAAATATGTAGAAGAATACGTATCGGCCGAAACTGAGGAAAAAAATGTGTTTTTTTTTTTTTTAAATTGGGATATTTATTATAGCAAAAAGTAAAAAATATTGTATTTTTTTCAAAATTGGCGCTCTTCTTTTGTTTATAGCGCAAAAAATAAAAACCGCAGAGGTGATCAAATACCACCAAAAGAAAGCTCTATTTGTGGGGAAAAAAAGGACGTCAATGTCGCACGACCGCGCAATTGTCGTTCAAAGTGCGACAGCACTGAAAACTAAAAATTGGCCTGGGAAGGAAGGGGGTAAAAATGCCCTGTATTGAACCGGTTAACCACTTGACCACTGGGCACTTAAACCCCCTAAATAACCAGACCAATTTTCAGCTTTCAGTGCTCTCACATTTTGAATGACAATTACTCAGTCATGCAACACTGTACCTATATGAAATTTTTGTTCTTTTTTTCACACAAATAGAGCTTTCTTTTGGTGGTATTTAATCACCGCTGGATTCTTTATTTTTTGCGCTATAAAAGAAAAAAGACAGAAAATTCTGTAAAAAGATGCATTTTTCTTTGTTTCTGGTTATAAAATTTAGCATATTAGTAATTTTCCTTCATATATTTTGGGCAAAATTTATACTGCTACATATCGTTGGTAAAAATAACCCAAATCGGTGTATATTATTTGGTCTTTGTGAAAGTTATGGAGTCCAAAAGCTATGGTGCCAATATCTGAAAATTGATCACACCTGAAGTACTGACGGCCTATCTCATTTCTTGAGACCCTAACATGCCAGAAAAGTACAAATACCCCCCAAATGACCCCTTTTTGGAAAGAAGACATTCCAAGGTATTTAGAAAGATGCATGATGAGTTTTTTGAAGTTGTCATTTTTTCCCACAATTCTTTGCAAAATCAAGATTTTTTTTTATTATTTTTTTTTTTTTTCACAAAATTGTCATATTAGCAGGTTATTTCTTACACACAGCATATGCATACCACAAATTACACCCCAAAACACATTCTGCTATTACTCCCGAGTATGGCGATACCACATGTGTGAGACTTTTACACAGCGTGGCCACATACAGAGGCCCAGCATGCACGGAGCACCTTCAAGCGTTCTGGAGCACCCAGGCCAATTCTGACATTTCTCTCCTACATGTAAAAATCATCATTTATTTGCTAGAAAATTACATAGAATCCCAAAACATTATATATGTTTTTTTAGCAAAGACCCTAGAGAATACAATGGCGGTCGTTGCAACTTTTTATCTCACACGGTATTTGCGCAGCAATTTTTCGAACACTTTTTTTGAAAAAAAACTGTTTTTTGCTTTAAAAAAAAAATAAAAGTAAAGTTAGCCAATGTTTTGGCATAATGTGAAAGATGAAGTTATGCCGAGTAAATAGATACCTAACATGTCACCCTTCAAAATTGCACACGCTCGTGGAATGGCGCCAAACTTCGCTACTTAAAAATCCCCATAGGCGACGCTTTAAAATGTTTTACTGGTTACATGTTTTGAGTTACAGAGGAGGTCTAGGGCCAAAATGATTGCTCTCACTCTACCGATCACAGCGATACCTCACATGTGTGGTTTGAACACCATTTTCATATGTGGGTGGGACTTACGTATGCGTTCGCTTCTGCATGCGAGCACACGGGGAAATTTTTTTTTTTTTAATTGTTAATTTTACTTTATTTATGTTAGTTTGATGCTTTTTTCCAAAAATACATTTTTTTATCACTTTTATTCCTATTACAAGGAATGTAAACATCCTTTGTAATAGGAAAATGGCATGACAGGTCCTCTTTATAGTGAGATATGGGGTCAATATGACCCCACATCTCACCTCTAGGCTGGGAAGCCTGAAATAAAAAAAATAAAAAAAAGATCCTGGCTTCGATCGTAGTGGTGAGTCGGTAGAAGCACCTGAGGGCGGCAGGAGGGGGACGTCCCCTCTCGCCTCCCATAAGAACGATCAAGCAGTGGAACAGCCGCTATGATCATTCTTATGGTGTAGGGAATCGCCGGCTGAAAAAGCTGATATCTGAATGATGCCTGTAGCTCCCCGCACAAACTCAAGGACGTCGTATGACGGCCGGCGGGCGGGAAGTGGTTAAAACGCATTTTTTTTAACACAAAGTTGTCCATTTATACAATATTTCTAACACATAGCACGTACAAACCAATGACACCCCAAAATAGATTCTCCTTCTCCTCCTGAGTACGTCGATACCACATGTTTGAGACTTCCACAGCCTGGCCACATACAGAGGCAGAGTACAGCCGAGTATGGCCGAGCATCGCCGAGCATAGCTGGGTATGGCTGAGTATGGCTGGGTATCACCCAGTATTGCAGAGTATGGCTGGGTATTGCTGGGTATAGCAGATTATGGCTGGGTATTGCTGGATATGGCAGAGTATGGCTGGGTTATCACCGAGTATAGCAGAGTATGGCTGGGTATGGCAGAGTATGGCTGGGTATGGCAGAGTATTGCGGGGTATTGCAGAGTATTGCAGAGTATTTCAGGGTATTGCAGAGTATTTCAGAGTATTACACGGTATTGCAGAGTATTGCACGGTATTGCAGAGCATTGCAGAGTATTGCGGGGTATTGCAGAATATTGCGGGGTATTGCAGGGTAGTGCAGAGTATTGCAGGGTATTGCGGGGTATTGCAGGGTATTGCAGAGCATTGCAGGGTATTGCTGGGCATGGAGGGATGGATCCATGGATGTGACAGGAATTGTCACAGAGCAGCGCTGTGGGCACTACACATCCAGTCCATAGCGCTGCTGCCATCCGATCCCTCCCCCTCTGTATCAATTGGTACAGAGAGGGGAGGGAGGAACCGGCGTTCCTGACGTTCATGACGCCGGTTTGTTTACATGTGATCGCTCCGTCATTTGAGGGAGCGATCACATGGCAAACGGCCGCGATCAGCGTCAGTTTACCGTGATCCGTGATGCGCCGGGTCCACGCATGTTCTCGGGTGCGCGCCCCAGGGGGGCGCGCGAGAGCAGGATTCTGAGAGGACGTCACTGTACGCCCTCCCAGAGTTATCCAACCGCCCTGCAGCTGTCGTTTGGCTATGGGCCGGCTGGTAACTGGTTAAAGATAGGTGCATCCTCTACTGGGATGGTAGATACTGTGTTAAGACTGGAAACTTCCAGCAGCACAGAAGGGGCAGCCCCCTTTTTAACAATTCTCTCCTCAAACGGGTACAAGGCTGGCACACATTTTGAGTTTTTTTCAGTATCCATAAAATAGGATTTTTATAACAGCTTACCTGTAAAATCCTTTTCTTGGAGTACATCACGGGACACAGAGCCACAGTAATTACTATATGGGTTATATACAGTAGGCACCTTTAGGTGATGGACACTGGCACACCCTAGACAGGAAGTTTAGCTCCTTATATAACCCCTCCCCTTACTGGGAGTACCTCAGTTTTGTAGCAAAGCAAGACACATGTAATCAGAAAGAGGGGAGGGACCTCTGTGTCCCGTGATGTACTGCAAGAAAAGGATTTTACAGGTAAGCTGTTATAAAAATCCTATTTTCTTTATTGTACATCACGGGACGCAGAGCCACAGTAGGTACTATATGGGATGTCCCAGAGCAATGCTATCTGAGGGGAGGGAGATACAAACAAAAGTAGGGTGCAATCAGACCTGAGGACCTATACTGCTGCCTGCAGCACACTGAGCCCAAAGGCGATGTCCTCATGTTTTCTTACATCCACCTGATAGAATCTGGTGAATGGATGGACTGAAGACCAAGTTGCGGCCTTACAGATTTGAGCCATGGAGGCTTGATGATGCACCGCACACGAAGCACTAACAGCCCTGGTGAAGTGCGCTGTGATTTGAAAAGGTGGAACTTTCCTCTTCAAACCATAAGCTTGAATAATTACTTGCCGAATCCACTTGGCAATAGTAGATTCCGATGCTGCCTGTCCTTTCCTAGGACCTTCAGGCAACACAAACAAAGCATCAGTTTTCTGAATCTGAGCAGTCGCCTCCAAATAGATTTTGACTGCTCTCACTACATGCAGAGCATGTAGTGACTTTTCTTCAGTAGAACAGGGTTCTGGAAAAAATGAAGGTAGAACAATATCCTGGTTTAGATGAAAACCTGAAACCACCTTTGGCAAAAAAACTAGGATGAGGACGCAATACTACTCTATCCTTGTGAATGAATAAATATGGCTCTTTACAAGAAAGAGCAGCCAATTCTGATACCCTTCTTGCAGAAGATATGGCTGCCAGAAAAACTAGCTTCCTTGTCAACAGTACCAAGGGAATATGTCGTATTGGCTCAAAAGGCTGTTTCTGTAATGCCAACATAACTAAATTCAAGTCCCAAGGGTTCAGGGGTGCTCTAACCTGTGGATTAAGCTTCGGACCAAAGAACGCGAACCAAGTGGTTGTTGAAACAAAATCGATAAGGCAGAGACCTGGCCTTTGATGGTACTCAAGGCCAGCTTTATCTCTAACCCCATTTGCAGAAAGGCAAGGATTCTACCTATGACATACTTTCTGGGATGCCAACCCCTGGATTCACACAAGGAAACATATGCCTTCCAGACTCTATAATAAATGACTCGGAAAGCTGGCTTCCTTGCATTAATCAAGGTAGATATCACTGAGCCTGAAAGCCCACGATTCTTCAGAATGTGGGTTTCAATATCCAAACCGTTAAATTTAGCGTTTGTAAGGTAGGATGGAACACTGGTCCCTGAGATAGCAGGTCTGGACCTGGCGGTAGGAGCCCTGGGGCCCCTACCACCATTTTTACGATCTCTGCATACCAAGATCTTCTGGGCCATGTTGGGGCCACAAGAACTACTGACTTCCTTATCTGCTCGATCCTGTGAAGAAGTCCGGGTAGCAGTAGAATAGGAGGGAATGCATAAATCAGTGAGAACTGATCCCACAGAGTCACCAACACATCTGTTCCGTATGCGAGTGGACCCCTTGTTCTTGACACAAAGTTGTCAACTTTGTTGTTGAACCTGGACGCAAACAGATCTACGTATGGGATCCCCATCTTTGGCATATAGCCCAGAAGATGTCAGGGTGAAGAGACCATTCCCCTGGAAACAACCGCTGGCGACTTAAGAAGTCCGCCTGCCAATTCTCTACCCCTGGATTGAAGATTGCCGATATGCACGGCATATGCTTTTCTGCCCAGGCTAGGATATGGTTTACCTCTCCCTGGGCTGCACGACTTCTGGTGCCCCCTTGGTGATTGATATAAGCCACTGCTGTGGCATTGTCAGATTGGATCCTGACAGGACAATTCTGCAACCTGAATGTCCAGGCCTTTAGGGCTAGGTACACTGCCAGAATCTCTAGAATGTTGATGGGCAAGGTCCTTTTGGTTCTGGACCATTTCCCTTGGACAGTTGTCTCTTCCAGAACTGCTCCCCAACCCGAAAGGCTGGAATCTGTTGTTACCACCTTCCAGGTAACTGGTAAGGATTCCCCTTCCGCAGATTCTTAGGTATCAACCACCAACTGAGGCTCTGGTGCACTTTTGGTGACAAACGCATCGGAAAATCTAGCGACTGGACCTTCTTGTTCCAGGCAGACAGGATACTGTTTTGCTGCAGTTTCGAATGAAACTGAGCAAAGCCACCATCTTTCTCAACAATCTCATGCAAAGGCGAACAAAAGGATCCTTCTTCGCCCTGACCACCTGAACCAGCTCCTTTATGGCGCTGATCTTTGCCTGGGGTAAAAAGGATGCAGGTATGCATCCTTGATGTCGATTGATGCCAGAAGTTCTCCTCCTTGTTGGATGGAGACTACTGACCGAATTGATCCCATACGAAAAGAGCAAATTTTCAGGAACCGATTTAGATCTTCGAGATCTAGAATGGGTCTGACATCTCCATTTGGTTCTGGATAAAACCCCAACCCCTGCTCTTCCATGGGGACCACCATGATCACTTTTTGCGACAAAAGTCAGTCTAACGCTTGAACGAGAGAATTCGTTATCTCTGGATCTTTGGGAGCATTTGACCTGAGGAAACAAGGAGATGGGAATTCTCGAAACTCTAGTTTGTAACCTAGAGCTATTGTGGAAACCGCCCTTCTGTCTTGAAAATCCTCCTGCCAGACCTTTGAAAACTGTTGCAGTCTTCCCCCCACTTGAGCGAGAGGGGGCGTCCCTTCATAAAGAGGCTTTAGCGTTCTGTCTTGTGGGTTTCCTCCCCCAGGACTTCTTTTGTCCCTGAGGTTTACCTTTTAAACCTGATGGTGGAGGCCATCGAGACTGCCTGGAGGCTGATGCCCCTGGCACTGGAGAAAGAGCCTGTTTAAATGAAGGACGTTTACTCCTTTTCTTAACTGGCAAAAGGGTACTTTTCCCACTTGATATCTTTTGGATATATGTCCAAATCATCCCCAAACAGACTTTCACCGCAGAAAGGAAACCCAGCCAGGAGCTTTTTGCATGGCGTTTCGGCTGACCAATTTTTCAACCATAAGATTCTAAGCATATGCACCAACCCAAGCGTAAGGCGAGAGGTCTGAAGAATAGAATCTCTGATTGCGTCAATTGCAAAACACAAAGCCGCTGGCAGCTCGGCTAAATCCTGGGCCTGCTGTTTAGGGAAAACCTTGAGCACCCGTTTTAAGTGGTCTCTCAAGGATTGACACACCCCAATTGCCGCCACTGCAGGTTGAGCTACTGAATGTTTTTTAACAGGAATTCCAACTTTTTATCGGTTGGATCCCTAAGCATTTGAGCATTGTCGACAGGACAAGTCAAACTTTTACTTACAGAGGATATAACAGCATCAATTTCCGGTATACCCCACATTTTTGTAATTTTTTCCTCCATAGGATAAAGTGTTGAAAACTTTTTAGGAGGGGAAAAGGTGCTTATCTGGGTGATCCCACTCAGAATACATAAGCCTTTCCAGAAATGAATGGACAGGAAAGGCACGCAAAGCTTGAGGAGGCTTCAGAGAACCCAAACAAGAAGTGGTAGCTTAAATGTGGAGCGGACCATATCAGTAAGAGATTGCACCAGCAATTTCTCAGCCTGTGAAGCTGAAGAAGGTCCTTCCCCACTTGATCCCTCGAAAGAGGAGTCATCAGTCTCTTCACGGTCCCCTGAGGGAGAATCATCTTCCCTCCCCCACTGTTCCTCTGTTTGAGGGTCCTGGGTGGTAAAAGGGGACCAATGCATTTTCTTCCACTCTGTGAAGATGCGATTAAAGCCTCTAATCTTTCCTCCAATCCAATTATGGATGATGAGAAAACCTCCTCAGTAATATATACAGGGGCTGAAATTCCGGAAGCAGTTGCAACCCCTGACAACCCCGATGGCTCGCTCTGACCAGCCTCTCTAGGCCTGTCAGGGGGGATGGCGTTGCAGAGGGAGGGTTCTCAGAGCCTGAAGGAGATCCCTTTTAGCCCCTGTTTTTTGGGGTATTGGTACCTCCCCTTCTGCCCATAGTGCAAAGAACAAATGCAGAGGTACTACCAGAAAATGCACCCACTGCTGAGCAAATAGTCCAGCAACTGCCGCTGCTATCAAGGCTCAGGCTGATGCTTAAGCAAACATGTCCTGGGAATGCCTGTGTCACCAACACTCACATGCCCCTGTCTGCTCTGTGTCCCTCCATCAGCTGAATGCACCTGCAAAAGGTGTACTTATAGCCTACACAGCCCTGCGTCTGTGAACGTTGAAGCACATCAGCGCCATGTTTAGCCCCGCCCCCTCTCACTTTTTTTAAAAAAGGACTGCTTTCCCGTGCGAGGGCTCCGGTCCGACTGGATCAGCATGCGGGGGGGGGGGGGGCTGGGGTGGAGGAGAGGAGGAGAGCTGCTGGAGAAAACAGCCGTACTATAGCAGGGGCAGTGCAGCATAGCGCCTACTGACCCATGCTCCCTCGGCCTCCTGGAGAGAAGAAAAACCAGTCTAGGTGGGCGATTCTAAAAGAAAAGCCCCCCTTCCAACATCTTACCTGGGGCTTGGGCTGGAGGAAGTGTGTAGCTTGTAATGACACAGAGCGAGACTGACAAGCATGGAATCAGATACATGCTCCTGACACCCCCCCCGGTGGCGACTTTAGGCATGACAACATTTTACTTAAAGGAGAAAACCCATAAGAATTAGAAAATTCCTTAGGAATCTCCACTTGCCTAATCCAGCTGCAGGGTTCTGTGGTAAACCAGACAGACCCAATTTTCACCACTCACGATGGGCTCCGTTTATAAAACCTTCAGGGATCGGGGCCCCTTTTTAATTGGGGGATCCACACCCCTGGACCCGTAAAGCACCCCACCAGAAAATATGGCTGAAAAAAAACAAGCACTGGATCCCGGGGTCCAGCTCTCTAAAAAGAGAAGAGTTACAGGCGAACCTCGTTTCTTCCGACACGAGGCCCGGGTACCATTCAATTCAGCCTAAAGAGACACTTTGAATGGATTCGGTTGTATAGCTTGGCCCACCAAAGGAATATTCCAGTGGAGCTCAGCACATCTTTACTCGTGACTAGGGATGAGCCAAACAGCCCCCAGGTTCGGTTCGCGGCAGAACATACCAAAAATTTGTGCAAACATGCGAACCCCGTTAAAGTCTATGGGGCTTGAACGTGAAAAATCAAAAGTGCGAATTTTAAAGGCTAATTTGCAAGTTATTGTCCTAAAGAGTGTTTGGGGACCCGGGTCCTGCCACAGGGGACATGTATCAATGCAAAAAAAAGTTTTAAAAACGGACATTTTTCGGGAGCAGTGATTTTAATAATGCTTAAAGTAAAAAAATAAAAGTGAAATATTCCTTTAAATATTGTACCTGGGGGGTGTCTATAATATGCCTGTAAAGTTGCGCCTGTTGCCCGTGTTTAGAACAGTCCCTGCACAAAATGACATTTCTAAAGGAAAAAAGTAATTTAATACTGCTTGCGGTTGTAATGTAATGTTGCCCCCCCAGCCCATTAATGGGCCCTTTGGGTCTGGTATGGATATTAAGGTGAACCCCGCACCCAAATTAAAAAATAAAAGGCGTGGGGCCCCCAGGCCCTGAATACTCTGAACAGCAGCAGTATACAGGCGGTCCCCAGGTTACAAACAAGATAGGGACTGTAGGTCTGTTTTTAAGTTGAATCTGTTTGTAATTTGGAACGGGTACATTTCCTAAGTGTAGCTCCAGCCAAAAAATCTATTTAAAAGCTTTTTGGATAACATAGGGAAGGGTTATCATCACCCCTGTAACATTTGTTTTGCTGTCTGTGTCCCTGTTCGGGAGATTTCACCTCACTTTCTGTCCCAATGAGAATTGGATTTTGAAAATGTTGGGTTGTTGTAGAAACAAGGATTGGTGATAAAGCATCAGTGTAGACACCTTTTTCCCATATTAACTCTTACAGGAGAGAATTTCCCTTCCTAGGGGAAGATGTCCTCTCACTTCCTGTTGTCTCCCTCCGTTTGTAAGTAGGAGTCGTTTGTAATTTCGATCTTTGAAAATAGAGGACCGCCCGTATATACTATAACAGCCTGCCCCATACACTCTGCGGAAAATTGGGCCTTAGGTGTTGGTGGTACCAGAACACTGTAAGCCCTCACAGTTACTCTTGGTGGGCGCTGTAACGGGCCTGCTGCAAAACATTATATCAAGAATTGTAATTACATGCCCCTGTTAAACAGGGGCAGAAATATTGGGCCTTAGGCGGTGGTGATGCCACAACACTGTAAAGCCTCACAGATACTCTTGTTGGGCGCAGGAATGGGCCCTGCTGTAAAATTAGATCAAAAATTGTAATTACACTCCCCTGTTAAACAGGGCCTAAAAATTGGGCCTTAGGCGGTGGTGGCACAACATTGTAACCCCTCTTAGATACTCTTGTTGGGCGCAGGAACGGGCCCTGCTGTGAAATATTAGATTAGAAATTGTAATTACATGCCCCTGTTAAACAAGGGCAGAACAATTGGGTCTTAGGCAGTGGTGGTGGCACAACACTGTAACCCCTTCACTGATACTCTTGTTGGGCGCAGGAACGGGCCCGGCTGTGAAATATTAGATCAAAAATTGGAATTACACGTCCCTGTTAAACAGGAGCAAAAAAATTGTGCCTTCGGCACTGGTGGTGGTGCCACAACACTGCAACCCCTCACAGATACTCTAGTTGAGCACAAGAACGAGCCCTGCTGCGAAATATTACAGCAAAAATTGTAATTACAAGCCCCTGTTAAACGGGGAGAAAAATTGGGCCTTAGACACTGGTGGTGGTGCCCTGAAACAAAAATGTTCTTAAAAACTATGAACATGAACATTGAGGAGGAATAGGATAGTCACTCAGCATAACAGGATAGTCACTCAGCATAGGCAGTCTTCAAGGGATCTCACATAGAAAAATTAATGGGTTACATCAGCATCAGGGGCTTGGTAGCCTCCAGCAGCACTGAATGTGCGTTCATAAAGAACGCTGGATGCAGGACAGGCCAGTAGCTCAATTGTATATTGTGCAAGCTCTGGCCAGTGATCCATCCTCAAGACCCAGTAACCCAGTGGATTTTCGGTTGAAAAGGTCTCCAAGTCTGATCTTGCCCCTAGGTATTACTGCACCATGTAAATCAGATGCTGGCGATGGTTGCTGGAACCGATCAGACCTTGGGGCTGCAGACTAAAGAATTGCCTGAACGCATCGGTCAGACGGCCACCTTCTCCACCGCTCCTTCTGTGACTGACCGAAGCCTCAGCAACATGTTGTCCAGGAGGACTAGGAAATTGTAACCTCCCAGGCTCTGGAAACACATTGCACAAACCTTTCTGCAAGGCCTCCCGAAGATGTTTCATCCTCTGCGAAGGCTGGATAAAATCCGCAACCTTGTAACGTGGATCAAGAAGGGTTGCCAGCCAGTAATGATCCCACGAATCCGAGGGTCCTTTCGCAGGCTTTGCAGGATCAGGGAGGCCATGCAGTGAAGGTTTGCTGAGGCATTCGATCCGGAGTCCTCTGGGTCACTAAGGATGACATGATCCACAGCTACCTCCTCGCAGCCACGTACAAGTCCATGGGTTTCTGGGGACTGAAAACGATCCCTTGAAGACTGCTGCTGATGCTGAGTGCTAGGCTCCACCTCCATGCTGACACAATCCTCATCCTCCTCCTCTTCCTGTGTGATTGGCGGCACGCAGGAATACTGTCAGGATAAAGGGGGCCTTGAGAGGTAAGGAAGTCCTCCTCTTCCTCCCTCTGTTCTGCCTCAAGTGCCCTGTCCATTATTCCATGAAGCGTGTGCTCCAACAGGAAGATAAGAGGGACAGTATCACTGATGCATGCATTGTCACTGCTCACCATCCTCGTGGCCTCTTCAAATGGTGACAGGACAGTGCATGCATTCTTGATCAGTAGCCACTGGCGTTGGCGAAAAAAAGCCACGCTCCCCTGACCCTGTCCTGGTGCCATACTCACACAGGTACTCATTGATTGCCCTCTGCTGCGTGTACAGCTGCTGCAGCATTCCTTTTGAAGGTCAGCCATCCGAGCTGACAGAATCTCTGCCCCAGTGTGGCTCCTGTCCCCTAAGCAGACCAACTCAAGCACCGCATGGCATCTTTTTGCCTCAGTGCTTGCATAGCCCCTTGAATGCCTACGGAGCACCACTGGTTCAGAGGAGAAATCTGCAGAGGAAGATGCCATAGAGGAAGAAGAAGAGGAGGGGGTGGAGGAGAGAGGTGTGGCAGAATCACCACTACTAGCATTTTGGAGGCGTGGTGGCGGAACAAGCTCCAACAATACTGCACCCTGTCCTGCATCCTATCCAGCTGCCAGCAGACTTACCCAGTACGCTGTGAAAGAAAGGTAACGTCCCTGTCCATGCCTGCTGGACCATGAGTCAGCGGTAATATGCACCTTACAACTGACCTCCCTGTCCAACGAGGCCAAAAAATTGCCTTCCACATGCCGGTAGAGAGCAGGAATGGCCTTCTGTGAAAAGAAATGGCATTTGGGAACCTGCCACTGAGGTACTGCACATTCCACAAATTCACGAAAGGGGGCAGAGTCTACCAGCTGAAAAAGCAGCAATTGGAGTGCTAGCAATTTAGCCAAGCTAGCATTCAGCCACTGAGCATGTGGATGGCTGGGACCGAATTTCTTTCGACGGTTTAGCAACTGGGGTAGGGAAATTTCCCTGCTACAATCGGATGTTGGTGTAGCAATAGCAGATTGCCCGCAAGTACTTGGCACACCTAATTCTACACCTTCATTCCTCTCGGTGCAGGTTTCTGAGAGGACTGAAGGTATAGTGGGGTTGCAGATCCCAGCTGATGAGCAAGGAGAAGTCCGCCTTGTTCTTTGGTGTGGGTCTTTTAAGTACTGTTGCCAACAGACTGCATGGGAGGTCGTCATATGTCTGGTTAAGCATGTGGTGCCCAAGCGGCTGCTGTTTTGGCCGTGCTTGATACGCTTCAGACATATGTTGCAAACAGCAACAGTGCGATCTGCTGCACACATATCAAAAAAGGCCCACACCAAAGAACTTTTCAAAATATGCGGTGAGTCAGCAGTGCCCTGCACATACGGAGCACTATGGTGTGATGCAGTCGGGTGGCTGCCTTTAAGCTGGCCCCTGGAGGGCATCCTGCCTCGTTGGAGATGTGCCTCCTCCTCCTCTCTTCTATCAGACACCCACGTAGAGTCAGTGACCTCATCATCCCCTCCCTCCTCGTCACTGAAGCAAACCTGGCAGTATGCTGCAGCTGGGGAACATGACTGCCAGTTTCTTGTCCTTCTTGGGCACCCCCTCTCTCTGGGCTCACGCTACTGCCTTCCTCAACCTAGGTACCATCATCGGAGCCTTCAAAACGCTGCGCATTCTCCTGCAGCATGTACCTGACACTGTGGTAGAACAGTTCGGGGGACTCCCTACTGCATGATGGTGGGGCTAGGGAAGGAGTGACTGATGACATTGAGCCGATGAAATAGGCCGCTTTGGCAGCTGCATTGGCAGGCAAACTGCTCTGAGCCTGGGTGACAGAGGATGAGGACGGCTTAGTTATCCACTCTACCAACTCTTTTGCATGTTGTGGATCAACACGGCCAGCTGCCGAAAAAAAGGACAAGCGTGCTCCACGGCCACCCGCTGAGGATGCACTGGGTCCACGACCAGCACTGTTGGCTGTAGACACAGAGCCTGCTTGCCCTCCTTTAGTGGCCTGTGAGCGTCTGCCTCTCCTTGGTGGCCTTCCAGACATGCTGTAAAATTTTATTAGCAAAACACCGCCTGAAGTTTACTAGAAAAAGTACACCAGGAACGGCCTCCAGTCAGATATAGTAGAAGACTGTATATATATTTTATGCACTGCAGATCACTGAATCACCTGCCTGCCTGCCTGAAAGTGTATTTAAAAACGTACACCAGAAATGGCCTGCAGTCAGATATAGGCTTGGCTAGACTAGAATGCAGTGGATATATATATGTAAGAGACTGTATATATATTTTATGCACTGCAGATCACTGAATCACCTGCCTGCCTGCAAGTGTATTTGAAAACGTACACCAGGAACTACTTGCAGTCAGATATAGGCTTGGCTAGACTAGAATGCAGTGGATATAGATATATATATATATATATATATATATATATATATATATATATATATATATATGAGACTGTGTGTATATATATATATTTATTATGAAATGCAGATCACTGAATCACCTTCCTGCCTGCCTTAAGTATATTAGAGTATAGAAGTATATTAGAAACAGTACACCAGGAACGGACCCACAGTGAGATCTAGCTAAACTGTATGCAGTGGATATATATATATATATATATATATATATATATATATATATATATATATATATACACACACACATACACACACACACACACACTAGACTGACTTTATATATATGAAATACACTGCAGCTAACTGAATCACCTGCCTGCCAGAAGTATAGTAGAAACAGTACACCACCAGGAACGGACTGCAGTGAGATCTAGCTAAACTGTATGCAGTGGATATATATATATACACTAGACTCACTGTGTGTGTGTGTGTGTGTATATATATATATATATATATATATATATATATATATATATATATATATATATATATATATATATATATATATATATATATATCTATATATCTATATATCTATATATAGATATATATAGATATAGATATCTATCTAGATATCTATATCTATATCTATCTATATAGATATAGATATCTATATAGATATAGATATCTATATATATGAAATACACTGCAGCTAACTGAATAATCTGCCTGCCTGCTCAATCTAAATGACACTCTCTCTCCGTCCACACCAGCAACGACAACACACTACATGAGGCCGACGTGCAGTCAGCCTTATATAGTCCCCCTGAGCCATGATTGGCGAAGGGCACCCTGCCTTTGGCCAATTATGGCTCTCTTAGCTGAGGGCACTGTGATCGGCCAAAGCATACAAGTCGTGGTGCATACTCTGGCCAATCATCATCATACAGCAATGCACTGCACTCCCACAGTGCATTATGGGCCGTTACGCGCCGCTCGAATTTGGCGCGAACGGCCCATAATGTTCGGTTTTCGACAAATGGGCGAACAGCCAATGTTCGTGTCAAACTGATGTTCGACCCAAACAGAAAGCTCATCCCTACTCGTGACCAACACCTAAGACACTGGCGAAAAAACTGAGGTACTCCCAGTTATCTGGGAGTACCTCCAGGTAGTCCCAGGAGGGGTTATATAGGGAGCTAAACTTCCTGTCTAGGGTGTGCCAGTGTCCATCACCTAAAGGTGCCTATATAACCCATACAATAATTACTGTGGCTCTGTGTCCCGTGATGTACGATAAAGAAAAGAAGACTTCAAACTGTGGTTGTACTAGAATCCAACCTAACCAGAGGGGGAACAGAGGAGCTATATCATGGACATATATTTTTTGGCTAATCCATGACAGACTTAGCCCACCAGGCTCCATCTATAGCGGAAAGTTACTTTCAGGTAGACTGATCACATTTTATATACAGTATATTTTCTTTATTATATTTATGACATGCAGGTGTTACTTGTGTCTCTGGCCAGGAGACTTCTATGGGGCTGTACTGTGCAGGTGCAGGCAGGAGACAGAGAAATTGCAGAGCAGGATGTAAACAATCCCTAAAGACCACGGGTGTTGAATCTTGGTAAGTATGCATCTGTGGAAGGTGAGGGTGGAACTGATTTGCTGAGGTTGATTTGCTGGCATAAAAATAGGGGCATTTTGTCTGGAAGTGCACTCATTTTTTATGTAGCAAACTTTATCACATAAGTTTCAAATACCCTTCCCCTCCTGTGGCTACTTTCACACTGGGGCGGGTGGGTGTCGGCAGTAAAGCGGCGCTACTTGGCCCTAGTGGGGCGATTTTAACCCCCGTTAGCGGCCGAAAAAGAGTTAAAACCGCCCGCAAAGCGGCGCTGCCCCATTGATTTCAATGGGCAGGGGCGCTTTAGGAGCGGTGTATAAACTGCTTCTACAGCGCTGCAAAGATGCAGCTTGCAGGACCTTTTTTTTACCGTCCTGCAAGCGCATCACTCCAGTGTGAAAGCACTCGGGCTTTCATACTGGAGAGACAGGAAAAGCTGATTACAGGCGCTATGCAGGCGCTATTTTTAGTGCTGTAGCGCCTGTAAAGCGCCTCAGTGTGAAAGCAGTCTTACAGCCAAAATCTACAATGATTAGCCTGTAACTAAAATGTGAATAAAGTATATGTAAACCAATCACTAAAATTTCACATAAGCTTCCACAACAGGGAGATTTACAGTACCGTGCCAGTGTTTTATAATAAAAAAATGAATTAAATGGAACCCTTGGTTCTTGTTCAGGCTGAATGACTGATAATGTAAAATTATACATGACTAAGCTACGCTTTATTTCTGATCTCTCTATTTCTTTTTTTTTTTTTTTTTTTTTTTCTCTTTGTATAATTTTATGTCGTTACCTTTTTTCCCTTGAGTTTTTTTTCTTTTCTTCCCTTATAATTTGCTATTGGTCTCCTCCCCTCTGGTTTTATTATGTTTAATTAGCTAAATTTGACCTTTTACCGATACAGAATGTAACTCAACTTAATTTTGTTATGATATGTTCTTCATACTGATTTCACTGTGAATGTACATTCTGGATTTGACATTGTATGTTTTTCATATGTCATTGTAGGACATTGTTCCTAATGATACCTGATATGTACAGGTTTTCTTTTCAAAATCTCAATAAAATCTTTTGAAAACAAAAAAAAAAATGTATTTAAAAAATTAAAAAATAATTGAAAGTAATTAGAGCACAGCTGGTATATTGTTGGAGTATAAACCAACCAAACCAAAACTTCCACAACAACCTGCATTTATAATGTTATTGCTATATAAAAATCTTTTTTTAGTTTTTTTCATTGTTAAATTAGACTTACTATATAATATGTGACTTCTTCTTGCAATTCAGCTGCTAACAGTATTTAGGTATTGCACTAAATTTGCCACAGGTATTTAAATGTTTGTGGCAGAAATTTAAAAATCTCAAAATCTTAAATGACTGCCCTTTACCAATAGAGGAAACAATCCCTTCACTATATGTTTATATAATAAAAAAGGATACCTGTAGTAATTCTAAATGTATGCAATTTTTTACTTATAGTCTGTGGTTTGTGCGTCTTACCTAGGCTCATAACGAATGTCAAACACATCATTTAGAATCCCAGCACCGACACGCAACCTTTCAATACCATTCCTAACAAAGAAAGGAATCAGTGGACAGTGTGAGAAATAAGGTAACACATTTCTAAGGTTATGGTAATTTAGAGTATCTATCTATAATTACAAAATGTCAATATGATCTGCATCCATCAGTATCAAACCAAGTACTGTGGTCTGCAAAAAAATTCTGGCTGCAATTTCAGAATGTACATTTACAGACAAAAAAAAAAAACAAAATTCATTGAGATTGCTGTGTGGCCTGCTCAGCACTGCAAGGTCTTTTATTCAAATTATTTACTATCGTGTCCATATCTATGCCGCAATCTCTATTTAATCCTATGAAGAGTAGGTACTCCACTGGGACAAGCAAAGTACAAATTCTCACTAGGATTACAGTGCATCTGGAAAGTATTCACAGCACTTCACTTTTCCACATTTTGTTATGTTACAGCCTTATTCCAAAATGGATTCAGTTAATTTCCCTCAAATTCTACAAACAAAACCCCATAGTGACATTGTGAAAGAAGTTTGAAATCCTATTAAAAATAAAAAACGAAAAAATATCACATGTACATAAGTATTCACAGCCTTTGCTCAATACTTTGTTGACACACCTTTGGCACCAATTACAGCCTCAAGTCTTTTTGACTATGAGTGCTACAAGCTTGGCACACCTATTTTTGGGCAGTTTCTCCCATTCTTCTTTGCAGCACCTCTCAAGCTCCATCGGGTTAGATGGAGAGCGTGGGTGCACTGCCATTTTCAGATTTCTCCAGAGATGTTCAGTCGGGTTCAGGTCTGGCTCGGCCACTCAAGGACATTAACAGAGTTGTCCTGTAGCCACTCCTTTGTTATCTTTGCTGTGTGCTTAGGGTCGTTGTCCTGTTGGAAGATGAACCTTCACCCCAATCTGAGGTCTAGAGCACTTTGGAGCAGGTTTTCATCAAGAATATCTCTGTACATTGCTGCATTCATCTTTCCCTCGATCCTGACTAGTCTCCCAGTTCCTGCCACTGAAAAATATCCCCACAGCATGATGCTGCCACCATGCTTCATTGCAGGGAGGGTATAGGCCAGGTGATGAGCGGTACCTGGTTTCCTTCAGAAATTACGCTTGCCATTTAGGCCAAAGAGTTCAATCTTTGTTTCATCAGAACAGAGAATTTTGTTTCTCATGGTCTGAGAGTCCTTCAGGTGTCTTTTGGCAAACTCCAGGTGGGCTGTCATGTGCCTTATACTGAGGAGTGGCTTCCGTCCGGCCACTTTACCATACAGATCTGATTGGTGGAGTGCTGCAGAGATGGTTGTTCTTCTGGAAGGTTCTCCTCTCTCCAGAGAGAAACACTGGAGCTCTGTCAGAGTGACCATCAGGTTCTTGGTTTCTGCACCCTTCCGCAGATCTGCGCCTCGATACAATTCTGTCTCGGAGGTCTACAGACAATTCCTTGGACTTCATGGCTTGGTTTGTGTTCTGACATGCACTCTTAACTGTGGGACTTTATATAGACAGGTGTGTGCCTTTCCAAATTATGTCCAATCAACTGAATTTACCATAGGTGGACTCCATAAGCCAGTTTTCCACAAATGTAGGGGGGTCTTTGCCCTCAGATTTTTCAGGGAGACCGACAATGCGGACAATGTTTCTGCGTAAACCATTTTCTGTGTCCTCTGCTCTGTTATATGTTTCTTGGGCCATGCAGTGTGCTGCTCTGGCTTCTCGTGTGAGTGGAGGTAGCTTGTCCTAAATATTGCACACTCTGCTCTCAACTGCTGTCGCTCTTTCTCTGACCTTTTGAAGGTCTTGTCTGAGAAGTGACGCCTCTTCACGTAGGCCCCCAAACTGGTCCTTCAAAATATTGACCAAGGCTGTGCACATGTGAACGATCCACAGTATTTCTGCTAATGTGGGTTACTCCAGTATCTCTGAGATATCATCTGAGGGGGGGAGAGAGGGGGGATGTGCTGCATCTTCCATAGAGTGGCAGGAAATGCTGTCTGTGTCCTGTCCCCAGCCTGCCTGTGTGATAAGGTCTGTGTCCTCCCCTCCAGTTGCTGGCCCCCCCCCGCATCAGTAACCACAGGGCCCTGCAGTTTTTGGGCATAGTAGAGCATCTCCCTGTAGTGCTCCTTACTCTGTGCATTCAGCGCTTTTCTGTTGCTTCCTTCTCTGGGCTTGTCGGCCGTTCGTGGTGTGAGCTGTGCTAGGGCCACAATGGTGGCGGCACCATCTTTGTTGTCCGGTCCCGCCATCTCGAACGGGCCTTAGCGGGTCTTCCCCCGTGAACAGAGGGCCGGCGGTGCTGGGGATCAGTAGCCAGCTAGAGAGCCGAAGAAAGCATGATCAGGGATCCCAGGGGAGGATCAATGGACGGATCGAGCAGGAGTTGTGAGAAGTGCGTCCTCTCACATGCCAGTCTTGGCCACGCCCCACAGGTGGACTCCAAGTTGTAGAAGCATCTCAAGGATGATCAGTGGAAACAGGATGCACCTGAGCATCATGTAATTTTTTTCATTTTTAATAAATTTGCAAAGATTTCAAACAAACTTCTTTCATGTTGTCATTATGGGGTATTGTTTGTAGAATTTTAAGGAAAATTATGAATTTAATCCATTCTGGAATAAGGCTGTAATGCAACAAAATGTTGAAAAAGTGAAGCACTGTGAATACTTTCCGGAAGCACTGTAAATAGAAAATTGCCACACACATGTGTGGAAGAAGTTGGTTCCAAAAGTAAAAGAGGTAAAGTGTAAAGAGGAGGCTGTTAGGTGCCAAGCAGGCATACAGCAAAGTTCTTGGTAGAGCAGCAACAGGTAAATATAGGAGTTGAAGAGGGGCTAGGAAAAGCCATCGTAGCCATCATAAGAGTGTAACTGCACTAAACGTATGCCAATGAAAAGGTTAAAAACATAGTACCACAAGGGCAAAAATGTGCCAGACTTTTTTTTTTTTTTTTTGGTAAGAGATATGAAAAGAACATAATTTAAGTTTAATGTTCAGGGTCCTCTGGTTTTTTGTTATGCCTCTAATTCTATAAATAATAAAACTTTTTCTCACCAAGCAATCATGACACCATTGTCTGTGCAGAGATGTGGAGGTGGACAGAACAATGACATTCCCATACTATCTGTTAAATTTTGCAGCATTTTCCGAATATATCCATTGCTGGCAACACCACCAGATACAACCTAGAAGATGAAACAAATTTGCTTCTAATAAACTCAAGTATCCTCCTTGGCAGCTTAAAAAATAGCAATATATGTATGAAGAACACAGGTCCAATATCTTGACACACTTTAATAAAAAAAAAATGTTATTACTGTGAGGCACTTTGTCAGATATTGATAAAAATAACTTACAGTTATGGTACGGTAACACAAGTGCCATCTCCTTTACAGCTCTAAAACACTCTCACTGGAGGGAAGGAGTAGATCAACCTGAACTGGGACCAGAAAACTCCCAAGGCATCCAAGGCTAGTGGGATGTGGACTGCAGAGATCACATAGTAAATTTCCATCCATGAGATTATCTAGTTTGTTTCTTTCATCCATACAGACTTCTCTTGCTGTGTAGATGCTGTTTATGATATTTGTTATGCCAAGTTTGTTGGATTTTGAGATCTTGTAGTAATAGGATTTTTATAACAGCTTACCTGTAAAATCCTTTTCTTTTGAAGTACATCACGGGACACAGAGCCATAGTTATTATTATGTGGGTTATAGTCCACCTTCAGGTGCTGGACACTGGCACACCCTAAACAGGAAGTTGCCTCCCTATATAACCCCTCCCATACCGGGAGCATCTCAGTTTTGTAGCAAAGCAATACACGTGTATACTAGAAAGAGGGGCGGGACCTCTGTGTCACGTAATGTACTTCAAAAGAAGAGGATTTTACAGATAAGCCGTTATGAAAATCTTATTTTCTTTAGTTGTACATCACGGGACAGAGCCATAATAATTATTATGTGGGATGTCCCAGAGCAATGCCAACTGAGGGGAGGGAGACACAACAAAAGTAGGGCACCATGAGATCAGAGGACTTCTACTGCTGCCTGCAATACACTGCGCCCAAAGGCGACATCCTCATGTCTTTTACATCCACCTGATAGAATCTGGTAAATGTATGGATTGAAGACCAAGTTGGTGCCTTGATGATTTGAGCCATTGAGGCTTGGTGATGCACTGCCCACAAAGCACTAACAGCCCTAAAGGAGTGCGTTTTGATTTGAGAGGGTAGAAACTACCTCTTTAAACCATAAGCTAGAACGATTACTTGTCAAATCCATTTAGAATAGTAGATTTCCATGCTGCCTGTCCTCTTTTAGGACCTTCAGGCAATACGAACAAACCATCAGTTTTCCGAATCTGAGCAGTCGTCTTTAAGTAGACTGCTCTCACCACATCAAGAGAATGTAGTGATTTTTCTTCCAAAGAACAGGGTTCTGGAAAAAATGAAGATAGAACAATATCCTGGTTTAGATAAAAACCTGATACTACCTTCGGTAAAAAGTTAGGATGAGGACACAATACAACCTTATCCTTGAGAACAATAATAATATGGCTCATTACAAGAAAAAGCAGCCAATTCTGATACCCTTCTTGCAGCAGATATGGTTATCAGAAAAAATAGTTTCCTTGCCAAAAAAGGACCAAGGGAATATGTCGTATCGGTCCAAAAAAAAGGCTGTTTTGTAATGCCGCTAAAACTAAATTCAAGTCCCAAGGGTTCAGGGGTGACTTAACCGGGGATAAAGCCATGTTACCCCCTGAATAAAGTTACGAACCAAAGAAAGCAAAACAAGTGGTTGTTGAAATAATACCGATAAGGCTGAGACCTGTCCTTAGAAAGCACTTAAGGCCAGCTTTATTTCCCACCCCATCTGCAGAAAGTCAAGGATTCTACCTTTGACCTATTTCCTGGGGTGCAACCCCTGGTTTCACACCAGGAGACATATGCTTCCTAGACTCCATAATGCATTGACCAAGATAGAAACCACTGAACCTGACAGCCCACATTTCTTCAGAGTGTGGGTCTCAATAGCCAAACTGTTAAATTTAGCGTTTGTAAAGTAGGATGGAATACCGAACCTTAGGAAAGAAGGTCTGGCCATGGAGGTAGGGTCCATGGGTCCCCTACTGTCATCTTTATGATCCCTGCATACCAAAATTTCCTGGGCCCCGTAGGGGGCCACAAGAATCACCGACTTCCCTTCCTGCATGATCCTGTGAAGAAGTCGTGGACGCAGGCAGAATAGGAGGGAATGCATAAATCAGTGAGAACCGATTCCAAGGGATTTGATTTCTTTGTTGAACCTGGACGTAAACAGATCTATGTCTGGGATCCCTGATCTTTGATATATTGACAGGAAGATATCAGGGTGAAGGAACCATTCTCCCAGGAACAACTGCCGGCCACTCAAGTAGTCCGCCTGCCAATTTTATATTCCTAGAAAGAAGACCGCCGATAGGCAAAGTACATTGTTTTCTGCCCACAATAGAATATGATTCACCTTTCTCTGGGCCGCACAACTTCTTGTGCCCACTTGGTGATTAATATAGGCCATTGCTGTGGCATAGTCGGAATGAATCCTGGCAGGACAATACCGTAAACTGAACGTTCAGGCCCTCAGAACCAAGTGCTCTGTCTGAATTTCTAGAATGATAATGGGCAGGTCATTTCTGATCTGGGCCACTTCCGTGGTAACTGAAGGAAGAATTTTCCCTTTGCAGATTTTTGGATATTAACCATAAACTGAGGCTCTGGCGTACCCAGCCTACAGTACCTGGTATTTCCAGGTGGTCCATCCGGGTACTTACTAGGCCCGACCCTGCTTAGCCTCCAAGATCAGACAAGATCGGGTGCTTTCAGGGTGATGTGGCCATAGGCTTTGGAGATGGAGACATTGGGAATCTAGAGCTTGAACCCTTTGTTCCAAGCAGATAGGATAATGTTTTGCAGCAGTCTTGAATGAAACTGAGCATAAGGAACGGCCTCGAATGAAACTACTATCTTTCCCAACAACCTCATGCCAAGTTGAAGAATTCATCTTGCTTCGACCATCTAAATCAGTTCCTTTATGGCGCCGATCTTTGCCTGGGGCAAGAATACCCTTTTCTGGGTGTACCTATAATCAGACCCAAGCATGTTAGCCCTTTTCATGGTTTTAAAGAAGATTTCTCCTAAGCTGAGAATCCGACCTAGATATTCCAGGTAGAGGAATGTGGTGACCATACTTTGGGCTACCGACTGGACTATCAAGAACAGATCGTCCAGGTAAACCATAATCGTTATACCTTGGGCCCTTAATCTGGCTAGAAGAGGAGCCAGAACCTTTGTAAACACTCAAGATGCAGTAGCTAGAATGGAAAGCAGCGCTACACACTGAAAATTAAGATTTTCCACCTTGAAAAGTAGATATTACTAGTGAGCGAGGAAATAGGCATATGGAGGTATGCATCTTTGACGTCGATTGATGCCAGAAGTTCTTCTCCTTGTAGGATAGAGATAACTGATTGGATTGAATCCATGCGAAAAAAGAGTGGTTATATTCAGGAATTGAATTTAGATTTTTGAGATCCAGAATGTCCATTTGGATTTAACCAAACCCCAACCTCTGCTCTTACATGGGGGCCACCATGATCACTTTTTGCCAAAAGATGGTCCAATGCTTGAGAGAAAGACTTCTTTTTCTCTGAATCCTTAGGAACGTTTGGTCTGAGAAAACGAGGAGATGGGAACTCTTGGAACTCCAGTTTGTACCTTGGAGCTATTGAGGAAGTCCCCATTCGTCTTGACACTCTTCCTGCCAGATCCTTGAGAACTGCAGAAGAATTCCCCCTATTGAGTGAGCAGGGGCACCTCCTCATGAGGAGGTTTCAGTATCTTGTAGGTTTCCTCCCAAGACCTCTTTTGTCCCTGGGGTTAATCCTGAGGAATACCTTTTGAATCTGACGGCGGAAGCCATCGTGACTGCCTGGAGGCTGATGCCCCTGGCACAGAAGAAGGAGCCTTAAAACGAAAATACATTTACTCCTTTTCTTAAATGGCAAAATGAGTACTTTTTCCACTAGAATTTCTTTGGAGTGAAACAGCTATTGTTTGTATTATCCAAAAAATCCCCAAATAGCTGTTTCACTGCAAAAAGGAAGACTAGCCAGGAGCTTCTGCATGGTGCTTAGCGAAGGGCGCTAGGGCCTGAAGGATAGAATCTCTCATAGTAACTATTGCAAACATAAAGCTGCCAGATCCTGGGCCTGCTGAGCAGGATAACCTTGAACACCTATTTAAACTGGTCTCTCAACGATTAAGCAATTACTGTCAACGCAGGCTGAGACACTCAATCTGCCAGAGAAAAAAAAGTGTTTTTTTTTTCTTTAATAGGAATTCCAACTTTGTATCCATTAGATCCCTAAGCATTTGAGCATTGTCTGTCTTGACAAGTCAAACTCTTATTCACAGAGGACATAGCAGTGTTAATTGCTGGTATACCCTACTTAGTGAATTTCCTCCACCATAGAATAAACTGTGAAAACCTTTTAGGAGGGAAAATAATACTTTTCTGGGTGATCCTCTCAGATACAAAAAAGCTTTTCCAGCAATGAATGGGCAGGAAAAGGCATGTACAGCTTAAGGAGGCTTTAGCGAACCAAAACACTCAGTTAAGGGTACATAAATGTGGAGCGGACCATTCAGCAAGAAATTGCACCACCAATCTTAAGATTGAAACAGCTGATTCTCCCGCATTTGCGCCTCAGAAGAGGAGTCATCAGCCTCACCATGGTCCCCTGAGGGAATTCGTCTTCTCCCACCCCTAGGTCCTCAGTTTGTGGGTCCTGGGCAATGGAAGAGAACCTGTCGCATTTTGACCCACACTGGGTTGCGATTAAAGTCGCTAAACTTTTTTTTTATCATGGCTGAGGAAAAAAGATCTTTTTAGTAAAATAAACAGGGGCTGCAGTGTTGAAAACAGTTGCAACATTTTATGGCCCCGATGCTCACTCTGACCAGCCACCCCTTCTCAGGGGAGGATGCCATTTGTAGAGATGAGTAGGCTTTCCAGAGCTTGAGGGAGTCCCTTTTAGCTCTTTTTAGGAGGTGTTTCAACCCCCCTTCTGACCTTAGCCTAATGCACAAAGCAGAGGTACTACCAGAAGAAATCGCATCCACTGCTTGAGCAATAGTCCAGCCACTGCTGCTGCTATTAATGCTCAGCCTGATGCAAGTAGTAAATGTGTCAAATAGGAAATGCCTGTGTCACCAAAACTTCTTTCATGCTCCTCTTTGCTCTTATGTCTCTCCGACAACTTTGCAGCTAGCACAAATGGAGTTTTTTTTTTTTAAACACACTCCTGCGTTGGAGGACGCCAATGCCGTGCTAAGCCCTGCCCCCACCTCGCATCGCGTCCCCCCTCCTTTCTCTTTAAAAAAAAAAAGAGAGTTTTCCCGCGCAAGCATGGGCCTCCGATCCGACGTGATCGTCTTGTGAGTGAGGGAGGGATGGTGTGGAGGAGACCTGGAAGCCGCCGCCGAGTAGGGCCGGTGAAAGAAAACGGCATTGCCGATCGTTTTTAGTTCTCCCTTATACTCAGCCTCATGAAGCGGGCAAGAGTTCAGCCTAGGTGGGGGTGTCTGGAGGAGGCAAAACCCCCCAAACTTACCGGAGGTCTGCCTGCTAGCCGGAGAAAAAAAAAAGTCTGCTGCTTCTGTGACACAGCGTGATCTCTGAGCAAAGCATGAGAAGGTACAGCCCCCAGTGGTGACACTTAGGTATGACAACATTTACTTTAAAAGAGACATTTCATAAGAAAATTGAAAAATTCCTTAGAAAACTCCACTTACCTTTCCCGCCACAGGGTTTTCTGTGGTAAAACCAACAGACCCAATCTTCACCCTTCACGGTGGGTTCTGTTAACAAACCTTCAGGAACCGGGGACCCTCGGGGAACCCACAATCCTGGACCTGTAATACCACCCGCCAGTGAACCTTTATGGACTTAATGCCAAAAGTACTGGATCTCGGGGTCCAGCTCTCTAAAAAGAGAAGTGTTCACTAGCAAAACCTCGTTTCTTCGGATATAAGGCCCGGGCACTATTCAATTTGGCCTAAAAGACACTTTGAATGGATCCGGGTGAACAGCTAGCCCCAGCAAGGATTGCTCCAGTGGAGCTCAGCACAGCACATCTTCACTCGTGACCAACACCTTAGACATTGTCGAAAAAACTGAGATGCTCCCAGTATGGGAGGGGTTATATAGGGAGGCAACTTCCTGTTTAGGGTGTGCCAGTGTCCAGCACCTGAAGGTGGACTATAACCCACATAGTAATTACTATGGCTATGTGTCCCGTGATGTACGATTAAAGAAATTTGTACTTTTGTTTTTCTTAACTCTTTATTTAGAAGAATCAGTGTGACAGTGCAGAAGTCAGAACATTTAGGCATAACATATATAGGAAGCGAGAGACTGCATTACATAGCCAGAAATCATACATAGGACAAGGATCCGTGGACCCTACAAACCCAAAAAGGTAGTAGCCTGACAGCCTATCTCACCAACATGCCAGGTCATACCGAACCTCTCAGTTTTTTTTGGGGGGGGGGGGGATGTCGAACCCCAAAACAAAGAGGGGAGAAAGAAGGTGGGAAAAAAAAGGAAAGGGGAAGATAGGGCAAGGAGGTTAAGGAGTCCCTTCCATCTGCCTGGGCCACACTACCGCTCTATGGTGTTTGCCAGGACTATAAGGGCCCATCTATTGCTGTTGAGAAGCAAGAGGTATTTGATCTTTATAAAAAAGGATGGAGTCCAGATTTTCCAATATTTCTCTTCCTGTTCTTTAAGTAGCATAGTGAGATTCTCCATTTGCTAGGTCTCTGGAATTCGGGTGAGCCATTGTGCCTTATCAGGTGGGTTAGGGCTCTTCCACAGTGCAGGTATGAAAGACTTTGCTGCACTGAGAAGATGCTTAAGCAATTAATTTTTATTTCACTTATTAGAAAGGCGCTTCTCATGCAGCAGAAAGGATATTTATACGCTCTCACATTTCTAGCAGCACTGTGATGGGCTTTTTGGTTGGTCTTTGGCGGCCACAGTGACCATTGAGAGTTGTGACCTGATCCTGGCGGCCCCATTGGGGGAGATATTTGGCTGGCAGTGACAGCATACACTTTTTTCAATTTTTTTACTACAGTCTCTATATATGTAGTTTGTTTACACAGTAAGGTCAGTATATTATGTTCATGTGGTGGATATATGAAAAATTGTATTGCAACATGATGTTTAAAGCGTTTGTTACCCCAAAACTTCATATTCTTGATACGTGCCTGCTGTACTATGTACTTGTATGAGAAAGTATCCTGTTCTCTTTGTGTTGCTTCCTTTATGTGAAATCCCTGGTGTTCCTGTCAGTCCCTCTGCTTTCTTATTAAAAGCTGAGTACACTAAGCAGAACACACTGTGGTCAGTTCTCTAGCTATGCTGGGACCTCAGTGTACTCTCCTCCAATGGTCAGACTTGTCCTGACATAACCCCTCTGTACAGCCATTCACTAAGAAGCTCAGTGGGCTGATGCTGCTCCTCCTCCCAGCTCTTATGCAGCTGAGAACAGAGGGAATGTGATCACTTATAAAAAAGGGAAACATTTATTTATAATGTATTTTTATATCTATACACAAATGTTTTGCCCTTCATTTTTATTTTAAACTGAATGGGTTGTTTTACATGATGATCTTTACAATCACTTTAATTGTACTTTTGTACTATAGAAAACCTTGAGCCTGCATATTCACACCCCTGATGAAGAGCTAAACCCTACCTTGAAACGCGTTGGTTGCTAGTGTCTTCAGGCCAACTGTATTGTGCACAGATACAGCATATGCTGATTACTCCATTGCAATTGACACTGTATTATGTGTCCATGAAATGATTAGCCGCAATCTATACTTTTATTCTTTTAATATGTTTTTGTATTAATAAAGCTTGGAATGTTTTATATACAGCTCGCATTATTCCTTTTTTTTTTTTTGCCAATAATAGTTCCACAAAATAGAGAGAATTTTTCCATTATGTATCGTACAGGGATGATGGCATTTCCATAGCATTCTATCATTTGTACTAGGGCAGGGGACTAGTACATCGAGTGGGGTTATTCACTGTTAGGCCCCTTTCACACGGACGGATAGAATTGTGCTTTTAGCTGTGGTTTCTATCGCAGCTAAACGCACACAATGCTTTCCTATGGCCCCATTCACACACTGCGTTTAGCTGCGTTTTGATTACCTGCAGTTTTGTGCGGATAGAAAAAATAGAATTGACTGCGTCCAGGAGCGATTTAGTGCAGCTATCCGCACATTACCACAGGTAATCGCAGTGCACTGTGTCAGCTGTGGATAGCAGCGCGGTAAAGGAAAAATGTTTTTTCCTTTCCCAATGAGCGACAAGCACGGGGATCCGACTTGGATCCCCGCCAATACCATGCACTGTGTTTGGTATGAATCTTGAGGGGGAACTCCACGCCAAATTTTAAATAAAAAACCAGCATGGGTTCCCCTCCAAGAGCATACCAGGCCCTTCGGTCTGGTATGGATTCCAAGGGGCACCCCCTACGCCGAAAAAACGGCGTGGGGGCCCCCCCCCAAATCCATACCAGACCCTTATCCGAGCACGCAGCCCAGATGGTCAGGAAAGGGGGTGGGGACGAGCGAGCACCCCCCCTCATGAACCGTACCAGGCCGCATGTCCTCAACATGGGGCGCCCCCACTCCAAAGCACCTTGTCCCCATGTTGATGAGGACAAGGGCCTCTTCCCGATAACCTTGGCCATTGGTTGTTGGGGTCTGCAGGTGGGGGTCTTATTGGAATCCGGGAGCCCCCTTTAACAAGGGGGCCCCCAGATCCCGGCCCCCCACCCTATGTGAATGAGTATGGGGTACATCGTACCCCTACCCATTCACCTGGGGAAAAAAAGTGTCAATAAAAAAAAACACATTACACAGGTTTTAAAAGTAATTTATTAGGCAGCTCCAGGCGTCTTCTTCCGACTTTGGGGGTCTTCTGACGACTTCGGGGGTCTCTCAGGCCTCTTCTCCCTCTCTCCGGTGTCGTCTCTGTGCTCTCTGGTTCTTCTCCAGTGCCTTCTTTCTTCTGCCGGGCTCCTCCACTATCTTCTGCTCTTTTGCCGCTCTTTTGCTAGCGGAGGAGCCCGGTCTTTTGAGACGTCTTCTTCCCTCTTCTCTTTCAGAGATGTTGACACGACGCTCCCTCTCGGTGTAATGCCGTGAGCGAGGTCCGCAACCAATTATATAGGCATGGGGCATGGCCACGAGTGATGTCACCCAGTGACCCCGCCCCCTTATGACATCACAGTCCTGAGGCATGATGGGACTGTGACATCATAAGAGGGCTGGGTCACGCCCCATTCCTATATAATTGCTTGCGGACCTCGCTCACGGCATTACAGCGAGAGGGAGCGTCGTGTCAACATCTCTGGAAGAGAAGAGGGAAGAAGACGTCTCAAAAGACCGGGCTCCTCCGCTAGCAAAAGAGCAGAAGATAGCGAAGGAGCCCGACAGAAGGAAGAAGGCACCGGAGAAGATTCAGAGAGCACAGAGACGACACTGGAGAGAGGGAGAAGAGGCCTGAGAGACCCCCGAAGTCGGCAGAAGAGCCCCGAAGTCAGAAGACCCCCTGAGCTGCCTAATAAATTACTTTTAAAACCTGTGTAGTGTGTTTTTTTTATTGACACTTTTTTTCCCCTGGTGAATGGGTAGGGGTACGATGTACCCCATACTCATTCACATAGGGTGGGGGGCCGGGATCTGGGGGCCCCCTTGTTAAAGGGTGCTCCCGGATTCCGATAAGCCCCCCGCCCGCAGACCCC
Organism: Aquarana catesbeiana; assembly: GCF_042186555.1. Lineage (NCBI taxonomy): Eukaryota > Metazoa > Chordata > Amphibia > Anura > Ranidae > Aquarana > Aquarana catesbeiana. The sequence continues at coordinate 250,851,573 of NC_133329.1, forward strand.
GACAACCAACTGCCAGGGTTGTCGGGAAGAGGCCCTTGTCCTCATCAACATGGGGACAAGGTGCTTTGGGGTGGGGGGGCCCGCAGGGCACCCCACTTGCCCCAAAGCACCAACCCCCCCATGTTGAGGGCATGCGGCCTGGTACGGTTCAGGAGGGGGGGCGCTCGCTCGTCCCCACCCCCTTTCCTGACCGACTGGGCTGCATGCTCGGATAAGGGTCTGGTATGGAATTGGGGGGACCCCCACGCCATTTTTTCGGCGTAGGGGGTGCCCCTAGGAATCCATACCAGACCACAGGGCCTGGTATGCTCTTGGAGGGGAGCCCATGCCCGTTTTTTATTTAAAATTTGGCGTGGAGTTCCCCCCCAAGATTCATACCAAACACAGTGCCTGGTATTGGCGGGGATACAAGTCGGATCCCCGTTCAATACGAGTCGGTACCCTGTCGGGTAGCTATGGAAATAGCAAACCGCAGCTAATCGCACTGTACAAATGCAGCTGATTGCAGTGCCTGGTGTCTTGAATTTCACAGAAAAAAAACTAAAAACTGCTTTTAACTGAGGCAGAATAGCCGTCCATGTGAGAGGTGCCTTAGATTTAGATAGCAAGTCCCATCATGCCTCTGCCTGGGGGAGTCATGCTTGTAACTGTCAGCCTTGCGATGCCTCATTGGACTTGTAGTTTCGCAACAGCTGGAGGACCGCCAGTACTAGGCCCTTAACTATAGTTCCTTTCTGCCGTGCACTCACTGTACAAATGCATCTACCATGAGAGCTAACATCCCCTAAATCACATCTGTTACAGTATGATCCTGAAAAACAGGGTCATGTTGGTTGTTCATTGCCCCAGGCCAGTTAGCTGCAGTTTGACATACTGAAATTGCAGCGAGATCTGGTTGCAGGGCTGGGACTGTAAGAGTAAAGAGAGCTTTTAAGAGCACCTCAAACTTTCTTTCTGAAGGAAGGAACATCTTCAATAGGTACAGTGAGATGTTGGTTAAAGATGAATTCTAGACATGCTATCCTTTTACACCATTACTTCAGTAATCTCCTCTTGCTTCTGGGTCCTGTGCTAAGCGACCAGCCTGATGCATTGTGAATACAGGAGGTCGGCCGATCGGCATGGGCAACATTTAGATAATGCTTTGCATGTTCTAAATGCATGAAAAGTGTTCTGTGATTGGACGAGGTGAAGGCTGGCCACTTAGCACAGGACCCCAGAAGAGAAGCAAGTGGAGATCACTGGAGTAGCAGTGTCTACTTCAGAGACTTCCAGCTTCCAGGGGTATTGGCCAGGTATGTTATATACATAGGTTCAAGTTGATATGGAAGGATCAAACACAGGAATAGACCACTTCTTTGTGGACTCTTCTATCACTGGATGACGTTTCACAAAGATTTTGAGGGGTTTGGGGGGGGGGGGGGAGTAAAAATCCTGTCTGGAGTGATCCAATCATCATAGACCACTCATTCTTTACGATTTTGAACAGATGGATGCAATCCTTTGTCTACCAAATCGCAGGGATTTGCTATGGACAACAGCTCCCAGCAGGCCCGGATAAGTTGGTAAGTATGGATGCTCATCTGTGGCTGATGGACCCATGAGCTGAGGATCAGCACACACACTCTGTGACCTCTGTGGGTCTGGTAAGCAGCCAATCTTATTTTTGAGTACGGTGGTGTTTTCATATTGAAGTGTCCATACACCTTGAGATCGGCATCTGTTCGATTTGGGACTTATGAGACAATTCATTTTGTCTTTCAATTCAGTTGAATCGGATTTAGACACGTGCAGAACGAAAAAATTTGTTTCGTTTCGATTCATTATTTACATAAAATTTGTTTAGTTAAATTTGTTTCATTCGTTTTCAGAATTTGTTTCATTTATTCGTTTTCGAATTGATTCAAATTTTTCAATTGCGGATCGATTCGAAAAGTTTTTGAAACAATTTTGAATAGCTTTCAAATTCGAATAGATTTCGAATTCGAATTCTTTTCCAATTTCCAAAGAGAGTAAAATAGAATAGAAAAAATATATATTTTTTTTCTATTCTATTACTTTATTTTCTATTCTGTTTTATTCTCTTTAGAAATTGGAAAACTATTTGAATTCGAAAAGTTTTCTAATTCAAATTTGAAAAGTATTCGAAAAGTATTTGAAAGCTATTTGAATTCGAATTTCGTCCCAATTTTATTTTTGTTATTTCAGATTCGCCTAAATTCGGTACTATTCTAATTCGGAAATTCGGGTATTGAAATTTCAGCGCTTCCCTTCACTTATACACACTTGTTAGGGTATTTCCCTGTGGGGTACTCATGGAGTAGGGTACAGAATATATAGTATGCATATGCAGAAGAAGAATGCAGGAAACCTGGCACAGTCCGTTCTGTAGTGAATATTCATGGCTAAAAGACAGAAGGAAGCACCTGAGTACCCTATAAGCAAAAGTGGCGGTAAAATGTGTGACCTGTGGTGTGATGCACAAGTCTGCCACAAAAGAAGCTCATGTACTTTTTCAAGCTTCACACGACAGGTGTCACATCACCCAGGTTTCATCAGGTCTATTGAGAATAATAAGATTTTTGAGTGTTGTCATGCTTCAGAAATCAAGCAACAAAATGCTCAGGTGTAAATGGGACCTACTACAAACTGTACCAAATACACATAAGGAACTAGAATGGTACCATTTGTGTTGTTAGGGGACTGTGAAATAGTAGGAAGGAAAGTCTTCAGCACTGATTTTAGTAAGGGTGCTTTACAAATGGAGTGTTAAAGATACCAGAGAGACATATTGCATATTAAAGCTGAACTCCAAGATTTTTTTTAAAACTTACTCTTGCAGTGAGGCCTGCCTGCACTGTAAGCTGTCTTCCACCATACTATGGGACCAGTCCCCCAAAGCCTGTTTTGTGAAGCTGGTGGTTGCAATCTGACCTCATTGCGTACAGTGCAGGCCCAGCAATCCAGCATTGTACAGGAGGATGACGAGGGCATGCCCACAAGAGGATATCACCAGAAATCTGCTGGAGCAATGAGTAGGGTAAGTATTACAGCTTATTCCTCTACCACCAGACTTAAAGTGGTTCTAAACTGCTGAAGAATGAACAAAAAAATGCCTGTAAGGCAATGGCATAATGTGCTAGTATGCATCGCATACTAGCACATTCTGAAATACCTTAGAACAAAGCCCTTCCAGCGGCACCCACTCACCACTGACATCTTTCCCTGATGTCGCAGGCACCGGCGCTGTGAGTGGCCGGAGCCACGATGACGTCACTCCCACGTATGCCGTTTCTGACAAAGGGCTCTGAAGGTCCGGCACTGTAAGGCGGACCTTCAGAGCGCATGTGACGATGATGTGATCGGCTGCATGCACACGGAATATCTCCTAAACTTGCACAGTTTACGAGATATTCACAGTACGTACAGATAAGCCTTAATTTAGGCTTACCTGTAGGTACAAGTGGTGTAACAGAGTTTACAACTACTTTAAAGAGCAGTTAACCATTGCAGTGGGAGATGGGAGTTAGGCACTTCTACTGCATTTTGTTTTACAAAAATCAAGGTGTTCAGCTTTAAAGGACAAACAAATATGATCGGAGCATAAATATGTAATATTTAAAACTTGTAGATAAACATTTCTCCACTAGCATTCAGCAGAAATAAAAATATCTAAACACACCACACCAAGTTTTTTTTGTGTGCCAGAGCTGCCAACGTCATTGCGTAAATAGATAGCAGAAGGGGCGGTTCACCTAAGGCAGGTATTAGTAAATGATGGCACTGTTCTCTGGCAAGATTAGAACATCTAAGTGAAGAAATAAGGGAAAGAGAAATGGCCAGACTTCTCACCAAGGATGGATTCATTGGTAAAAGATTTTCCTGCTTGCAAAACAGAATAGCGCGTTGTGTTCGCTTGATGATATGGTGGGCCACAGCATGCTGGAACGATGCAGCAATGTCAGCTGCACATGAAAGAACAGCCCCCTTTTCTATACCTGTTGGATAAAGAGTGTTATTAAAGAAAAGAGTATAATATCTTTAAAGACAATCAGTCGGGAATGGGCATTTGTAAAAATCCACCACTCTTCGGTAGTTACAATAGTGCAGTTTTGCCTCTTAGGCTGGATTCACACCTATGCATTTTTAGTGCTTTTTGCATTTTACAGATTTGTACTACAGTCTATTTAACATGATTTCCCATGGAACACGTTCTGTAGTGCAAATCTGCAAAATGCAAAAAGCACTAAAAATGCATAGGTGTGAATCCAGCCTAAGCGTCACTAAAGCCAAAACGTTTGTTTTTAGTTTTAGATCAAGTGGAGAGGGTTTAGAGCACCTGTCAGTTTTGTTGCTGTCTGTGCCCTCATTACACCCTGGGATTCCCTCACTTTGTAGGGATTTCTTTTCACGTTTTGGGTATGGAACAGGAAGTCAAGGAATTTCCCCCCTATGGGACACAGATGGCAAAAAAATAAACTGACAGCTGTCATAACCCTCCATTACTCTACCCAAAATGAAAAAACAAAACAAAAAACCATCTACTGTTACAGTATTCAGTTTAATTGTTCTACTTTTAACATGCATTTGTAAAGCTGGCCATAAACGGTTTGAATTTTGGTTGGTTTCCTGATGAACCAGCTGAAATTCACTTTAAGGCTTGCTCCTGTTGACTCCCTATAGCCGGTCATTTTAAGATTGAAAAATCAAAGGAGCCAGGCAGAAAATTGTTGGACAAACAGTGGCTGCATCCAATCAGCAGTAGTCTGCCAGAATAAAAAATAGTCCATCATACTGTAAGGATTAGGCAGGGCATAGATGATGCATTTTTCTTTCCTACAACCACGGGTTGCAAGGGAAAGAAAATCGATTGATTCCCTTTGTTGATGGGGAAGTCCATCCCACTGAGCTTTTGTGTTCTCTTGGTGGGGGTGGGGTGTGGGGAGCCATCCCTGCCAGTAGAACACAGTGATTATTGCAAGCGGCTAAAGCCGCTTGCAATAATCACATGTAAAAATCCGACATGCTGGTTGTACCCAAGTCAATCGATGGTATAAGACTTGGGAGGGTGGGCAGACTTTTAAATTATAACTTTACTAAAAATACAATTAATCTATAAACCTACGAAATCAGGCAGACAGAAAAAAACATGTTACCTCAATAGGTATGTTTCCTGAACAATCTGGTCTTCAATGTCCCAGAAATAGAGGGCATACATATATCCCCACAGTGAGAGGGCACCCTTTTCCACCTATATACCCCCTCTGGATGCATACATCTGTCTGTACAAACAGCGGTGTGTGTGTGCGGATCATGCATGTGCAATACCGACATAACCAAACTCCAGAGACCACCTTGTGATCCAACCAACTCCCCCCTAAATCCACACCCAAATTTAAGGGGGGGGTGGCTGGATCACAGGCGCTAGCTCTTTTGTTTATGTATAAAATGGTCACAGCCCCGACTCATCAACTCGCTCAGAGTACACTTTGTATTCATCCAGAATATGCTAAGCATTCTCTAAATAGCGGCCTTGCTGACCTCCTGTGTTCACAATACAGCAGGCCAGCCGCTCATTGGAAGCAAATGAAGAGAAGATCATTGGAGTATTGGTGTCTACTTTCATGATTTCCATCCAGGTACGGTACATACATAGTTACATTGCTACAAGCTGGACCAATGTAACTATGAATATAATATCCATTCCAGGAATTCCTCTTTAACCACTTGCCTACCGGGCACTTAAACCCCCTTCCTGCCCAGGCCATTTTTCAGCTTTCAGCACTGTCGCACTTTGAATGGCAAATGCGCGGCCGTGCTACACTGTATCCAAACAAATTTTTTATCATTTTCTTCACACAAATAGAGCTTTCTTTTGGTGGTATTTAATCACTGCTGGGTTTTTATTTTTTACAAAAAAAAAAGACCAAAAATTTTGAAAAAAAAATGTTTTTTACTTTTTAAATTTTCAGTACATTTTGTAACTAAGTAATTTTTCACCTTCACTGATGGGTACTGATAGGCTGAACTGGTGGGCATTGATGAGGTGGCACTTATGGGCACTGATGAGGCGGCACTTATGGGCACTGATTAGCTGGCACTGATGAGGAGGCACTAATATGCCACACTTATGGGCACTGATTAGTGGCACTGATGGGCACAGTTAGGTGACACTGATGTGCACTAATAGGCAGCACTGGGGGGCACTGATAGGCGGCACTGGTGGGCACTGATGGGTGGCACTGGTGGGCATTACTGATGGGCAGTGATTGACAGCACTGATTGCCAGGACTGACTGCCATCGCTAATGGGCACTGATTGCCAGGACTGACTGACATCGCTAATGGGCACTGATTGGTCGCACTTGTGGGCACTGATTGCTGCCACTGGTGGGCACTGATTTGTGATGCCATTTTGCAATATTGTAATCAGAGCACTGATGATCAGTGCCCTGATTACATTCCTAGATGTCCCCCTGCGTGGAGATGCCGCTGATCGGCTCTCCTCGCCACACACTCTGTGTTACATGTGACCGGCTGTGATTGGACACAGCAGGTCACATGGTTAAAGAGCCTCTGACACGGCTCTTTCCAGAGATCGGGGTCGCGCCGTGTCCTAGCAACACGCCGTGGCCGCTATCCTGCGGGCGCGGAACTCCGGCCGTTCTGGGACGCCGTCATATGCTGTTAAAAGCTCGTATGATCGTTAATGCCATCTAGTGGCCATAATGCAATATTTCAAATACTTCAGAAATACTTCAAATCAGGAAAAAGAAAAATCTGATTATTTGTCTGAAATATTACTCTGTTCACACTTACCTTCTACATCCTCCATTTTCTGAATAATACAATTAAAGTAGTTTCGCAGTCCAGCAAAGGAGAAGTTGCAGTCCTGGTATTGTGACATTGGTCGAATTTCTTTACAAAACGTTCTGTCTCCAAACTGAGACAAGTGTTCTATTGCTTGTCCCCCACTCATAGAAGAGCAGTCGAGATGTTTAATCAGTGAAAGGCGTCTGGCAATCTGAAGCACATTACACATCACATAAATTACAGATTATACGCTGCACCTCTGTCCAGGTGAAAAGATATTAAACTTATAGGCTAAATTCACCTTTAGGAACATTTTACAGATTGCACCAGTATTTAGGGTGTAACATGTAACATGTTTCTAAGCACCCACATCCCAACCCCAGAGCCCCATCCCCTGTGATAGCATGTGTAGGTTCTTTTCCCACGCAGCTGCTGTCACATTCAAAATAGTTGCGGCTGCTCAGAGATCAGCTCACACAGCAGTGTCATAGACATCTGTAAATTAATGAACTACAAGTCCTCTCTGCCACTGTGCACTCATAGTCCACTGATACTTCCTCCATCTTTCTAACTGAAAGCCTGTACAGAAGTACAGGCATAGAGCTGGAGGAAGTGTCTGCAGGAGCCTGATATGGCACCAGTGATCCACTGTTTGCGGGTGCAATGCTTTGCAGGTTTCTGTCGGAAAAATTTATAAATGCACATTTTTCCTGCAAAAATATGTGCATTTATTATTTTTTTCTTAAAGATGTACTTAGCCTTCAAAGATGAACTAAACCAAAAAAAAAAATATTGCACATCACTTTTGCAATAAGGAGCCTGCCTTTAGGCAATGTCTCTTCTGCAATAAAGCAAACTCAGCCAGTTTTTAATCTCTTGCGAATGTAAGCTAAGCTGTGCGTTCGCTGCTCAGTTTACATTTCTGGCATGGCCCCAGTGTTCTGGGATGAGTTACTCCCATGCATGCATGGGAGTGATGTCATCCCACACTGGCCAATCAAGACGGCTTAATAGCAGCACCCAAAAGAAGAAGGGGAGAAGATGCTAATGTAGAACCTTACAGGCATCGGACTGTTGGAACAGAGGTAAGTATTTTACTTTAGTTCCACAAGATAAACAATTCAAATAAAATTGTAGTTATAAGGAAATTTAGCCTGCTTCCTTCAGCTAATAATGGCTGAGCAGTATTAACAGCAACTGTACTTCGAAGTACCAGCTAATCAGGTATTCCAGGTTCAGTAAGAAAGGATTCTAGAAAAACAACACAAAGTTCACATAACTGTGTAACTTACCATTATTTAAAGTGTATGTCCAACCAAAACATTTTGTATTAGTTTTGTACAGGAGGCAAAATGGAACAGATAACAAATTGCTTTATAGTGGAGTGGAGGAAGGCTGGACATTCTGTCATGTTTATATTTCTCTCTATGTCCCTGTTGCAGATTTCCCACACTTCCTATCTGGCTGTCATTGTGACAGAAAGTGAGAAAATGTGTTTCGATTAACCTCCCTGGTGGTATGATTGTGTCAGATTTTTGATGCTCAAAGTGGTACAATGTTTTGCATGGAAATTTGGCATTTTATATTGTAGGCCTGTAATTCTTAGGAATAACACACTTAAATCTGTCCAAACAAGAGTCTAGTAGACAGCCCGGGTAT